>NC_143573.1:5193750-5512500 GCF_054136105.1 Typopeltis vanoorti | reverse complement strand
TCCTAAAGAAAAATAGGCAAAATGGACATAAAAACACTAATTTAGAGGAGTAACATGGAAAAGTTTCAAGAAATAATATCTATTCTTAATTTTCTTCTTATTATTCTTGGCAAGACCTGCTCAGTGGAAGTGGCGCTTGCGTCCTCTGCGCTTGGTCGTTCAAAATGAGACTTAAGTTCAAGTCTATTCGCCGACTGCAGGAACTTTTTCTAAGCCTTTCTTCGACCGATTCCCGAGTTAGTCGATCTCTGGCACGGGCAAGCGGGTTTTTCCTCCCGGAAACTCGGGTTTTCCATCCGAGAATACGAGTTTCCGGGATTTTCTTTTCATAAACTCAAGAAAATCGACCGTAGTACTCACATTATTTCAGACAGTAACATATCATGTTAGGGTTAGGTAACAAGAGATTGCAGCAATTGTTTGCCAGCCTCTTCATCGGTGGCTGCCTATAATTAGTGATAGCTTTGGCCCAGCTATCCCTGATTGACTACTGGTGGAGATTGAACTGCCCACTCAGTCTCGGAAAGCTAGATAGCATATAAAGGCCTCGCCTACTTCCTATAAGGGAATAAAACGCGTTAGCAGATTTTTTTATATTATTCTTGGCTCTGTTTTTCTGTTTCTTTCTTATATCACATTCGTTTTTAAGCATCAGATGCATTCTCCTTCTTGTCTTTTCAATATTGATGTCATGAAAATTCATTAAGGTCAATTCAAAAGGTCAGCCCAGCGCATGCTTCGCGTGTGGAATTATGGAATGACTTCCATTTTTATGCAGGTTATAATCTACACTCCATACACAAAAATCGTGTTTTCGATTTCTTAAATTTCGGTGTTCTTTTTCCGTCAAACTGGAGAAAAACTTTGAAATGGAGGAGAAATCTCACTCCTTATGAACAACGTCGTTATTTGCATGGCGATACGAAATAATATTTTTCACTTGAAGAAATTTGACTGTATGGAGAAATGTAGATTGAAAGTGTTTCCTCAGTCCCTCCAGATTTCGATGTTTTCCCAAGGTTGAAAGAACCACTGCATGGAAAATACTTCACTGCAATCATGCGTGTATCTAGCCACCCCGGGACGTTTCTTCTGAAGAGGACCTATAAGAGATGTCGCTATAAAGGGTTTGTGACAGAAGCGACAGATTATCTAAACATGGGACAGCACTGAGAAAGGTAGAGTGGAAATCATAGCGCAGGCTTGCAGATATGATTTGTTATATAAATGTTTGGTTTAAGAGGGGCAGAATTTTGAAAACGATCCAAGTAGATCAGAAAAATTCTCCTTCGTATTGCCATTGTTTGCACCGATATTCGTCCTCTAAACAGCGTTCATGAGAAAACCAAAATCAGCAATTTTCAAATCGACGCTGTTAACTTAATTTATTTTGATTTCCTATGAGAAGTGTTCTTCTTATGCGATACGTTTCTCTGTAATTATGGTATGCGATGTTGAAATTGTGTCTTTGTAATAGCACGTGGGTCTTTGATTCTTTATGCTCAGTATTTTGTGTCTTGCCGTTAGGGGTTCGGTTATTTCTTGGTGTATATTGGGTCTCCAAGCACCGTTGAAACGATTCTTTGGGGATTTTTTTCTAAATTTGATAAGTGAATGTTTGCATAGACAGTTCTACCGAACCTTAGTACTGTTTCACAAATTCCGTGAAATATCAGTTTTTAACTTTTGTGGGCATCGCGTCTTTTGCTTGGAAGAGTTTTGCAGCAACAATACGTAGTTTTTTATGAAGATATTTGTGTTTAGTCCATTTAAAGTGGTGATCTGTGTGGGTACGTGAATCTTGGGTTCTACATAATTAGCATGTGAGTTTTAGTATGTTCTTTGCTGTTACTGAATTCTGATACAAGAAGGCGGTTGTTCGGTTTAGTTCATGTTGTGAATTGGAGAGGGCACTGCTATTGTCTGTGTGAACTGTTAGTAATTCTGTGTCATCTGCATATTGATATAATTGACTTTGTAAGTCCAAGTTTTGAAAGTAATTTATGTCTGAGTCGAATAGTGTGGGTGATAATATCGCTCCTTGAGGAACTCCGTGCTGTATTTGCATTCCCTGGCTGTGATGTGTGCCGATTTTTGTTCCCTGTATGAGAGAATTCGCAAACCAGGAATGCAATGTCCCTCTTATTCCGACTGTGTACAATTTGGTTAGCAGTATTTTATGGTCGAGTGTGTCAAATGCTTTGGTTAGGTCAAGAAGTACGAGGATCAGAAATCTGTGTCTATCAAGAGCTTTATTTATTTCGTTTGCAATGTTCTCTAATAACATGGTGGCGCTCTTCGTTTTCTGGTAGCCGAGCTTACGAGGATACAATTCTCGGCATCTCCGAGTTTCCTTAGCTGCTTAAGTCAAGTACTGTATGCTAAAGCAACTCGGGGATGCCGAGGATTGTATCCTCGTAAGCTCTCAGTCAACTTACACGAAACTTTCATAGATTCTACGAACATTCTGCTTTGAAATAATGTTAGATCTAATATCCACTTTGCCGATGCAATTTTATACCCCCGAAATGAAGCCGTTTGCCTCTTTCTTTTAGTAATGAATTTCGGCTGATCCCAGAGGTATTTCAACACCAGGGAAACTCGTTGCAGTTAGAAAACGCTGTACACACCGTGCAGCCTTTCGGAAATCAGGAACATCTGGAATTGCGCGCCATTCTGAGTAGTTCTCGTTATCAGATCGACTGTCGCGGTATCGCAGTGCTTGTATTCAAGTAACCCTTGTTTTACTTAATAATAATTTTACTTTTTTCACTTAAAAGAGAAGCAGTAAACTGCTTCCTTTTAAGTGAAAAAGGTGAAAGTTCTCGACTTCATAAAATAATAAATAATAAAAGTATGCTGATGTTGCTGAGATTCCATTCACATTCCGATGACTTTTTTACAGCACGTTATTACAACTGTTCTATGTTATTATTAGTTATTGTTGTTAATCTCTTACTGCGCTAATTTATAACTTAAATTTTATCATTGGTATGTATGTATAGGCAAATACGTAGTATATATTAGTGTTCGGTACTATCCGCGGGATGTCTTCGAACCAATCCTCCGCGGATAAGGGGGGACTACTATTGTGTACATGAACAGTTCATTATAGTTGTGTTTATTTTTAAATCATTTTAAAATTTTCTTTACAGGGCAGTTCTTAGGGACTTGCATGGTGTCAGCTATAATGAGCTGGGGCGATCGGACCCACTGGAAAAGGGAGTTTTACATCTATGGTAAGTTTTGCGCACCAAAAAGTGTCAGTTATTCCTTTCCCTTATTGTAATCGGATATCCAGAATTAACTTCAATACTCTCGAATGATGAGTTCAGTGCAGCGTATTTATGTAATATTTCACAATGGAAATCCTCGCTGAGTGACTCAACATCGAGAATGAATGATTCAAAATGCGACCGCATTATTCGAGATTACAATTCCAGAAGAAGGACGAAGCGTTTGTTTTCTTTGTAAATGAGTCTTTGAAGTATCGCACACTTTTGTCTTCTTAAAACAGTTCTGTTTGCTTCCTTAAGAAATGAAAATGCGTTCGAATAAACTGATGTAAAAAAATCATTCCTTAAAGAAAGCAAGCAGAACCATTTCAACCTCGGATTTTTGGAATCGATTCGCAGTTGGTCCTGTGAATTGAATTGAGTTGATGCCAACCGATAACGATGAAGCTCGCAAGAAATATCTGTCATTTCGTAAACCGACAATATGTGGGTAACATGGGTAAGATAACAATTCTTTTGTCAGTGTTTTATATATTTTTGGTATTTTTATTTATTTTTACATAATCAGGAAACTCTTATCTACAGACCAAACGTGGAACTTTTTCAAGCCACTTCGGGACTAAAATAAAACGGAATGGCGATTTCACACGGCGAATATTGCCTGAACACAATCAGAAACATCGATGTCCACAGTTGGATTCTAATCCCGTGTCTGTTGGTTAGACAGCAGATGCACTAATACTCGGCTATTCAGTTCACCCAAACTGTAGTATTTGATGTAGTATACATTATTATAATACACCATCTCAGTTCTACAGTCATATTTATGAATTTAGGATTTAAAAATCTACATCGTTCTTTACTTGTACCAAAGACTAGCTCATTAAGAACCCCCCCCCTGCCCAAAAAAAAAGACACAAAAAGTGTTCCTCTGGTCGTTGACTATTAACCTATTAACAATCTTTCTACTAGAAATCTAACATAATGGAAGTTATCAGGAAAGCTAAAAAGGAACTGTCTTTGAACTAACACACAAATTTATACGCAGCCATCTGGCAGTAAATTCATATTCATTCCACCAACTTACGTAAAATTCACATATTTCTTTTTAACCTTGATGTCGGTAAAAAAATTCATTAATTCAGGAACATGGCACTGAAACCATTTTTAGAATACTTCAAAGCGAATCTTTTGAATTTAGTTATGTTTTCTGAGAAAAGGGGAGGGTGTGGATCGGCCAAGTTATTAAACAATCTGTATATTGAAGCATGAAAGGCAGACACAAATGTGTGAATTAATATTTCACATAATCAGTCTGGCTGGCCAAGTGGTTAGCATATCAACTCTCCAGCCAAAAGGCTGTGGGTTCGAATCCCGCAGTGGGCATAGGTATTTGTGATTGTCTGTGGAAATACTAGTGGTGGTGGTCGGCTGTAGGTGGCGTTGGTGTAGTTGCAGTCAGTTGGTGGATTGAGTGGTTGAGACAGAGTTGTAGAGCAGGTGAACTCCCTCGATGAGTCTTCCGACTCCCTTGAAGGGTCACCGAATAATAATAATAATATTATTATAACAGAGTGTGAAGTGACATTTGCTGTAAAAATTCAGCTTATTTCAACGAATTTTACTTTAAATGACACACTACAGAACAACAAATTTTATGGTTGGGGTGATCACTTAGTTCATTATTATTAGTAGTTAGTGGATCTGTGGAAATGGATTAAGATTCCTGCATTAGTCGGCACAGGCAGGGGAGTTTTTAGTCCATAAATCCGAGTTTTTCATTTCATAGACCCAAAACGTCGACCGTAGAACTCGCACTATTTCAGACAATGATATATCGTGAAGATTAGGAACCACAAACTGGTGGAAGTTGCCTACCAGACACTTCTTCCAGGATGCCAATTAAAATGACGAATATTCGTGGGCCAATTATTCTGTGATTGTCTAAGGGTTGAGACTATAATGGTAATTGGCTTTATTATTATTATTTATTTATTTATTATAAATGCTCTCATCTATCTCAATGGCTTTAACAGGCCTTTAAGGCCCACAACCTTCCAAGTATGCTTGGATTTTGCAACCGAAATACGAGGATAGAATGGTCACTCCTATGCCTCGAAGTATTCCTGGCTGTATCCTTGTGTGTGTTCATGGGGACGGTTTGCCTGCTTGCGGGATGAAATTGCCTGCGTTAGATAAATCCGAATAGTATTAGTTGTTTTCATTGGCTTAACAAACGTGCGACCTATTAACACACAAAGCCTAGCTGAACAAACTAACACACATCGGAATCATCTACTCCAATGGTTCAAAGCATAAATGAATCAGCGCATAAAAAGCTAACGATAACCTGTGGAGTATTACAGTCTTTCTACAATTGTGTCTAACATATACACTCACGACATTAACCACTTTCCCTAAAAAGTGAAATCTTCCAATACGCAGATGACACGGCCATCGTATTCATTCACAACAACGCAAATATCGCTTACACGAATATGCAACACGACATCAATTAAATTACTAACTGGCTAACCGAAAACGGCATATATGTAAACCATGGAAAAAAAAAGCTAATGATATTCAAAAATCTCCAGACCCTACCCATAGAAATTAAATAGCTTACTATTCGACATTCATCCTCCTATACACAAAGCATTGATCCTAAAATCGCAACCATCGCACGGGCAAAAACAACACGTTATCTCAGACTACACTTCGATGCTCATCAAAGTTGGAATAGCCATATAAACTATCTACACACCAAGCTTAGAATAATAGCAAGCAAATTATATCGATTAAAAGACATTGTTCCGACACACACAAAAATAATATTCTATAAATCATTACGTGAAAACATTTCAAGATCTGCAATTACATCATACGTATCCTGTGCAGACTATAAATTTAACAGATTGCAATCGTTGCAAAATAAAATGGTAAAATTGATATTCTGGGAACAAAGAGGACAGCCCATACTTATACGGGCTGCAAGGACAGAACACAAAATAATTAAGGTGGAACACTTAACCCACTACACACTCATGTTAAAACATTACCAGATCAACATATCAGATAACAAGACCACAGTCAACAAACTAAATAAACTTTCGAGTATAATAATTATTACGGAAAAGCCACCCAGAGTTTCTGTATAATTGATGTAATCTACAAACTGACGTTCGTTAAAGAGATCTTGAAAATGGCGCTATATAGCTATAGAGAGATGAAAATTTAGTGGGAAATTACTCAAAAAAAAAAAAATAGAAACGAATTTATCGTCAAAAACTAATACAATGATATAAATATGCAATGCCCGTCACAAAGGCTCAAGTGCGCACACACAGTCGTTATCCAAGGGCACAGGTACTCGCTTCGAACTTATGTACCTTCATATGTATGTATATGTCTATACCCATACACATAAAGAGTTAAATCGACACCTGGCTATACATATACGACACTTCCCATCGTTCGCGCTATTTAATCAACCATCCACGATACACCATATAAATCACCGTCCACACACCACGCCCTCTACCGCCTAACTAATAGTATTTTGGTCTGTTAACTTGCTGTGTTCAATGGCTGAGTTGCCTGTACGCTGGATGAGAAGTCCAACTTTACTTAAGGAAAAAACTCCGCTCTCTCCGCATGAGATCGGCTAACTCATCTTAAGTGAGAATTGGTGGTCATATGAAGATTCCTACGACCATGGAGAGAATCAAAACCAGATCTCTTCCGATTGAAGGGCGCAGTGTCCCGCTCGTTTGTCAAGTTTCCCAAGAAAGGAAGTCCATCGCATTCATGGACTTGTAAATTACGCCACTGGACTTTCAATTTGAACTTGACCTAACCATAATTACGGACATAACGAAGGCGGATGATTAAAATATGTCCTACGTGTCGAATAGGAATCGCAGGAATTGATGGTGTGCAGAATACCATAAGGACATGATTCACGTCCTTGTGGCAAAAATCCATGAGGCTTTTCTTCTTTTTATTCCTTCTGTGATGGGGGGATTGAAAAACGTAAACCCACAGTAGCATTCTGACTTAAAGTTCCTCGAATAATAAAGAATCAGTGAACCGCTTTCCTGCTCCCAAGACAGGAGTTGACGATCTGTTTGCGATCTAATACCCACTGGTTTCTCACAGTTGACCTGCAAGTAACGCACCAGTCTTTTTCATCACCTCCTAACGAAAGTAACGCACTTTTGCCCTTCGACTGGAAAGACGCAGATTTCTATCTCATCAAGGGCGAAAGGAACCTTTTTTAAGGGGTTTTCAACTGAAAATGAGTTGGCCCATCTCGTATTTATGTTGGGAGGGTTTTTCCCGAAAACAAAATAGTAGTGAGTGAGAGACAGAGATTGCTAAAAATTAATTTTGTTGATTTATATCGGTAGAATAAAGAAACTCGTGACAGGAACAAGAAACTGTTGATTCTTCTTCTTCTTCACTTTTGTTACTCTCTCAATTGCTTCTGTTGTCATTTAAGATACTAATTTATAAATGCTGTCACTTATTTTCTTTCACAGGTGCATTCGGACTAGGGTGGTTTTGCATTTGGTTTTTCGTTTGGATTTTTGTCCAAATATTTCGAGGAACTGCTCAGAATGTTTCAGAATTCAACATGCAGTTGGAGCTACAAGATGGAAGCAACCAGGTAAGATACTGACTAACATGCACGCGTGAACAACATTATTTTTTTATAATTTAACCCATGAACAAAATGAAGGCCACACAAACATTTATATTCCCGTAGTCACGTGTCCTACTTTGCCCACTTTATGTGGCAGATACTCTTCAATTCCACTGTACGTCTGTAGAGTGGACCGATAACTCATGAAGAGGGACTTCCAAAGATGCGTCATCACAGACTGCCGTTTGAATGGTCCATCTGCTTGTGATATTGCGACAGGGTAAGCAAAATGATCATTAAATGAAAATGTGAGAGCTCTTCCTCGGCCAAGAAATGGCCGAGGAAAACCAGCAACCACACCAAAGGAGCGTGATTCCCCTTAAGGAAATCTCAGCAGTCTGAAGTTCAAAGGTTTCTGCTTTACAAGAATCAAGTTGAGTATCGGGATACTACATCAATGGCTGCTCAGCGTCGGTTTCAACAGGGGACATACACCAAACGGTCAACTATATTGAGCTACAGCATAAATTACTGCGGTGTAATGAACAGCTTGACAGCTCTGTAGAACATTGGGAGAAGCTGATACTGAACTATAAATCAGATACCGTTTTTTATTGGAAGAGTAAGTGTGGCAAAGTATGCCTTAAGTGCACAGTCCAAAGGAGAAAGCTTGGGGGTAGTTAATAACGTGGAACTCTTTCTCCTGGAAGGACGGACCTCGACAGATGTGCAGCTTGCTCTCCCCCCCCCCCCCCACACAAACACACACACACATACACACACGCACACGCACACACGCACGCACACACACACACACACGCGCGCGCGCGCGCGCGATCGTTTTCTCGTTCCATCACATCCAAAATTTTAGGATTGCAATCCCATCCATGCATAATAAATCAAACCGCCAAAGCGCCTGCAAGCATAAAAAATCAGTGGGCCAACACAAACGAATTTAGCGATCGATAATGACTCTCGGTAGACGCAACATTCCATTTCAGATTTACTGCTGTCGAAACGCTTAAGTTTCGACAGCAGTAAGTGTCCGGAACATAAATCCTCGACCATCCCTCCAAAGCTGGTGATTGGAATTGTTGTGATCAAACGTGATGTCAATGGTTTCCTGTTTCTACCACTGTTTGCTTTTCCTACAATCCTCATGAAAAAGAGCGAGTGGGATTAATCACCCGACGATACTTGTCTCCATTACAGATTTGTGCTACGCTGCCTTGTACTAACACGATGTGACACCGCTACTGCAGAATATGATGGGCTGCTCTGTGCCGGAACCTGCTAAAGGAGTAACATGTTAATGGAAAATGCATTTCTTACTTAACTTTTCCGTTATTATTTGTCATTGTAATCGATCATGTATTTTAATTATCTCTTAATAACTTCGTGTGTGTGTGTGTGTGTGTATACACACACACACACACACACACACACACACATATATATATATATATATATATATATATATATATATATATATATATATATATATATATATATATATATATATATATATATTTGTTTTTCTTTCTTTCTTTTTGTGCAGGTATCACCAGCACCTTGGAAAAATATCATTTCCAAAGAAGTGCTTGCTATAGCAGCAGTTCAGTTTGCCACCGGCTTTCCGATGTACGAATTATTTGTCGGTGTTGTTGCTGTGCTTCCAGCAATCCTCTCTACACCCTTTGTGAGTAATATTTGATTAGCCAATCGATATATTCGTGCTTTCAAACATGAAGTTTATTGGGGAATAAATCCAAAACATTGTGTGTGTGTGTGTGTGTGTGTGTGTGTGTGTGTGTGTGTGTGTGTGTGTGTGTGTGTGTGTGTGTGTGTGTGTGTGTGTGTGTGTGTGTGTGTGTGTGTGTGTGTGTGCGAGTGCGTGCGTGCGTGCGTGCGTACGCAGAGTCTGTCAAAAAATGTACACACACTTCAGCAAAAGAAAAGCCTCTATAAAAATTGTAACACTAAATTTATACAGACATCAAGGGATGAACACAAGTTACCTTTTACTGCTACAATTACACGAGGTGCTCAAAGTGTCTGGACACTTTGAGCACCTCGTGTAATTGTGTCCAGACACTTATTATTACGGCGAACTACTGCTTGGGCAACGTGGCCAAAGTGTCCCGTGGGATTGCTGCGCATGCGTTTCAATTTCTTTCGAAGGGCCACCAGTGTAGCTGGTTTTCTACGATACACTACATCCTTAGGTCTTAGAGTCCCCCATAGGTAGAAGTTCAAGAGTGTTAAATCAGTAGAACGTGGGGGGAACTCAAAATGGTCTTGCGTTCCTCAAACGACAATCGTGCCTTGGCCATTTCATTTGACTGTCCTACCGGTCACGTGTTGATACTAGTATTCATTTGGGTAACGACATCTTTTGAGAGAACATCATACTACACATCGCTATCGTAATTCGACCGAACTTCGAAAAAAGTCCGTAGATGACATCTGTTAAAGTATGTATACATTTTGTTTTGACGAACTCTGTATATATACTTCAAGGGCAGTGGTAGTGCCAGTGAAGCATTCCCACATTGATGGCATATCAGTTAAACTACTGCGGTATGCCATGAACGTGAGTAATTCATTACGTTTTTCCCTTAAAACTTGTTCTCGAAGCGATTTTTTTTAATATTTATGATTTTATTCAGCAGCCGAAGAATAAAAATAAGGGTTTGAAACGATTTTTAACTTTTAAAATATTTTAATAGGCTCAGTCAATTATCTCAAAGTTAGTTTATTTATTTTTCTTAAGTGCTCCAAGTTCTTTCTTGTAAGATCGATTAAAGACGGTCCCTTATTTCTGTTTCAGATGAGGGTATTGACAATAGTGAGGTATTTAGCTGGAGCCGTGGTCATTTTAGTTGCCAGCTTGATCTTTGACCTGAAGATAAATACTTCACAGACGACGCTCATGCGGAAAATGGCTACCTGCACGGGTGAGTTCGAAGTGTGCCTAGCAAATTATTATTTTTGTTATTTCTAGAAGGACAATCGTAAACTATATAGAAAGTTTTTTTATTTTTCCCACGTGACAAACGAAAATTGATTTTCACTCTCATGGCCTTGGTGGCGGAGCGGATAAAGGTCACCGAATAGATCGAGTACGAAGAAAGAACAGATAGGAATTATTAAGTATAATCAAATTATGAAGCTGAAAATTACTGCATTTTATTTATGGGAATTGTATTTTATAAAAATGGGGAACACATTAACTGTGGGGGACACTTTCATTTCATAGTTTATTCCTTCGTAAAGAAATCTCTGAAGACGTTGTTTTTCGAGACTGAAATCCGTGCTATCAGTGTATCCAACGTCGAATAAAAGAGGTCGTACGTACTCCGTTTTTATTACGTGAAAAGTAATGAAAATCAAGTGGTGAGTTAATATAATTTTATTAAACGTTTACTAATTCATTTATAAAGTAAAAAGTAAATCAAGACTGTGTTTTGGTTGCTACCGTGACGCGTATTTAATGACTAATTAGTGACAGGAATCAGGTCACTCTGAATGAAGAGCAGATCGAGAGTACACGTGGCTATATTATTTACCTTTGGACACAACTCGTGAAAGAAAGTGTTTGTAGACGCTCATGCGGTCGCTCTTTCTATTTCCAAGGCATTTGTCGTAGCTGGGCTGGTGCTTGAGCGAGCTACTACCTTATTGCCATCCTTCCGTACTTGTAACTGGGTATCGCCAGTTTCCTCTCACAAATGAGGAGAAAATGGCGTGAAAATGTGGAAAATGTGGGGGGGGGGGATTATGCTTTTTTTGCATCTACACCCATCAAAATTAGATTTTGATTTTTCTTAATGCTGGTGTTGAGGACTGATGTAAAGGCTGATGCGAAAATGGAATGTTTGACTTGAAATAATGAACATTTTTTATCTTGGACTATTTGGAGAACCAAAACACGAGTTGGGCATGGAGTGAGAGCGATGAAGTCCCCCATCACAAGCAGCAGTGATTACATCAGTTAATTTTTCAGAGCGGAAATATTGACCAGGACAGTAGTACCTGTAATCGGACAAGGGATATTGATCATGTGTACCACATAAATACAGCAATGTATAGATATAGATAGATAGATAAATATAGATAGATTGATTCAAAATAAAATTTTTAATGAATTTCAGAAAAGATTGCACTGCATATTATTCAATGCATTCCGTTCAATTATTCAAAACATAGTAAACGATGTTTCAGAAGTTGGATCAACAACCTCACTTGAACAAAAAGAAATCAACGGAACAAAATGCAACAAAAAGTACAACAAAACAGAAAGTAAATGTGCTGGAGTTTCCCATCAAAGATAAAAAAAACGACAGCATTAGAGGGGTAAAGTGCACAAATAGATATCATTCGTGAGACTTAGGAGAGTAAATGGCGATGAATTGATTGGGCAGAGATTCGGTGCCAGAAGCAATTTAATCTAAGCCTACACAGCAAGAGAAAGTATGAACTGTAATTGAAAGTTCACAGAGATTTTAGCTCATAAGCGGTGGACTGAAAACCAAACTTAAATGCATCGTTAATATAAAGTAAATAAATAATTAGTTGCTACCTCAGACTACAGTAAGAAGAGCGCGCAGATGAAATTCCCCAACATTGCTCCTTTACATAAAAGCCGTTCGTAGTTATTCAGTATCAGCAGCCCATTTCTCTCTCTCTAATATCGATGCATGAAATATTAAATTTTCCCAACACTACTTGTATAAGAACACGATACATGCTGTGGTTTTTGATTCAGTAAGAATAACTTTTTCTTTCTATTTTAGGTTTGTTTTTTGTTGCTTTAGTGTCAATCGTGATGACCGCATTGAAGTCCGACGACTTTCGTACCAACACGGCTTTATTTTTTCTGTACGCAATCCCGCTGGCATTTTCCTTTACTGGTGAGTGATGTTGAGTTTTTTCTCAAGGCTTGTTTTAATTTGCCACATTTTGTTAACTATCTTTGTACGTTTAAAATGCACGAAGATATTTCAGAGCATCAGGAATCTTCGTCTAGATTAGATTCCTAATCTAGACGAAGTAATTTCTGTTTGAATTTCCAAACTCTCATATAAGATATGAGAAACGTGGTTAAATAGTTAAACAAGTAGCTCCGGGATGAGGGGGGGTCGGAAAGAATTCATATCTATGGTCGGAAAGAAAACATGAAGAAGGCTATTCCAGAGGGTAGGGGAAAATATGTGAGGAAAGAGGAAGAAGAAGAAATTTAGATGCCTGAATATTAGCAAACAGCTATTAGCGTCTTTGCAAAACGAGAAAATGGAGAAATAGTAGTGGCCAGTTGGGCAGCTCAGCGCTAGTGAAAACACCTCCAAATGAGAAATAAATTAGAAAGTCCTCTAAAAAGACACTGAAAAAGTGAGTGTGAAAGATGACTCAGGTATCAACTATTCCACTCTCGACTGTCAGTGAGATTCCTGATGTACCGCACAAGTTTGAAATTTACTTAATATTGGACTGATTTTACGTTTATTGAGTTAGCGGGTGTGCTGTTGAGGAGTATTTTCAGAGGAAAATGGCCCGAACTCAATTCGAGTTTGAAGAAGACGCAGATTTGATGTGCTCATTCCCAGAAAGGTTATTAGTGTAAATCCGCCAATTAAAAGAAATCTTTTTCCACTTGGAGACATTCCAGCATTTTAAAATGCAAGGAGAGGACCGAAATCACTGCCGAGAAACTGCACAAGACGGAGCTCGTCAGCATAAGGACAGTAATGCAAAGCACAGCTGTCAATGGACGAAATGAAAGTCAAAAGTCCTCACGTGCTACAAAGTTTTTAAAACAAAGAATGAGGATACTGACCAGCGTCGACAGAGAGATTTGATTGCCTGAAAACTGACGAAACTGCGCAGAAATTCTGTAAACAAATTGCAAAAACTAAGGGATGTGAATATTAGTTCCATCGGGGTTTACAACTGAGAGCTAAAGTTCATCTTAACAGGATAGTTCCTTTATGGAATGGATCTGGAAAGATATTGAAGGTCTCTTCAGGAACTATGAGATCTCCTCAGGATCATAATTGTACCAACCGAACTCAGGTCTGTTTTCTTGCTATTAGGGAATCTGGAAAATGTGACAGAACTTAAAGGGCAATTGGATTGTAGTGGGCCAGAGAATAAGGAAGAGACAAATTTTCGTGGATGTTAGAGAATTATCAATGATTAAGAGAAAGAACATTTTGATTTTCACTCAATGAAACGAGATTATTTCTAGATTTAATTCCACACACACAGCACTCGGGTGACAAAGAATTTCACGCCCTTCGCATTACTTCTACTGTCCAAGTTACACAACGCAGAAAATGGAACCATTGAAGCTGCAATCAATGCATCCCACTAGCGGATGCTTGATCCACACCCATTTTTTAAATTGTATGTTTATTTATCATTATTACATGATGCCTCCCCTTGGAGACGAAAACTCTTTGCAGAATGCCACTCTTCGCCAAGCGATTCCGCTGCCGATGAATACACAATCCATCGCCAACACAGCATGATCCACCATCTGCAGCACGTCATCTAACACCCACTATCATTTTCTCTGTTAACTGCGTGTTCTTGTTAACTGCGTGTGTTCCTTTATCTCCCAACAGCATTTGCAGCTCGATGTTGGGCAAAGAGAGGCGGATTCAACATTTAAAAAAAAAACCTACCGAGAATTTGCCTGAAAAGAATAAATAAAATAATCTTAAATAAATAAAGAACCGTTTTCATACAATATTTAAACGCTGTCAAATGAACAAGACACTAAGATTAAGTGTTTCGTTGAAATGACTCCCGTTTTCCTGCATTTATTAGCAAAGAATATTTTTAAATGTTTCATTACATTATTCAAAAATATAATCTCCGACATATTTAAATACCTTGTTTATTTTTTTAAAATAAATCCTACTGTTTAAATCTTTCTGAATATTAGCAGTTTTCATAACATGTCGTTACTTTATTTTATTTTTTCAGGATTTTACGCCAATCATCTGGATTTGTCTCCCGAGCATGCAGGAGTTCTGATGGGATTCACCAAAACGTTCAGCGCGGTGGCAATGATAATCGAACACTGTTCTTTCATGTACTCTCCGAATGTAAGTCTGTCCTCATACTTTGCAATAAGGTGGTCGTAATAAAATTAGTGTGCGTGTGTGCGTGTGCGTGTGCGTGTGTGTGTGTGTGTGTGTGCGTGCGTGCGCGTGCAGAACTTTAATTATTCTTACAATGGCGTCAAAAAAGCTGCATCAGTGAAAGGCAGAAGTGATAACGTTGAGAATAACCGATCGAATGATGATGAAACAGAATTGAAAAGAATAGCTTTAACATGCGGACATTAAGTAAGAATTTGGCACAAAGAAGTATCAGCGAAGATTACTTCGTTCATTTTTACTCATTCCAGTGAGTTCAGTTACAATTCACTCGATTTGTTATACGTATGGGTAGCCAAAATAGTTAGGACGAGTGGGACAACAACCACAGTTGACATGGACCTCCAAGACTCAGCTTCCATAACGAATATCGTTCAGAAAACAACTTCATCAGACTTGTTCGACACCTGTTGGACTGTCCCAAGTGTCCTCTGTTAAAAAGCAATAAATCTTCGTCAGTTTGTGCCTCAGCGACTATTTTCTCGAGAAGTAAAGAGTGGCATTCCTTTCGTCTTATCTTCTTGGTACAGGCAAACTCTTCAACTCAGTTGGATGGCTTAAATGATGCGACAAGTGTCTTTCACGTGAAAGTTCTTTCTGAACATTTTCCAGGCTCGAAATGGTGCGGAAAGGACCCGAAAATTAAACTCTTCAAACTTAAGAAGTTTGAGTACTCCTTGATGAGATTTTCGCTTATGATCGTTTCGTTTCTAATGAAGAGTGGCAAGTTTTATTAAAGATTTTTGAAGAGAGACATTTATAATGTCTGTGTATTATTTCTTTCTTTCTACGGTTTTGGAATTATAAATATCAAGCCACTCGTGTGAAGAATCTCTTCTAATGCTCCCATGCTGATTAGCAGACTTGAAGAGTAGTAAAATCGCGTGTCGAAGTGGTTAGATATTTGATAGGACGTATTTGGGGAGTTCAGTGTAGTGTTTCTACACTGACCTTTGGTTGGTAGGCGTGTTAAATTACTTTTATAAAGAAATTATAGGTTTCAGTGCGATAGATTCGTCTCCGGCTTAGAATGCGTGCAATTTAACAGTCTGTATTCAGGCGAAGTGTAGCGTTGCTAACATAGACAGGAATCTTTAAAAAAAATCTCTTAATGGCATAGGTCCCCTTAGCACAATTGACACAGACGAGCTTTTGGTTCTTTATATCAATCAAATGGCGACTTAACAGGTCTCATGCGGCAGTGGAGTGTTTTTTCTCTCAGAAACTTCGGTTTTTCGTCCCACAAAAAAAACAGGCAAACCGGCCGCGTGAACACACACAGGTCTGCAAGCATAAATACTTGCCCCTTGGGGGAAGGGGGGAGATGCAGAAGAAGTATGGTGTCGTCTGCATTCATTCGCCATGACTCCAAACCAGGGAATTTCATCCCTACTAAGGAACAGATGGATTCCATAAGAATATAACATAAATCTCTGTTATTTCTCTGGATATTTCTCCAGTATGTGTTGTTTTTTACCTTCCTGATCCTGATTTACGCTCACTCGTAGACCTACACTTCAACGTCCCGGCATTCGGAACAGAAAATCCCACGGAATTGGTGGGTTAATCCTCATACCGGGAGTGTCTGTAGATCAGTGTGTTCACGGGACCGGTTTGCTCGCACTAGACCGGTCCTAGGCTACGAAAAATCCCAATTTCCGGGTGAAAAAACCCTCTACCACCGTATGAGACCAGCTAACTCACCTTTAGTCGAAAGAGACCAGATAAATATTCCTCACGTCAAGGACGAGGAATCGAACGAAGGTTTTTCCGACCAAAGGACTTCGTCTATAGTATAGGCTGAACTACGGAGACTCTTTTTAGCTTACGTTGCTAATAATGTTTTAATCCTAAATAAGCAAATGTCATTCAGTTACAATTTGATTTTGACTTACTCTTGCTTTTCCAGTTATGTAAGAATGTGTTCATAAAAAACAGATGTTTTTTTTTTTTTTTAATCAGCGTATTTCTGAGTTTATTTAGCAGTGAGGTAGGCTTATTTGAATGAAACCAGTTTGTCACTATTTTCAGATCGGATCTGTTGACGATGTTTTGCATTTCATGGAGAGAATCTGCAGGGAAATTCAGTGCTGTCATCTGGAAAGGGTTTTATTTGTCTTTATAACTCTCGGCCACTGAAGCATGTTTGGGTAAATTTCATAGGATTTGATTACTTTTACTGGTTGTGGTCTGCACGTTCAATAAGTTTTAACACCAGTCAAAAGCACAACCTAGAATTCCTCTAGGATTCCGTTGTTTTCTTCTTTTTTTTTTTAATAGAATATGAAGGTGTAAAGTTCATCTGTAGATCTACAAAAATTGCTGAACTTACTTCATGTTGGCCTCGTTATGAATAAATTAAGTTTTTGAAATTCAGCAGTGCATATTCAGCTCCTGTCGAAATCCATGGTGGATTGGGGGTGGGGGGAGGTATAAAGAATACTAGTTTATTTTTTGTTAATTTTTCTGATATGTTAGAAAAAAACCAGGAGAAAGGAGATCGATCTTCCTCAAAGAAAGTGGAATGACGACGATCCAATACTCTGTAAACGTGTGGTCCCTCCTCTTGCGCAAGTTATCGTTTTTATCGATAATTAAATAATTATCTTAATTAATTAAAGTTACCGTACTTTTAATAACTCTTTGCATATGGATGATCAGTTACAGTTGACTTATTTTTAATATTTTATCGTTTTTAAAGCTTTGGTTCCTTGAATTTACTGCTAAACTAATACAATGAAAAGAAAATACAACAAAAGCCATTGTGCTTATTTCAGTTCTCATCGTAAATTTTTACATGATGCAAAGGAATAAATGCGTACGCACCTGTAAATATTGAGCTGAACAGTAGTTAAGGAAGTTCTTTATTGTTATTTCAGACAGAAAGAGCTGAACTGGGGATAGGAATTGCAGAGAGCGTAATACCGATTCTCGGATGTCTGTACTATATTCTCGCTTCGGGAGAGCGCCATCTGTAGGAAGGACGAGAGACGAAGAAAGACCTTTTACCTCATTGTCATCTCTTATGTGAAAAAAAAAAATTTGATCGCCATGTTGTAAAATAATAAAAACTATTATAGAATCTGGTGTTGATTCATGTAGTCTCCGTGCAGTGTGTGTTTAAAAAAATCCGTACAAAGCAATTTCTTTATTTAGTTCCAATCCTTCTTCGAAATTTGCTACCGATTCGAGACGAAACCTGAGGATTAAGACTGCGAAGTTCAAATTTTCTCGAGAAAATAAACGGATATTTTTCTTTTGATTATCGCAGCAGTTCTCAGTTCTCAGAAGATTAACAAGTAAATTTGTTTTCGAAATAAAGTTTAAATAATTAAATTTTAAAACGGTGAGGAATAATCAGGGGAATTGTTTACATACTTTGTAATGTTATCGAGCGTGTAATACTTTATTCGACTAACGCAATCAGTCGGTTTTTAATCCTTGAAGATTCTTACAGAAAATGTCGAATTTCTAAAGAATGTAACAAATGTAACATTCTTCTGACGATAAACGTGTTGGATTTGATAGGATTTAACATTTAAGCCCCGCTCTTTAGCTTTTAATCTTGGCGAAACGTGACAGAAATACTGGAATCGTCGAAGCACTCCCTCCCTCTGCTTTGAGTCCCCTAGTCAATGGATTCTTCGTTCAGGTCCAGTTTTCGTCCCCTCCTTCCCTTTAAAACCTGCGGGACAACCATCAAGGTCACATGTTTTCGCTGTTTGTCCTTTTTGTAGCTGGCGTGTCGAAAACGTTGCACGAAAGCAGATCGCTGGAGAACGTTTTGTCTGTAAGTTTTATTAATATAAGAAGAATTGCCTTTAGCTGCAACCTGTAGTGATATTAAATGTTCCGTTCATTTTATTTATTTTGCTAATTATTTATTAAATTTATTTCATTTTCAAATTAACCGTATTTATTTAACTTTATTAGCTTCATTCATGACTTACATCGTGAGTTACGAGTATATTCAATATAAATATTCAAAGAAAAAAAAAACTCATCATTCAGCATTTTTTTTTCTAACAAAACTTCGAATCGATTTTGGCAAAATTGTGCTTGAAAAGGTTTTCTTTTAAAAGTTAGTGCGAGTAGAAATTGTGCTGAAATCTCCCACGAGAACTTTGAAGCTTCTGGCAGTGGATAAACCTCGCAAAGAAGTTCGTGAATTAGGAGTTTTTAGTAAATCTTGGGAAGAACATCATTTATTCTTCAACATATTTTTTTTTCCTCCAGAATTCGATTACCCAGCAGCACTTTTTAAATATTCAGAGTTGCGCAGTGCACCAATTCAGACATATCCGATCACACAAATAGTTTTAGGCCGTCACTTTAAAAACCAGTTTCAAGGTGAACACTCCCACCTTTCGATTTATTTATTCAGTAATATCACGCTCGTGTTTACATGTTGTGTGAAGATGTTTCCAATGGCAAGGCTTGCATCACCATATTTTACATTATTACTGACCATAATAAAGAAGTGAATCATGGGAAGAAAAGTGTTGGACGTATGACGATAAATGATACGAACTCAGTAATCAGATACTCCATGCATTGGAGGTATATGAATAAATAAAATTTGGCTGATAAATAAATAGACTGATAGCGAACACGTGTTTTGTTTTTTTTTAATTCGCCTTTCTATTACAGCTTGCCTGCCAAAAAGAAACTTTGCAAAATACGAGTTGATGATGTCCGATGGCACTTCCGCTGGTGTGATCGTAATGGTTGGCTTGAATTGCAACCGAAGTAAGGAGGACTATGGATTCAATCCTATTATTTTTATTAATAAATATAACCAACCAACTCACAACCAACAAAGAAGGAATCCAAAGTAAAAATTAAAATAATTTTATTTCAGATATCTTACTCTCTTACAGATGACGAAGGGATTTTTGGAACAACTGAGGACACTCTAAGAAAAGCTTTATGTAAATTGAATTTAGTAAAAAAAAAAACAATATAAACTGTTAATCTCTCAAGATAAAAACTAAAATATGCCATTCAAAGGAAAACATTTCATCTGAACTACAAGAGTAATGGACAATGAAATATTCGAACAAGTCAATTATTTAGACTATAAACGAAGTTTTAATGAAGGTTTCTACATGTCTAACAAATTCTCAGCAAAAAATCGCACTCAGTATGTATAATATTTCATGAAAACTGACATTATTGCATGGCAGTGAAGCAGGGACAATAAGAGAAAGAGTGAAGAAAAGAATCGCTGCACCAGAAATGAAATAACAAGTAGGATAGCAGGTTGTGCAAGACTAGATAAAAAGAAAATGAAGGCATTCTGAAAGAAATAAACCAAACACTAATAACGGAAACAATAGAAAAATACAGAACCAAATGGAAAGAGCATTTAGAGCGAGTGGCGTATGATAGAATACCCAGGAAGATGATGAACTACAAGCCAAAAGGTCATAGAAATAGATGCAGACCCTGGAATGAGACTGAAGCAACTTGTGAATTGATCAGTCGACAGCATTCTTCATCATCACCAGTTTGAAGGATTTAAGCCGATTGTGATGTGGATTCGTGATAAGGAGAAAATGAAGACGAAGAAGAAATGGGTTTCTTACCACCAATGAGAACTGCCACCCGAAAAATTATATAAAATGGTTTGAAAACAGGCCATTTCTAGTAGAAATTTAAACACAAATGAATGGATCATGTTTTAAACAGAAAGTGTAATTAGACAATGCTCCACCAAAAACCATACAAGAAGAGGACATTGGTTTATCCGTTAAAAAGACTTACTGATGGCTTTTGTCTCGAAAATGAGCCACAATTGGCTTAAATCCTTCAAACTGATGATGAAGAAGAATGTTTTCGACTGATCAATTCACAAGTTGTCGAACTGGGTGCAGGGAAATTATATAAAAACTCATCAGTCTTTATATGATCACACACACACACACACACACACACACACACACACACACACACACACACACACACACACACACACACACACACACACACACACACGTATTGCCCTGATTTTACTGCTAAGGTTAGGAAAACGACGGTGTCCAAAGAACCCATGTTGCCCTCATTTTTCGCAGATATGTGGAATGCAAGTCAGTGAACTTTTAATTCTCATTTCCTTAAAACCAAAGTTTGGAATATTTTTATACTCGACACAGTCCTTGGAACTGGATCGCTCGCTCAAGTTAAACCCACTAGAACTTTACTTGAAGTAAAAGTGTCCAACCGACTCTTCGAGCACAGACAACGACTCGATTGCTATGGGAAAAGCCCACGAATGGCCGGATCAGCAACACATCCATAGAGGGGCGTTTAGTTCAACCCCCCAAAAAACTTGGTTTTGTAAATGTCCATTCTTAAGGGAAATAAAGCAGCGAGCTCATTTGAAAGTCTCGCGCCTTCCAATGCGATTTCATTTGCTGTATTTCCTTTTACTTTTCATCTCCAATTCCACTTAAGAACATCCCTGGGGACACGGGTGGGTGGGTGGAGCAGCAACTGGGTATGACATTCCGCTGCTTTTCATTCCCGTCTCAATGAGGAGAACTTTAATGAGAGCTGTTCGACTGAAAGGGATTTTGTCAGTCTCACACAGAAGTGTGAATGTGTCGACAACCCGCGTTTTTTTTTCTCTCTCTCTGCACAATAAGTAAAAGAGCATGCGCATTTATTACACAGAATTCACTAATCGAATGGTTTTAGTTGACGGAGGAGGTGAGACAAGACGCGCCTTGGACTATGTTGTATGCAGATGACATCGTGCTGTGTGCAGAATCAAGAGAAGAAGTGGAAGCTAAACTGGAAAGTTCGAGTATGTGGGAAGAAAGTTCATGCAGATGGATGTGCAGCAGAGGAGGAAGCGCGGGCGGCCAAAGAAGAGATGGAGGGAGATGGTGGAGGAGGACTTGACGATGAAGAACTTGGATGTGGCTATAGCCCAAGACAGCAGGTTCTGGAGGAGACTAACTACAAAAAGCGACCCTTCTTAAGTGGGAAAACTGCAGAAGAAGAAAAAGAAGAACGGCTTTAGTTGACACCCTGGTAATTCTAGCAAGTCCGCTGAAATCCGCTAAAAAAGGCATTCCAATTTCCTACATACTAGATCTTTTAAAAGCGTAGTTAAGCACGCTGTAGCACTAAATGTGTTTTTAAACACGGATCATATCTCGTGTATCCCAATTCTAATGTTCGTATCTTAAGGAGAATTTACTGCACTCTCCGATGATAAAGTATGTATCCTTCGCTCTGCGTCTATCTGTCGGGTGGTTGAAGAACATACTGTCGAAATGAGTCATCTCTTTCTGATCTCAAGATTTCCATTAAATCGAACAGTTGAGCAATTTTTTAAAATATTTCAGACCGTTGTTGGCATGCCAGAGCACGACCAGATTCAGTAATGTTTACACGAGACCTTGGAATCTACTTGTAAACGGCTGGATGCCATCTTTTTTAACTTTGAATATATTTGGTTGTTGATTTGCTAATATTATCACATTTTAAATTCACAATTGAAAATTAATATTTGATTAATTATTTCCGAATATCTTTTTTTCACGCAGAATTTTTTCTCTGCCCAGAATGAATTTGCAGCTGCGCCGAGTTCTCTCCTCTCCTCGATCCATTGGCCTCCGAAGAGAGTTCTGCACACACCAAACGACCAAAGATTTTTTCGATAGTCGGGACACACTAACCGAATCGAAATCGTTTAGCTCAATACCAGGACCCACTCGATTACCTTTGCTTGGAAATCTGCACTTATTTTCGAGGTTCGGTAAGTATTCGCAATCTCGGATGTTTCCTAATTTTGGTTTAAAATTTTAACAACAAAAATTCAAAACTTTCCAATTTGTTTCAATGTGTATACTTTGCGTAAGGAAATTTTAATGAAGATTTTCATTCAGTTGTTCTTTTCTTTGAAACTTGAATAAATGACACGAAACAAAAAAAAAAGTAAAAATGACAATCGATTCTCGTGCTGGTTTTCTTGGCATTATTCTCTCTCTCTCTCTCTCTCTCTCTCTCTCTCTGATACAGCATATCAGCACTGAGTGTGCAACAACAAGAGAATAAAAAAGAATCTCTTTATGTGTTTTATGAAGAGATGAAGAACGATATTTGAGACAGTGAATGAAAGAGGAGGAACAGAAGTTGATTCCATATTTTGGAGCTGGATTGTAAATGGATGTTGATCAGCAACTGTTCTTGTTTTTGAGAATTGAAGGAAACTGGGGAGTGATGGTGGTCAGCTGAACAGATGTGAGCATTCTCCGTGAATACATCTGAAAATCAGCCACGAAGCAAAAACCAAATCTCAGTAAGAGACACTACTGCGAATCTATGAGAGAGAGAGAGAGAGAGAGAGAGAGAGAGGAGTCGTGTATTAAGCAGTCCATCCTGGACAGCATCAAGCAATATTTGTAAGGTTTCGGTGTATCGCAGTAATTGTGCGAGTAGTATTCTAAGCTTGGGAGAATTTGTGATTCATATACTGTTTGCAGTTGTAGAGGTATAACGTAATGCCTTCGGTGAAAAAGTGTAGAGGGTTCTAGAAAATATTTTAGAGAACGGTAACTAGTTCTCTAAGTGCTTGAAACGATGGATTAAGCTACAGAATGTTTTTTTATTAATTTATATCAGGTCTTTTGTAGTGGGTTCTCATTACTCACTAATATGGTTACAAATTCAACAAATGAGATGTTGGTGGAGAGTATTATATACACACTGTACGCTATGTTTGACATACTTTTTTTTTCCAGGACCATATTCCTTCCAGAAACTGAACGATGCCTACGCAGATCTCTATAATAAATACGGTCCTATCGTGAGGCTGCAGTTAGGCCAGCAGATCGTTGCCCTGTTTGATCCCGAAGATATTCGTAAACTGTTCTTTTCCAGTGACGATGCGCACAGACCAGTATTCGAGGCGCTAAAGAAATGCCGCAAAAAAGAATCCTACAATTTCAAGTCAACAGGAATAGTAACAGAGTGAGTTCACATGCTTCGCATTGCGATTCATTTTTGTTTTATATTTTGGGTATAGCATATTACAGAGACCATGTAGTTATAATAATCAATATTAATACATAATCACGCCAACAATATGAAACAAGAGGACACCCTTCTAACTGGCAAAAGTTGAAAGTGTGTGTGTTGACTTGTCTGCGTCAAGCAAATTTATTTTACTTATCTGCGTAAATTAGATGAGCATGAATGTTAAGAATAACGTTCGCAGTGTAATTCATTTTAACGCAGATTTTTTTTTGTTTTTGTTTTTATAAAGTAACAACACTACAATTTTCGGTTTTAATGAAAGATTTTTGATCTCATTTATGGACAGTTTTCCAAAAAACATGGAAGCTCTTCTAAGAATAATAAAAAAAAAAGCCAAGTTAGTTATTTTCCACTGACGAGCCGTACTAACACAATCAGGAATGGTGCGTTGAAATAAAACTTTTTTTTTATTTTAATTTTATATTCAAATAGAAACGGGAAAGAATGGAGACGCCTGCGCAAGGAGATCGACTGGATCATGCATCCATCTTTTGCTCAGAACTTTCTTCCATTACACGAAGAAATAGCGAACGAATTCGTAGAGTGGCTCGGCCATGCCCGTGATTACGAAGGAGAGGTGAAAGACGTTGCCAAAGAATTGTATTGTTACACTGAGGAATGTAAGTATCTTCTAGGTGGGAATTAGCAGCATAAATAAGACTTTTTGTATACATATTTGTATTACATTATATATTTTTATATTATTTTTATTATTAGTATTAAACAAATCTCTCTGAAGCGAAACGACTTTCCATGGATTGAATATTTGTGGGATAAATCCATTTTCGGAACGCAGAATGTCTGGAAGCAGCTGAAGGCATCTTAATATTGAGATGTAGCAATCCCATCTAGTGATCATCATCATCATCATCATCATCATCATCACGCATATCAAGGATTTAGGCCTAGCATGGCCTGTTCCGGCTTTAGAAGTCATCGTTGAATCTTTTAAGAGGACTTCCTGCTTTTCTTCTTCCTAATGGCTTGTACTTTAAGGCTTGTTTTGGTAATCTTTCTGTTTTCATTCTTTGAACGTGTTCCATCCATTTATGTTTATATTTTTTAATTTTTTCTATTACTGGTTCTTGGTTTAATTCTTTCATAATATCTTAGTTTCTTTTGTGGTCAAATAGGATATACTTTGCAGTTTTTCTTATAAACTTCAATTCTGCTGTTGTTAATCTTTGTTAGTCTTTTTGTTTTATTGTCCAGATTTCGCTTCCATACATTAAGACCGGTAGGGCTAATGTATTCTATACTTTTAGCCTGGTTTGTTTTTGAACTAGGTTTGGATTAAATATAGAGTTAATTACACCTGTTATTTTTAAATATTTTGCAATATTTACGTTTATATCTTTTTCATTTTCATTTTCATATGTGATCGTACATCCCAGGTAGTTAAATGAATTCATCTACTCTAATATCTTGTTATCTATTACTATTTTAGTTCTTGCTGGATCTTGTCATTTAAAGGCCATAGTTTTTGATTTTTCTGTTGATATTATCATACCATAATCTTTGGATATCTCATTTAGATCTAAAATAGCTTCCCGTAAGTTATCTTCATAATTTGTAATTATTATTTGGTCGTCGGCAAAAGGAAGAGTGTTTAAGTTCACAGTAGGAGAAAGTTTAATACCTTGATGGAAATTTTTATTCCATTTTATTATTATTTCATTTAGGTAAATATTAAAAAGAGTTGCTGAGAGGGGATTTGTCGGACCCCTTGATTTATCTCTCTCGTATATGATAGCTAATGATTTAATCTTATTTGTATTTGATTATTTTCATATATATACTTATGATAGCTTTCAGGATATTATTTGGTATTTGTCTTTCTTTTAATACGTTAAATAAAATACTTCTGTTAAATTTGTCAAATGCTTATTCAAAGTCGATAAATGCAATATGTGTTTCTAAATTGCATTCTCTTCTTTTCTCTATTATTAATTTTAGGCAAAAGGCCGGGTCTATACATGATCGTCCTTTTCTAAATCCATTCTGTACTTCCAGAATAACGTTTTTGGAATATTTCATTAGTTTTTTATTTAAGATTCTGCTATATATTTTGTAACAGGAATTTAGTATACTGATACCTCTATAGTTTTAGGGTCATCTCTGTTACCTTTTTTAAAGAAAGGAATCACAATTGCTTTTTTCCATTCTATTGAGGGGATACCAGTTGAATAAATTTTATTTAAAAATAATAAGTCTTTCTTTGAATCTAGTTCCTGCATATTTATATAGTTCTGAACCTAGTTTATCTTCTCCAGGTGATTTTCCGTTTCTTGTTTCTTTCAGGCTGATTTCTAATTCTTCTTCAGTTATTTCCTTTTCATTTTCGTTAATTGTTTGCCAGATGTCTTTTTTAAAATATTTGTCTGTCCACAATTCTGGTAGTAATTTAGAAATTCTTCTAATTGCAATTCAGTGTTTAATTTTATGTTTTCTTCAGTATCTGCGTTTAAGTGTTTCAAAATTGTATATACATTGGATCTCATTTTATATAAACCATGTTCTAAATTAGAAACAAATTTATTCCATGATTCTCTATTTCTTTTTCTGACTTCTCTTCAAGCTATGGCTCTTATTCTTTTATATTCTATTTCATCTTCTAATCTTTTACTGCTTAACCATTTGTGATAGGCTTCTTTTTTCATTTTGATTATTTCTTTGATTGTATCATCCCAGATCTTCAGTTTTTTTTCTTTTATTGAATTTTTTGGTCTTTCCTAAGCTTTCATTTGCTGCTGCATTTAGTATCGTTTTTATATTAAGCCATTCTATTTCTGTTTCTTCATTTTGTTTTATTTTATCTAGATATTGGTTAATTCTTTGTTCATGTAGCCATTTTATAGCTCGTCATTCTATTATTCTATTATAGCCATTCTATAATTCATATCGCCCGTCTAGTGATCAGAATGGCAATGTTGATATTAACCTGCTACATCGTCCTACTGCTCAGAAAAGGCCTCTTTCAAATTTCTCCACTCTTTTCTTTCACTCTGACTTACTGGCGATCCTCAATCAGTTGTTTCTTGTCATTTCTATGATGCCATTCCCATCTTCCTCTTGATCTCCCTCCTAGGAAGCCAAATAGGATACTTACCATTTACACCAAGTTCAAGAAGAATATCTGAAAGAGCGGAATATGCCCTGGGACGGAAATACTTTATCATAGTCCATGAAAGCGATGTGTGCCGTTTTACTGTTTATATTTTTCGACGATTTGATTTAGTGTATGGAAGTAGTCTGTTGTAGAAAAAATTTTCCTAAATGGTGCTTGCTTATAAAGCTTGTTTTTCTCTTATTGGCCAGAGATTCATTTTGAATAACATATGGTTATGAAAAATTACACCAATTGACCGATAGTTGTTTGTATCTAAAAAATTGTAACACGTTTTCCTGCGTAAGAGAATTATCTTTAATTTCAGCCACTCGTCTGCGATGGATTCATTGATGACAACGCCACCTGAATATGCAACAATCTTTTAATCTAAGCTTTAATATCATTTTTTTATCTCCCGTGTGGCATTCTTACTTTCTATACTGTTGATTTCAAGTATTATTTAATCTGAGGTCTGTAGGGGTTGGTTGGAATTAGAGTACAGTTTCTTATAGAAATTATCTGCTATTTCTTTTAAGATCACACCTAGAAATTACTTGTTTTGGGATTCGCTTTTTTTAAAACATTTCTATTTGGTTGATTCATCTCTTGCCAGTAGATATCCCCCTCTTTTGCTATTTTTAAGGTAGCATTATTTTCCAAGGCATCTTTTACTAATGCGGTGACATGATAGCATTCCACATGTTCTTTCTGTTTTTTTTCTAGCGCGTGGAGTAAATAATATACGTCCATAAATCTTTTATCTTTTATGTATATAAATATACACATTTTTTATAAATTTTATTTCCTAATTTTATATAAATAGTTTATAGATAGGTGAATACTTACCCCTCACAACACACACGCGCGCACACACACACACACACACACACCAGAGGTCTCAGGACCTGTGACCCAACAGTGTCGAATGTGGGCAAATGAGAAGAAGTTATCCGATTTGTTGCAGAGTGAAAAGGCATCTCTCTTTTCAGATATAATTCTGCACTTTCTCGTCAGCGTTACTTTTGTATGCATTAAGTTTATTCTGAATTATTACTATTATTATTAAATGGAAGTATTTTCGGATCATATTTTTTTGCCTGAATCATTTATTTCTGTTTTTGTTATGAGACATTTGAACGGTTCAACTAAGTAATCTGTGATCTGAATTAAAGATGAATTTATTTATTATTATATCCTTCTTCTAGAGTATTTGCATTTTGAACTAGGATGCAATCCACTTCAGTTGTTGAGTAATTGGAGAAAACCACGTCCATGCTTTGATTGGTTTCTTCTTGAAGATAGAATTTGTCACTCGCACGGATTGATTCCTTCAAACTGGTCTCATCGTTCTGCTATGAGGTTTCTTGATTCGCTCCACATTGTGCAATCGGTCCCTCTTCAAATGAAAACCCGAGTCTGATGAGGCATTGAAATTGCCCAACGGTTGTGTGGGATTTTAATAGCCAGTTGTTATGTGGGATTTTAATAGCCAAGTTGTTATGTGAGATTATTATATTTACTTTTCATTTCTCTTTGATCAAGAATCTCAATCCATACTAACCTTTTGTTTCCCCCAAATAGTAGAACACTCTACTATCTGTATTATACAGTAGAGTTATAGTAGATATATAATCTATTATATGCGAGAAAGGAAGAGTGAAAAGTTGATCTGAAGTTTCCACTCTTCGAGGAGATTATCTGCTATGAGCTGCTACTTATTTATTCCTCCAATGCCTAAGATATCTCATTCCAGACTTTCCGGGCACTCGTAGTCAGTCATTTGTTACAGGTGATTACAATTAAGGCCTGACAAATATTTTCGAAGATTTTACCTTCTGTCCAATGGGCTGACATTGGCCCACATCCAAGAATAAGATTGTTTGCTCTAGGACTGCAATGAATGAACCAAATTCGAGGATTCCAACATCGGCCGGTAGGTAGCACTCGCTTCACTTCTTATTTAGTTTTGTGATAGTTCATGCGAGTCTACATAACTCAGTTGATATAGAAGAAGCCCTTTGGTCGGAAAAACCTGGATTCGATTCCCGTCAGTGACATGAGGAACTTTTATCTGGTCTCTTTCGACTAAAGGTGAGTTAGCCGGTCTCATACGGAAGTAGGGGGGGTTCTCCCGGAAACTCGGGTTTTTCGTCCCCCAGAACAGCAAACCGGCCCTGTGAACACAGGCATATACAGACATAGGACACACCGGGAGGAATGGGGATAACCACCTTATCCTCGAGTTACAGTTGCTGTTATGAGTGGTCCAAGAATAGTTGGAAGCTTGTGGGTGCTGAAGTGCTTGTTAGGACCACTGAAGAAGAAGATAGTTCTCGCATTCGCTTCTGAAAACCTCGTCATAAGTCAGATGTTGCAAAAATTTATTATGGTTTCGAATTATTGTTTGATCGAAAGTTAACACACGAGATGGACTGCCTTTAATAACTGGTTTCAACCTATGGGCAAACTTTTCCCCAAGCGAAGACAACTTTAGTCCGATTTCTTCAATATTTTCTGTAATAGTTAGAAATGTTAATCAAATTAGAAACAAATTCGTGAATTTGTTCCACTCTTCATGCTAAACTAGCACATAATTATTTTAAACAATTTTGGTGTTGAGTTTTAATGAAACTTGTGCAAATACATATAAAAAAAACACGGAAAGAGGGTCAGTGTTACTGACTGCAATCGTTTTTGTCTCTGTGCACATTAGTTGGTAGATTGATGGAAATAATCGAGTGGAAATAAAGTGAAGCGAAGCCTAATAAATTCAGCCACTTGTCTGAGTTATGAATGTTCTGTCGAACTTACTAAGGAGGATGGCCGAAATCATAAAGATAATGGTTAATGTGGAATGGTCATTCCCATTCAAGTCTCGAAACGTTTTGAACGAAAAACAGGAAGAAGAATAAATAATAGAATTAAAATGAGTTCAGTAAAGCTACAACTGCGATTCTTTTCATATAAAATTATAAGATGCTAAGAAAACAGAATAGAAAGAAGGCGTAATTGAAATTATGGAGGAAGAGAAAAGCATGCGAAGCTGGCGCATGCTCGTCAGAAGAATTACAAAACCCATCAGCGAAAATTCTTCTGGTACACGTTTTATGTTTTTATCTCGAATTAATTTTAAAGCTGAAGAAATTTAAGAACAAATAATAATAAGATGATTCGTTTAGCTGTTTGGACGAAATCCTATACACAATTATGGGCGAATAAACATATATACTGCTTGGAAAGAAATCAACGGACACCATAGTGTGAGGAACAAACAGCCATGGTGCCCACTTTAATAAGATGTAGGACTTCCTTTCGTTGCGAAGACCACATCAATCCTCTGAGGAATACTTTCCAAAGATGTAATCTAGCGATCAATGGGAATTTTGAACCATTCTTCCTGTAGGCATGTAATGAAGTCCTGGACTGTTGTGGGGGCGGACGTTCCTTGACTTCATCCGACGCGCCAGTTCATGCCACAGATGTTCAATAGGGTTCTTATCAGAACTCCGTTACATGACACGATGCACCTTGCCCATGGGGGGTGTCAACGGACATCCCCATGGGCAAGCAGTGCATTTGTTGCAATTTTTTTTTGCCCTAAAAAAATACTAATTTTTCACGTAGAGTATATTAATTGAAATTGAATATTGAAACTGAGCTGTCTGTTTTCATTTGTCTCGTCCACAAGGAAAACAAACTGTTTGCCAACGCGTATCGAGAGAAAAACTGAAGAGAGAAAGATGGCTAAACAAAAGTACACAAGCTCACTTTGAGTTTTGTTTTCGAGAAATAAAAATTCGACACGCTCTTCTCGAATGCTGATAATAATAATGAGCGCAGTTTGAACTCACTGGTGTGATTGCTCGAGATATCCAACAACCTAACACTCCATATTCCGACAGATGTAACGAAATCAAACAAATTTCAGCTTCGGCCAGATTTTCATCTCACACGCCAATATTTGTACGAGAGGTCAAAAGAGCTTTCTTTCTAAGTCAGAAATATCTTGTTGGTCCTTCGTTAGCTTGATTTTTAGTGAGATTTTCAGTCTCGGACTGCGTGACTGTATTGCGAGCGTCCCGTTTCGCTTTGACAAGCATAAAGCCCCAAATGTTCTACTGTAGAAAAATTTCCACTAAAAGTAAAAACTATTCCCCCCCCCCACCTCTGGCTTTATCTGATCCTAAGATAGTCTGGTAAGTTTTTACATCGAAATATTCCGATTCTTACTTTTTTAGAAATCATAAATTCAAGTGGCATTTTGAACCCCCGTACAATTTACGCGCACATTACTGTCTGAGTCGTGATGGCCCTAGTCTGAACGACCAACCTTGCTTTCTCATACAGCTGTGATTAGATGTTAATTCCAGTTGGTCAGAGAGAACCTTCATCATTGAAATGGTATTTTTATTTCAGGTATTGGCTTGGTGTGCTTCGGCGTTCGTCTCGGCCTACTTAACCCACGTGGATGCAGCGATTCAGCGAGAAAGATGGTTCGAGCAGTGGACGATAGTCTGGATGCGATGGTCAAAACTCTGCTCGGAATCCCTTGGTGGAAAGTGTTCAAAACCCCGACGTACACACAACTGGAAAGAGCGCAGGAAACAATGTACAGGTAATTACACAGTTATAAAATAATTTATTAAATACGTTATTAAACAATGTACAGGTAATTCCACAGTTCGTTAGGATACTTTCAATATTTAGGATTATGAATATAACTCATGTTTACTCCGAAAATGGAATATCTTAGACCTGGTTTTGCCTTAATTACTGGTGCCGTCGTTAGTATTGGAATTTGCAAAACAGTTCTTGCACCACAGCTAACAGGAGGTTTTTATTTAATTTCATTCGTTAGTTAATTAATTCATAGAACAATGAAAGAAAATATTAAAGAGGATAAAAGCATAAATGCGATATAATGCAAGGCAGACAAAAGCCATCAAAAACGTAAAATAAGCTTGCATGGAGGTGATATTCGACCAGAAATGCTCACATATGAAGGCGTAAATGTTTTGCAGCGACTACACACTGCATTGTTCAGAAGGCCTGTTCAGCAGGTTGAATGTCCGATGAACTAGAGACGCACTCTCATCTGTAAAAAAGGGAAATAAAACTGTTATTTTAATGATTATTTGACAATTTATCTTAAAGTAATGATCACATCCAAAGTGTAAGATAAACAGTCAAGTAATCCTTGAAATATAACAAGGATTTCTATGTAGTTTTTGTTAACGAAACTAGAGGAGAAAATCTTCGAAACAGTACATTTTATGCTGTCAATCGATCCCGATGCAGCGTAAAGTGCATCCACTGAAGCTGTAGTCCGAATAGCCATCAGAGCACCATAAACGTGTTGGAATTATATAATTCAGAAACCCTGGTGGGCACCAAAATTTTTCCTTTTTGGCTTTTACTGCTTCAAACATGGAACGTATTTTTTTCTTTTAACCCAGATGGGCAGTTTGATCAGATTAGATTGACGCAAATTTTGTAAGCTTCATTAGCTAGTTAGATCCTGAGACATACAGGACATTTAAACTAGGCAACATCTATACTCGACCACCATGCTAGAATCTCTCTCTCTCTAACTAAAAACATGACATCCATTGACCACAGTATAACAACTTTTCGCACTTTTAGCTCGTTCCTTAATACCCAATAACAGGAAACAGCACACAAACGAATCATCGAATATCTGTCACTAGAGGTCTCTTTCTGCACAACCTTAAGAATGAAAACAGCCCACGTGCCAGTAAGTCTAACAAATTTCTACAAAGATGTCCTTCGAAGATGGAAGAAGTTAAACCTCCAGCACGCAGTGAAGACAACACGATGGTTAGGAAACCCATCAGTCAGGGTGAGAGAGAGAGAGAGAGAAAAAGAAAGAAAGAACGAAAGAGATTTTCTTTCCCCTATGGAGTGGGTGAGAGTCTTGGGGAACATCCTTTTTTTCAGAGCCTTACTTGGCACTTTCTAAAATCATTGACAAACTTGGAATCAGGCCGAGCAGATACGCAGTGCGAAATCTGCTTTTCAAGAGGCTGTCCTGATAGTCTAACGTAAGAGGGTTTCATGCCTCCCGAGACAGAACAGCAATTCATGGGGGAGACTTACACCCCCCAATGTAAACAAAATCTATAGTACCCTAATACAACAGTTCAATGAAAGCACTCCATTGGATAATCCCGTATCATCCCTGCAAACACCATTACACTGGGACCCACCATATCGCATACGCAGATATTCATTGGAGAGTGTCGCACAATGCCCTTCCCACTCCTACTACACTACATATATTCATCGCTGATCTTTCGGATAACTGTGTCTTGCAACGGACAGGAGCAGTCCGGCATGTCTACTTGGAAAGCACCGTTAAGAGCAAATTAATTCATTTTTCTCAGAAAATGGCAGCTAAGCTTAACCCTGCAGTTGTCGCCATTCAAAAGAGGAATGTCTCAGTCCTGTACACTCAGAGTCAAAAACCAATTCGATCTGCGACTTATCTCTTCATCACTGTGAAAGCAATGATATAATTTCTCTCTCCGACACGCAAGACCAGACAGCACGAAAAGTTTACTATGAGAGGCCGCTGACCCTCCTTCAAACAAAAGGTGAGAAGTCATATCTTACACGAGCATCATCATCATCACGACAGGCAGAACGATGCCCAAGATCTTTTCCACCAAGACTGGAATCAACTCCTGACTGAGCAGGGCGACTGCATCCCAATCCACTTTCGAACTTAGAAGTGACATCATTCCCCCTCCCAAACAAAAGGGGGAACAAAAAGATGTCCCTGCTATTTAACGCAACAGAATGAGTGATGATCATATAACTGGAATTTTCATGTCAGTTGTAAATATCGTCTCACAATAATTGCTACTTCAGCGGAGTTAGCCTAGTGGCTTTGCTCTTCGCAACGCTATGCCTGGAGAAGGACTGTCCTAGGTTCGATTCCCGTCACCGACGTGAGGAGCTTAAGGATCTTCCTCGACCATAACCAAGTTAGCCGGTCTCGGGTGTGGAGTGCAAGGTTTTTCTCCTTATCTTATCTGGAGTTTTTCATCCCGCGAGCAGGCAAACCGGCCCCGTGAACACACGCAGCTACAGACATAGGACACACCGGTAGGCATAGGGCTAGACACCTTATCCTCGGGACGGGTACGGTGCAGAAGGGCTAAGGATAGCCCCGTAAGATACGTGAAGGGAGGAAGAAGAAGAAGAAGAAGAAGAACTGCTACTTGCATGTAATGTGTAATATCGTGGTATAATGCCTTTTTTTCTGGTGTAATAATACCTTATTTCAACGAGCATCTAAACTCCCTGCATAACTGCACAGAATTAATACTGGTTAATCCCTGTACATAAGATTGCTATTTAAAAATAAAATATCTATCTAAATCTCTCTTTAACAACCACTCTGTTAGAGAGAGAGATTTGCTTAAGAAATAATTGCTGGCGTTCAATATAGCGAAGTATTATTATTGAGAAACGTATTATCTTCTGATTCGCTGTCTTCCGGTTGCCCAGAGCAACAGAGAATTCGAAAACCCTATTCAATAAACACTCTTAATTTGTTATAAAGTGTTGCTGTGTGCAAACGAATTTCGTTTATTAAGGCAGGCAATTTCTTCTCAGGGTAACGCTCGAGTTGTTCAATGATGCTGTTGGTCGTTTATCTCACGAGACTCAGCCCAGCCGTGAACTGATCTTTTTACGGACAATGCGCGAGAAAAATATCAGCCAGGAAGATATTCTTCTTCTAATGATGGAGCTTTTCTTCGCTGGGATTGATGCGGTAAGAATAGAGATAAGAATTACGGTTTATTAAGTTACTTTTATTGATTCGCTTCCAAAGTTGTTAAAACCAAATTTACGTACATAAAACTTAACGAATGTTATTTGTAGAGTATATTATTGAATTTATTATACATTTAATTAATATGTGTTCATTTAAAAAAGCCTCCAACGTTTCACCCTGGCATTGGGAATTATTAAAATATAATAAATTATATGAGCTGGTAGCACTTTGTTTTTCTTTCAGGAATTCAGGTTTTTCATCTTACGAGAGAACAGTCAATATACAAAAATGCTATTATTGGACGGTAGGTGGAGGTACTGTAGTTGTGTTCACATAGAGGTTAAGTACATTGCCTATGTGGAATTGAGTGCTCTCCTTGTGTCCTTGGACGTGTAATAAACAAAATAATGATAAATATCAATAGCTGAATATAAATGGACAGAGTTCGTGTCTTTTAAATAGCATAATGCTAACGAGAGTTATTACCTAAAGTTGGTGTTCGTAGGATTTGCTCACTTTCGAAACCTTTTAAGTTGCAACGGTAAATGCAATTTGCCTATCTGGCTAAAAACACCTGATATTTATTATCTTTGTTATTTATTGTCTTTAAATAACAGTCTGGTCAAAGATCAAGCAAACCTTTATATTCATTTATTATCATCTGTTGTTTTATTATTATTTTTTTTTTATATGCTTCATTGATAGAATTTACAAGTTTCGTATAATGCAGTTCCAGTGTGATTGTGCAGAATATAAAACCATAAAAGGACTTTCAGATTTAGATTTTGTCTTCATTTAGATTCTGTAAAAATCCTTAACTTACACCAATTATTTCTTAAGATTGGTTAACATATTTCGTAATGTTTCTTTACAGACTGGCAACACGCTGACCTTTTTGTTGTACAACCTCGCCAAGAATCCCGAAGTTCAAGAGAAACTCTATCGAGAGATCAAAGACTTTTCTCGCTGCGAAATGCGAACGAGTCCAGACTGTTTCTCCAACTTCAAATACCTGAATCAGTGCGTGAAAGAGAGTAACAGGTAAACATCGCCACGCAGATGAACAGCAGCAATGATGGGACTTGATTTCACGTGTTTCACTTAATTCTATTTTGTTCGCTTGGTTTCTTTTTAATACTAAATATGGTTGCAATATTTATCCATTATTTAATATGAAGTTCATGTAGGAAATGTGGTAAAACGCGTAATCAAAAAAATATTAGTATAATTAGAATACTTAATATTACTTAATGCTTGGAAGATATTTTTTAAAATTTTTATTTTTAATGTGGAAACCATTCCTAAGAAACTGGTTGGTCAACGTTCTTCATACTGTGCATGAAAACCGTTGTTGGCAGCTGCACTTGTTTCAATGGGTTGGTATAGATGGGGCGGGGGGAATTATTGATGATAGTTCTGATGAACATTTACCATGGAAATATTTACAGAAGATGCAAGCAGCAGAAACTAAACTCCCCTACGAAAGTGTGAGGAGTAATTGGTAAGAGACAAGTCATCAATCAACTTACTTGTCTTCTGTATTGAGTCGAGTATTTCCGGCAACTCTTGGGACACCGCCCGAAATATGAGTCAAAATAAAACGCGAAAGGATGAAAGGAATTTTTGTCATTTGTACAGGGTTAATAGCTGTTTCAAGGAAAAGTAATGCACAGAGTAAAAGACGAATCCAAAATGCGTAGGAGGTTGTTTATGCCAAGAGAGGGCGTAAACAACCTCCTTTTCTTCTTGATGCCAAGCAAAAAATATCCGACTTATCTAGAGGTTTAGATAAAGCAAAAGACAAGAGTGGAAGGAGGTCGTTCTTTATTGAGAGAAATGAGGCAGAACTGTGTTGTGCAAGCATTGAAATTGGTAAGGTTCCCGATTTCCATCGACGAATAGTTTGGATATCAGAATTTAGAGCTACAGGGGTTGTCACACAGTAAATTACGATGGTTTGTGTAGTGTAATTGTATGTAAAATGAGAAGGATGAGTGAAGTGCATTGTCATCGGCGAAACTATATATTGGATTGGTAGTCAACTGGAACAGGTCATTGACATATAGAAGGAATAGGGCGGGTTACAAAGCAGAACCTTATAGTAACTCACATTAGTTGCGTAGTTTGATGATAAGGAACCCTTCACCATTATGCGCAATGCACGTTCAGACAGAAAGCTGGCAACCCAGTTCACAAGTGACAGACCAAATGATGGGAGATTAGTTCCTGTGGGCTCTTGTGACAGACCAGGTTGAAAGTATTGTAAATATCGCATGCAACTACTTGGGATTTCCCAAAGTTAGTAGTGGCTGAATACCCTCAAGGCAAGGTAGGAGTTAATTTTCGAAGGTTCTCTCCGTTACCTTGGGTTGGATTCAAGTGACTGAGAAATTGAGCTGTGGTTTGGAAACGATTTACCACCATTTCAGGAATGAGTTGTACATGAGCTAATTTTCAGGTTTCGGGGAGATTCCAGTTGAATAAGAGAGCATGGAAAGACGATCTAGAAAAGGAGGCAACTCTAAAGCTCAAATCTTGATGACAATTGGAAGAAGGCCGACCGACAAGAGATTTTTTTTTTTGGTATCTAATTTGGACAAGATTTTTCTGATCACTTTCTGATGAAGGTCAGAGAGGGCATTAGGCATTGATTATTTAGAATGGTTTGGAAATATTTTTCAAAGCAGCTTATTTGGGGGGGGGGGGGGTGATGACGAAATAGAACTATCTGAGTGGAACAGGAGTGTTACGCAAGAGCTGTAGTCAACTTCTTTGGCCACAAACCAAAATGCGACTGCCGTTTGGGCACTATTCAAACTTGTGGCTTTTGGCTCATTGAAAATCAGTTTTCGATGCGCTGATGATTTTCTTGCAGCTAATTACTGGCTTTAGTATGCGCAATTAGGGAAGATGGAATTCTTGATGACATCCAGTTACAGTATGCTGAGTTCTTCATTTGTACAGCCTTGACCTATCTTTTGGAGAACTAAGGCTTAGATAGAGCACGGAAATAAATACATGTTTCCATATGAATGAAGATTGCTTAAATTATGCACAAGTTTGTGGTCTGAATTGCCTAAAGGAGATACATCTTTTACAGAATACTGAGGTATCTCTTCCGAGGAAGAGGTCTGGTGTGTTTGCGGAACAGTTAGAGTATCTGTTATCCTGATAGGTATGTGAACAATTCGTGTAAGATCACCATTTGTGTAAGATATTTGTTATAGCTAATATTTCAGCAGCTCTACCCGCTTGTTCTGAGTAGTGGAGAAGGAAAACCAGTTGGTATTGTGGATATTAAAATCACCGAGGAAGATAACCTCATTGCTAGGAAACGTGGGCTCATGGACATCGACTTTCAAGGCGAGGAAGTCGCAGAGTTCAGAGTGGTTGCCGGCATTGAGAGAACGACAGAGCGTTTATGTTTCTCATAATATCATAATCTAATTATATTATTATGAGAAAGAAAACCACTGATGAACTGGTAGAATCTATAAATTCTCGTATCTATCGGGGGAGGCACTTTTATAAGCCTTTTACTAAATAATTGGAATATTTTTTATACCTAATATCCATCAGCCAACGTTAGATGTTGGTCGTTAACAGAGACGTTCAAACATAAAAAAAATCTCTTTTATCATCCAATCTCTACCAAGAGCTGCGTATTTCTAATTTATGTGAGGTGTGGCTGGTTTGGGAAATGTTTCTTCCCGTGGGAATCACAGCCAAACGTCACTCCAGTGTCCAAAATATAAGCCCTGCCAAATACCTGGATGATGATTTCACTGCTAGAAAATTGCATTCTTTCGTGTATGTGTGTGTGGGGGGGGGGGGACCTTTTATAGTAAAGCCAAACATTCTGCAGAATCTCAGGATTTTTAGCTTAATAAGTAAATAGTAAATCTTTCTACTATTTTATACCTGTGAATAGAGGAAACATATTAAAAGACTAAGGCAAGAACTCCAGCTCTGTTGTGGTTCTTATCCTAACGACTACGTTACTGCATGTATTCACGTGAATGTCGCATTTTGTGGGTTGTGTTAAAAGCCCCTTGCCATGAGGGAAAACTCTATTGTGTACATCGGTCAGCGACTAACTATTTAGTCGCTGACCGATTTCTTTTAGTCGTTCTCTATAGAACGACTGAAAGAAATGCCAAGGAAAAGCTGCGTCGATGATAATAATTTCATTTGTCTTTCTCTTACCAATACCAATATCAGGAGACCGCCAGGGTAGGCAGGGTTTTCTTTTTTTTTAATTAACTTTTTTCTAATAATAATCAGTAATCAGCGAGTTCATTACTCATGACTGAACGAGCATCTTCAACACTTTTCAGATTGACGCCGACAGCTGGAGGGACCGCTCGTCTCCTCACCAAAGCCTCGGTCTTTCACGGATACAGAGTACCAGCAGGGGTAAGTGAACGAATCCTGAAGAATAAATGAGCAATTTCTTTCTTTGTTTTCTTCTATGACTTTCAAAGTGTTTATAGAAAGGAATGTTTCTCCTGGGAAACCCCCCAAACTTCAGACATTGCTTCTTATGCTGTCAATTGAAAAAACGTCAAAATTATGTGAAGCCGTAGAAGTGCTCTGCACAAAATGCGGAAGGAAGTAGAAAAAAAGAGAATTCTGAAAATAAATTCTGTAAGAATTCATGACACGTGAACCACAGTAGTAGGTTTTTTATTACGTAAATATTTCGTCCTAGGTATCTTAGGACATCATCAGTACAGTAGAACAATACTAGGAATGACACAAAGGATAGGGTGCGTACGTACAATGGAATCCAAATTGCGTGCAGTGGCGCGTTGCGGCCTGAACTTAAATTAGATTAAATTGAATTAAATTAAATTAAAATTAAATTACAGTTAAGTTATTTTTACACAATTTTGTATGACAATTTCCCATACTTTAGGGATGGCAAGAACATCACTGCGGTTTAGATTTGGTCTGTGGAGTAGGGCTTCAGCACTTTCTTTATATAAGCGTTCATATTTATATGAAGATCTGTGTAGGAGTTTTGTCTTTTCCCAGTGGATCTTGTGGTTTGAGTTTTCAACTCCGTGTTGAACGAGGCCTGAGTTTTGTGGTTTGATGAGGCGGATATGGTCTTGATGATCTGAAATGCATTTAAAAACTGATCTGTCTGTCTGTCCATAATAAGAGAGCTTACAGGAGCATGGAACCTCGTATGCACCAGGTAGTAGCATAGGTGAAATTTTGTCTGTGGGCAAAGATAACAAGTTGTAGATCTGGTTGATGGGTTTGTAGGTGGCAGTAAGGTTGTATTTCTTCATAATTTTCGAGAACCGTTCGGAGATGCCTTTGATATAAGGTATGGGAATCCTGTGGGCTTGTTCTTGTCTAGGTTGATGTGTAGAGAAGTTGCTGATAATTTTTTGAGTTGTTTTGAGATTGTATCCATTTAGAGTGGCAGTGTTTTTGATTATTTCCAATTATTGTTTTAGAGAATCCTCGGAGGAGCATAATCTGTGTGCTCTGGTTACCAATGATTTAATGATGCCAAATTTTTGAGAGGGATGATGAGCTGAAGTATTGTGAATCTAACGACCAGAAAATGTCGGCTTGCGATAGACAGAGGTGGAGATGGAACGGTCTTCTTTTCTTTGGATGTGTAAATCCAGAAAGGGGAATGCCCTGTGGGAATTCGTTTTCTAATGTAAACTTGATGCGTGGATGAAGAAGGTTGATTTTTTCTAAAAACTGAAGTAGCTCTTGTTCGGAATGACTCCAGACTGCGAAGATATCATCGACATATCGAAGCCAGAGTTTTGGTTTGGGTTTAAACACAAGAATTTTTTCTTCAAGATGTTCTATAAACAGGTCTGCCAAGTTGGGTGACAGGGGGGACCCCATTGCTGTTCCCTCCTCTTGCTTGTAGATTTTTGCTTTCCATGTGAAGTAACCGGAAGTGATAACAAATTTGAAAAGTTCAGCAATAATCGACGGAAATTTTTGATTTAACAGGTTTACAGTTTCTTTATGGGGGATATTGGTGAAGAGAGAAACGGTGTCGAAGCTAATTAGCATGTCAGTTTTCAGTAGTTGAAAGTCTTTTATTTTGGCGTGAAATTCTGTGGAATTTTTTATCGAAGAGGTTAAATGGCCTATGTGGGGACGGAGAAGGTTGGATAAGAATTTTGATAACTTGTAAGTCGGGCTGCTAATTGAATCAACGATAGGTCTGAGTGGGACATTGTTCTTGTGAAGCTTGAGTAAACCGTATATTCTCGGAGGTCTGGCATGTTATGTCTTGAGGTTTTTTGGAGTTTCCTCATCTAAAGACTTTATTTCATTGAGTAACTTGTTCAGTTTCTTCAGCTGTCTTTTTGTGGGATCATAGTCAAGTTTTGCATAGGTATTTCGGTCTCAGAGTAATAGATTCATTTTTCGGTCATATGAAACAGTATCAAGAACCACTGTGGTATTTCCTTTGTCAGCTCTGGTGATGATTATATTTTTATTATGTTTTAAGGAAGCCTTCAATTCTGAAGGTGGAGTGTTTAAGACTGAAGGTTTGGCATCTAAAATTATATTTGCTATTTCAAAACGAAGTTTGTTGGCTTCAAGGAAGGTAGCTGATGTTTCTTTCAATGTTGTGTATGAAATCTATATATGGGAGACGTTTAGGGGGAATGGCAAACTTATGGCCCCTTGCTAGAACATTTAATTCATCTTCTATTAGTGGGCGGTTAGATAAGTTAATCACCTATTTTTCGGTCGGTAATTTATTGATATTTTTCTTAGATCGATTTAACAGGTTAAGATATTTTTTCTGTAGGTTAATATTGCTTTTATCAAAAGCTTTGATCACCGAGTTTTTTGAGACACTAATAATCACTTGTAGCAACTCTGATGATGTCCTAAGATATCTAGGACGAAATATTTACATAATAAAAAACCTACTACTGTGGTTCACGTGTGTTAATTTTAGTTCCAGTTATATTAACCTCATTACTTAAACCGATAGGGCTTGAGACTACAGACTACACTTTATCAACTTTCGTTTTTTTATTATTATTTTTCTTCTTTTGTTTTTGTGTTTAAAAACTGCATCCTCTTCATCTGCAAGCAGAAAGTTCCATTTTTGAAATGAGTGGCAAAAAGACTGCCACTCGTTTTACAAATGGAAGTTTTCAATCGCTGTGTTCGTGTCTTCTAAATTTCCCATTTTAAATTATAAACCACTGTTTTCATTATTATTATTATTATTATAGAGGGCGCTGTGTAGACATACGAACGGGTGCATGGTGATATCGCTGCCCCATCTTTAATAGTTTTAAAGTGGTTCCAACTCCTGTTTTTAATTTGAAAGTGTTCCTAAGTAACTGTACTTGTCACGCCGAAGACAGTGATATAAAATTCACCGAAATCGACTAAGAAGAAACCAAATTTTGAAGTATTGAAAAGTGAACAGAGAGGACCGCGGTCAACAACGAGCGAAGAACAAAGGACGTCGCAATCTTTACAAACAAGTCACAATTGCTCAAGGGAAGAAAGGTGAGTCATGAAGTGTATCAAATGCCTGGAGGATTTATCGTTCGACGGAAATCAAATAACCTGTACGAAATACAGTAGGATTCTCATTAAAAATGTGCCGGCTTTCCATAAATAACCTGGCAACGTAAATGCAATGCAACCCGCGAGGAATGAAAGTGTGTAATATACAGGAGGAACAAACAAACGCACCTAAGGCAGCCACCTACGAAGAAGCCAATTATACCGGAGGAAAAATCAGACGACGAACTGAACAGACAAAAAAATGTAGATGAGTCCTATAATTTCAACTCTTTAAATATACTAATAGAAAACGGTCTAGAGAACCATAAAAGCCAGCTTAGTAGACCTTGTGCAAGAACTCTTCGATAAACAGAACGAACAAATAACAAAAAAACTAGCAAATATGAAGATTTGGTCAAACATAATAATTTAGCAGTGACAGAAGTGTTGCAAACGGTAAAAGACATCAAAATCAGCACGGTTGATTTTGATGTCTTTGATTTTAGTGGCGTTGATTTTAGTGCATTAATGACAGCGCTGCCTGTCATTAACGCACTAAATGACAGGCAACACAATTTGATGAAAGAAACATCCGAACTCCGTGAAGAACTTCATTCTCTAAAACTACAATACGAACGTTTAAATCAGCAACAATATAAAGAAAATGTTATCACAAACCGTCTTCCTGAAACTGCACCTACAGAAAACCCCAGAGACTACGTCTCTGAGGTTTTCTGTAGGTGCAGAAAAGCAGGTCCACAAAAGACAATCTCATCAAAGCCAGTAGACAGAAAAAACCAGTTGCCAAGGGCTTGAACGCATTGCAAGACAATATACCAATCTTCCTATCCGAATATTTCACACCATTCCACCAGAATCTGTTGTACCAAGCAACAAAAGCAAAAACAGAAAACAATTACCAATTTTTGTGGATCAGAAATGCCAAGATATTCTTGATGAAGTCACAAACTTCAAAACCGATGCAAATTAAAAGCTCAGAAGACAGAGAAAGGCTGTCACAGTGAAAAAAAAAAGTCTCCTAATTAGTCCAAAAAGAAGACCACAATAAAAATGAATGTGAACCATCAAGACCAATGCAACAACACCAGGACATACTGACAATTTCATTTTGATCAGACCTTTCAGAACATCCGTTTGACTTCCCAAACATCAGCCTACTTCCAACACAGCAATCAAATCAATAAAAAAAGACGAAGAAGAACTGAATAACAACGTAGAAAAAATACGTCATACAGAATGCAGTAAAATGTCAGGGAACTGAATTGGTAACATACCTCCATTTAGAAATTTCAAATATATTGTTTACGTGTGTTTGATGATGAAGGTCGTTTGAAAGAAATGTTCAATCGAATTCCTTATGGAAGCGAGCAAAGTGGCCTAATTGCTGTGCTTATTTTCGATTCTGGGATTGAAAAAACACGGCGATGTTTTCAGGAGTGAAGGCGATCAGTACGTGATGCACTCTTTCTGAGCAGAAAAAGAACCTTCAGGAGGGAGTGTGTCTGCCATCCGAGAGAGAGACAGAAACAGTCATGCTGCAATTCTTCTATCAAGGTTCGCCATTGGTTGCATTTGTGAGCCGAAAACGGCATCGTCGTTTCCATGGCGCCTGTTTCCGGAGGGAAGCAAAGATGATCGACGCTGACTGAAACTCTCTCGTTCAACCCTAGCCTCTTCGCACCAAAGACAAAGCAATTAAAGAAATGGCTTGAAAAATGTGTGTTTATGTGTGTGTGTGTGTGTGTGTGAGAGAGAGAGAGAGAGAGAGAGAGAGAGAGAGAGAGAGAGAGAGAAAAGTACGCCTTAGAAATTTGTTCATTCATATATATATTAAGAACTTTCAAATTACATTCGTGTGGAGGGTGAATCTTTTATAAGGATGTCACGCATTGCAATCCTTAGTGCCTGCTGTACAGTAAACAACGAAGCACTATTTGCAAGAAAATCCGTCGTTTTATTCAAGTGTGGTAATACAAGGAATGCATTGCGCATCCTTAGTAAAAAGACATCCAACGAGGGCCACTTTCCAAGTAATATCTTCCCTGATGTGCAGACTTTGCGATCGGTTTCTTTCGGCACTCTTGGTTGAGTGGATCGGGCAACAGCCTTCAGATATGGAGGCTAGCTGCGATATAAGCAGAGCAATCTGGCGAATAAGCAGCCGTGGACCAACAGCGACTGAGCTATCATGGCGTGGGGGAGCAGAAGTGGTAACTCTGTCTCACTTAAAACCTCACAAAGCCCAATGACAACTCGGTGACATGGCGAGTAGTGCCGCCATTAAATAAACACCTGCTGGGGTCACTGCCCCTGACATTGGGAAGCAGCATTGTCAGTACTGACACAAGGTTGAAGCCAAATGATGACGGAAAAGCTTGTGATCAGAGATTTGCAGATGGCAATATGATTATATTGTGTACGTCTGTAATACTGCGGAGCAGAAAGCAAACGGAGAAACTACTGCTGTACCTTCTTACCTCCAGAACAACCACATGGCGAGCAAACCCTTACAATTGGCCCCAAGTTCCCGGCGTCCCTTAAATGGGACAGGGGTGCGAAGAATCTCCGGGCTCAAAATGGTGTCCACTTTTAAAATTGCAACTTGGAATGTCAGAACTCTGTATGAAGCTGGCAAATTAAGAAATGCCACAAGAGAAATGAAGAGGCTGGGCATCCGGATTTTGGGAATTTGCGAGACAAGATGGCCAGGATCTGGAAAGTGTCAACAAGATAATACGACAATGTATTACTCTGGGAATTATGAGAACAAACATCGACATGGTGTAGCTGTAATAGTAGATGAAGAAATCAATAAATCAGTAATAAATTGGATTCCATTTTCTGAGAGGATAATGCTGTTACAACTTAAGGGAAACCCCATTAACATAAATATCATCCAAGCTTATGCACCCACAGCTGACAAAAGTGAAGAAGATGTTGAAGAGTTTTATGAACACCTAAAAGAGATTAAAAACCTAACAAAGAAACATGATATAAACATAGTGATGGGTGACTTCAATGCAAAAATGGGAAGAGGGGGTGATGGAGAAATTGTTGGCGAACATGGCCTAGGCACCAGAAACGACAGAGGAGATCACCTAGTCCAGTTCTGTCAGGAAGAAGATCTAACAATAGCAAATACCTGGTTTAAACTTCCACCCAGAAGACTGTACACTTGGAAATCGCCTCAAGATAACCAACATAACATTGTCCGAAATCAAATTGATTATATACTGATAAATAAAAGATTCCACAGTAGTATGAAGAGTGCAAAGACTTATCCTGGAGCAGATATCTCATCAGACCACCATCCCATAGTTGCAGAAGTACGTCTTAGATTAAAATCAGCTAAAAAATCACAAAAGAAGAAAAAGAAAATTGATGTAGAAAAACTGAAAGACCCGAACATAAATAAAAGTGCCAAGACACAGCTTAACCTGCAATTACAACAGATTAACATAGAAGAAAATAAAAGCGTGGAATCTCTTTGGAATAGCTTAAAGAATGCCATCGTAACAACAAGTATTGAAGAAGTAGGTTATGTGAATAATATAAAACAACGGGAATGGATGACAGATGAGATTCTTTCTCTTATTGATACAAGAAGAATGTACAAAAACAAAGACCTTGCCAGGTATACAGAAACACATAACATCATCAAGAAAAAAATAAAAGAAGCCAAGGAAAATTGGATGAAAAATTTATGTACTGAAATTGAACTGCTTCAGAAGAAACATGATAATTTCAATTTGTATAAGAAAATCAACGAAATGTCTGGAAAACTGAGGAAAAGGCAAATAGTGTCTCTAAGAGACGAAAATGGAAAAATAGTTCTAGAAGAAGAGAATAAAGCACAGATTTGGATAAAATATGTAACAGAACTTTTCAATGATACTAGACAGAAGCCTATAAATATAAAAGATAACATTCAAGGACCAGCAATCATGAAATGCGAAATAGAGAATGCTATACGAACAACTAAAACAGGAAAAGCCAGTGGACCAGATGGTGTGCAAACAGAATTTTTAAAATTAATAGAACCAGATATCATCAAACTTCTTGAAAAACTATTTAATAAAATATATGAAAGTGATGAATTTCCATCAGATTGGCTCAAATCTACATTTATCACTATCCCAAAGAAACCCAAAGCGAATTCCTGTGGTGACTTCCGACTTAATAGTCTAATGAGCCAAACATTAAAAATATTTTTGAAAGTAATTCAGAATCGTATTTATAGAAAAAGTGAAGAAACTAAGTGAAACGCAACTCGGCTTTCGGAATGGTTTTGGTACTAGAGAGGCCCTTTTCTGTACCCAAATATTGATACAAAAATGCATAGAAAAACAGAAATCTGTCTTTATGTGTTTCATAGATTTTGAAAAAAGCATTCGACAAAGTCAGACACACTAACTTAATAGAAGTCCTTCAACAAACAAGGCTAGACGAACAAGACATAAGACTAATAACAAATCTGTATTGGAATCAGTCAGCAATTAGACAACATTACCACCAGTGATATTAACATCAAAAGAGGAGTGAGACAAGGATGTGTGCTCTCACCGCTCCTGTTCAACATATATGCAGAGGTAATCTTTAAAAACGCATTGGAAGAATGTTCAGAGGGAATCACAATAAATGGAAAGATTGTTAACAACCTTCGATATGCAGATGACACCGTGCTAATTGCAGATAATATTATGGATCTCCAAAAACTCATTGACAGAGTATACATAGAAAGCCAAAGAATGGGAATAAATATAAACATCAACAAGACAAAATACATGATCATCAGCAAACATCCAGCCTCATCAATGAAACTGACACTCAATGGGAAAAATATTGATCAGGTGTCAAGATATAAATATCTTGGTTGCTGGCTTAATGAACGGTGGGATCAAGAAATAGATATAAAGACAAGGATTGAAGTTGCACGGCAGTCCTTCATGAAAATGAGAACACTATTCTGCAATAAAGACCTAAACATGGAAGTCAGATGCCGAATGCTGAAATGCTACGTGTGTTCCTCTATGGAGTTGAAACATGGACATTAAGGCGACAACCATCAAGAAAATCGAAGCCTTTGAGATGTGGCTATACAGAAGAATGCTAAAGATATCATGGAGAGAAAAAATTACCAATGAAGATGTCTTAAAATCCATCGGCAAAGCTAAACATCTTGTACAAATAATCAAGAAATGAAAAACATCATATCTTGGCCACATCATGAGAAACAGCAAATATCAACTTATACAAACTATTTTGATAGGAAGAATTGGTGGCAAAGGAACTAAAGGAAGAAAAAGAATATCATGGTTTGACAACATCAAGACGTGGACAGGAAAGAGCAGTGCACAACTGCTCAGATTAGCACAAGAGCGCAGTTTGTTCGCCAAGATGGTCGCTGACCTTCGATAGAAGATAGCACAATAAGAAGAAGGTTGAGTGGAATACACACACGTTCATGCTGTGACTCTCCCCCCTCCCCTCAATGAAAGCGTTTCAGGCTTTGGGAAGAAATTTTAGGCGAAATGATTGGTTATTTTCTTGAGAACTGCATATTTATCTTAACTGTTAGATGGAGTGCCATATAAGTCGCAAAGGCGAACCGTTGCTTTAGCGAGACACTTTTCATGCTTTGTGACTTATCATTTGTTACTATCCCACAAAAAATAAAGGGCTATCAGTATTTGCAGTTACTCAAGCGGTTATGAAGTGTGATGCCAATTTAAGTTAATTTTTTTCCTTCGCAGGTTATGGTTCTGGGAGTGAATCCTGTGATATGCCGTCTTCCCGAGCAGTTCAAAGATCCACTGAAATTTAAACCTGAACGATGGCAGAAGATCAACCGAGAATATCCGGAGCCCATTCATCCTTTTGCTGTTCTTCCCTTTGGTTTCGGCATACGTAATTGCATAGGGCAGAGATTTGCCCTCCAGGAGATCTACCTCTGTGTAATCAAGGTAAGAGAACACGGCGCATGCGTCAAGTAGCGCGACATCTGAGACCGAGACAAGCTGTAATTAACAGAGACAGGCTGAAATAGAACAATAAAAACTATTTTGTAGGAAACTATACCACATTGGTCTCGAGATAATCGGAATAATCTGTTTTGAACATTTTTGTTGTACTTTCTGAGATTTATCCACATTTCAATTAGAAAACGTTTAAAAATTGTAATTTTTTTTAGATAGAAAAATCTAAGCTTCACAAAATGGTAATTTACGATGATCCTGAAATTGTTTTCTGTTATCAATAAACACGAATTTTTCTTTTTTCTTTCTTTTCAGGTCCTTCAGCGATACAGACTGGAGTTTCACGGCGGAGAAATCTCATACACGATGAGGCTGCACGCAGTACCAGACCGACCAGTGGCTTTAAAACTCGTACAGAGAAAGTAATTGTGAATAATGTGACGCTTTCAATCACTTTAGTCCTTAACAGACGAAAAATGAAATGTTTGCGAAATAAATACTAATTCAAAAGCATCACTGATTCTTCTTAGTCATTGTAAAGCATTAAGAAACTTGCAAATCCTCCCAAAATGCTTTTTGTATGAAGCAGAGCTTTAACACTTTCATTGCCAAGCTGAAAATTGGAATTTCGTGTGGTAGCCAAATTTTTTTTATTTTTTTATTTAGTTAGCGACGTCCACGCGATAACACGTGATCAGCCGTTTGGTGAGATCTCGCATCGCGCGATATCGCGTGATTGGCAATGAACGTGTTAATTGGCATTTCTGCATTTTTGTGGTGATATCTGTTCCGCGAGTGCACGATTTAAAAATAAATAAATAAATAAAAGCAGGATTGTTTGTTATAAAGTCGATCGTAACCTACGTTGATCCTCTAGTCAAAATGAAATAAAATCTGAGTACGAAAAAGAATATTTTGTGCGAAAGTCATGACTCGGCATTCATTATTCGTGTGGTACAAAAAAGCAAAAGTCAAATGTACATCGGTTGTCTCTGAATGAAATAAGAAATTATACTTTAAAAAAACGTATTAGACAGAGAGAGCGACAAAGAAATTATAGCAATAATGCCAAATGCAGACTGTAATCTCTATGAGAGTAGATGATTGGCAATGCTTTCGTTTATCTGGTAATCGTATGTCAGTTGCATAAACTGCGGTAAAAACCTAAGAACTGTGTCGTCGTGTGAAATACTTTTTGTTTCTTATCTGAAATGCAGTTCGTATTTTACGACCAGAATAAAGACGGGAAACTCCCTTCCATCTCACTACCCAAACATTATACAAATACGCATAATACAATATTCAAATATTAATATTTAATATCCGAAAATTTAATATGAAAATAGTATTTTAATAACACATCATCATCAAATTCCTCATATATATCGTCGAGGGGAAGTGTACAGGATATGATAGTACTACATGAAAAAATTACATCATTACTAACTTCCTATCTACAATTTTCCTCCAAATCAGTCTGTTACCTGTCTAAGCTACAAAATTGTCAGATCTTATATTTCTGTATTCTAAAGCAGTTTCTTGCTCTTCCTCTGGGTCGTTTTCCTGCCAACCTGGCAAAGAACGCTTGTTTTGCTAATCTTTCTTCGCCCATTCTATTTAAGTGACCATACCACCTGAGATTAGCTCTGCTAACGCATTCCTGGATGCTGACAATGTCAGGTTCTTTCCTAATATCCTCATTTTTAATATGATACTGCCATTGATGCCATCTGTTCACGCCACTAATCTATCTCAGGACTCTCATATCTGCGGTCTCTAGTCTTTGGTCAAGTGTTTTATTTCTAACTCAGCTCTCAGATCCATAAATTAAAATTGATTTGAAATCATCATTATCATCATTAAATTACTGATATGTGTCCTCAGGGGATGTACAGGATCTTATGATAGCACCACTACATGTTAAATCATTACAAACTTCCGATCAGCAATTCTCCTCAATTTTAATACCACGTTTATCTTTATTTGTTAGTGTATTTGATGCTATTTTTTATATTCTGCAATTTTAAAATGCGTATAAGGAACAAAATGAAATCAATTGCAGAAAGAAAAAAAAAAATTATAAATGTTGGGCAATACTTTTCATGGTTTACAATCTCATTCCACTTTACCGAAAGTGTATGTGTGTGTGTGTGTGTGTGTGTGTGTGTGTGTGTGTGTGTGTGTGTGTGTGTGTGTGTGTGTGTGTGTGTGTGTGTGTGTGTGTGCGTGCGTGCGTGCGTGCGTGCGCGCGTTCATTCAAAGTTACTTTATTATTATTATTATTATTATTATTATGTGACACCTCCAGGGAGTCCAAAGACTCATCGAGGGAGAGTGTGCCAACAGCATCGAACGATTAATCCCTTCCAACTACTAGCCCAAACTTGCTTAACTTTTTTCGTGAGCCATTAGTAGCAGAGGTTCTACCAATCGACCAACCTTTGGTGGCTTATATCTGTGACCAGTCTTTATTAAGAGTAATTAAGCACGAATGCAAAAATCGGAAGAGGAAGGGAGGAAGATATTGTTGGGCTTTATGGATTGGGAGTGAGAAATCCAAGAGGAGATATGCTGTTGGATTTCTATAGAAAACATGATTTAGCAATTATGAACACTTGGTGTAAGAAACATCCAAGAAGATTGTATACGCGGAAAGCTCCAGGGGAGGATATAAATAGTAGAAGAAATCAAATTGATTATGTTTTGATAAACAAAAGATATGGAAAATTATAAAAGATGGGACAGCATATCCAGGGGAAGACTGTAATACAGATCACATAATGTTGTCAACTAAGATGACGATTAATCTAAAAAAGGTAACTGCAGGGAAATAGAACAAATCATTTCTTTTAAGCTTACACGGTGATCCGAATGCATTTTTGAAAATTATGGAGACAACTACCGTGTTTGAATAAAAACTTTAGTTTAATATAATTAAACCTACAATTCGACGTTTCGACCTTTACGTCAAGATCATCTTCTGGAGCATACAACTATACACAGAAATCAAGCTACACTACAATCAAACTATTTTGTTAAAGACACTGACCAACTGCTACAACAATTGTTGGCCTGACCTCTGGTGAAAAAAAATAAATAAAATAAAAATAATAAATAAAATAAAAAATAAAAAAATAATAATAATAAATAAAATAAAAAATATAAAGAAAAGTATACATCAACGCTAGAGTCCTATTATTAGTGTTATCTGTTGGTTGTAGAAATACATTGGGGACAACAACAAGTATCTATCTATATACATATATTAACATCATGTACATTCCAGCCAGTTGGTATGAAATGGTTTCTAATACTAGCTGAAGATTGGCTAAGTCCTGACTTATGCTGGATCTTATATATTAGGTAGGCTGAATGTGTGCCATCCAGATCCTTTGAATTTTCATGCCATCTTTGTTGTTGATATTTGGGTGGTTCATCGGGATTTCGCAGGCTTCCTTAAATTTCCTTTCGTACCAGGTTTTTGTGCGGTGTAAAGAGCAGGTGCTTTTCCAGTTAATTTGGTGTAAGGTGTTGAGTGCGTGGTCTGAGAGGCCTGCTTCACCACAATGGTTATATTTAATGTGTCCAATGTGTTCTTTTTTGCGTATAGGGATTGTCCGTCCTGTTTCACCAATGTACGGTAAGTTACAGGTGCAGCGGATGCTATAGACTCCAGGATGTGCTAATGGGAGGAGAGGATCATTAGAGGAGTTGAATATGGTTTTAAATTTAGTGGGTGGTTTAAAGTTGGCATTGAGGTTATAATGTTGTAGGATTCTGTTGATTTTTTACGATAACCCTTTAATGTATGGAATGGCTATGGTTTTACTGTAATCTAGATTCGTTTTTGTTGTTGTTTTATGGAGTATTTTATTAATAGTGTTCTTGTTATAGCCATTATTTATGAATGTGTCGCTGATGATTTTTAGTTGTTGTTTCAGGGCTTGCTGGTTAGAGAAAATTGTTGTAGCTCTGTTTTTAAGGGTGTTAATGACTCCATATTTTTGTGATGGGTGGTGGTATGAATTAGCATGTATGTATTGGCCAGTGTGTGTGGGGGGGGGTCGGTAGACTAGACTATTGAATGACACAAATGTACAATGGCTATATGAAAAAAGAATTAACCAATATCTAGATAAAATAAAACAAATTGAAGAAATAGAAATAGAATGGCTTAATATAAAAACGATACTAAATGCAGCAGCAAATGAAAGCTTAGGAAAGACCAAAAAATTCAATAAAAGAAAAAAACTGAAGATCTGGGATGATACAATCAAAGAAATAATCAAAAAGAAAAAAGAAGCCTATCACAAATGGTTAAGCAGTAAAACATTAGAAGATGAAATAGAATATAAAAGAATAAGAGCCATAGCTAAAAGAGAAGTCAGAAAAAGACAGAGAATCATGGAATAAATTTGTTTCTAATTTAGAACATGATTTATATAAAATAAGACCCAATATATATAAGATATTGAAACACTTAAATGCGGATACCAAAGAAAACATAAAATTAAACACTGAATTGAAATTAGAAGAATTTCTAAATTACTACACAGAACTGTGGACAGACAAATATTTTAAAAAAGACAACTGGCAAACAATTAACGAAAATGAAAAGGAAATAACTGAAGAAGAATTAGTAATCAGCCTGAAACAAACAAGAAACGGAAAATCACCTGGAGAAGATAAGCTAGGTTCAGAACTATACAAATACGCAGGAACAAGATTCAAAGAAAGACTCTTATTATTTTTAAATAAAATTTACTCAACTGGTATCCCCCCAATAGAATGGAAAAAAGCAATTGTGATTCCTATCTATAAAAAAGGTAGTAGAGATGACCCTAAAAACTATCGAGGTATCAGTATACTAAATTCCTGTTACAAAATATATAGCAGAATCTTAAATAACAAACTAATGAAATATTCCGAAAACTTTATTCTAGAAGTACGGAATGCATTTAGAAAAGGACGATCATGTATAGACCCGGCCTTTTGCCTAAAATTAATAATAGACAAAAGAAAAGAATATAATAATTTAGAAACACATATTGCATTTATTGACTTTGAAAAAGCATTTTACAAAGTTAAAAGAAACATATTATTTAACATATTAAAAGAAAGACAAATACCAAACAATATCCTAAAAGCTATCACAAGTATATATGAAAATAACCAAATACAAATAAGATTAAATCACGAGCTATCATATAAAAGAGAGATAAACCAAGGGGTCCGACAGGGATGTCCCCTCTCAGCAACTCTTTTTAATATCTACTTAAATGAAATAATAATAAAATGGAGTAAAAATTTACATCAAGGAATTAAACTTTCACCTACAGTTAACGTAAACACTTTCCTCTTTGCAGACGAAGAAAGAATGATTACAAATTCTGAAGATAACTTACAGAAAGCTATTTTAGATCTAAATGAGATATCCAAAGATTATGGTATGATAATATCAACGGAAAAATCAAAAACTATGGCCTTTAAAGGACAAGCTCCACCAAGAACTAAAATAGTATTAGTTAACGAGATCTTAGAACAGGTGAATTCATTTAACTACCTAGGATGTATGATCACATATGAAAATGAAAAAGATATAAACGTAAAAATTGCAAAATATTTAAAAATAACAGGTGTAATTAACTCTATATTTAAACCAAACCTAGTTCAAAAACAAACTAGGCTAAATGTATACAATACATTAGCCTTACCGATCTTAATGTATGGAAGCGAAATCTGCACAATAAAACAAAAAGACAAACAAAGATTAACAACAGCAGAAATGAAGTTTATGAGAAAAACTGCAAAGTATACCCTATTTGATCGCAAAAGAAACGAAGAAATTATGAAAGAATTATACCAAGAACCAGTAATAGAAAAATTAAAAAATATAAACATAAATGGATGGAACACGTTCAATGAATGAAAACAGAAAGATTACCAAAACAAGCCTTAAAGTACAAGCCATTAGGAAAAAGAAAACCAGGACGTCCTCTTAAATGATTCAACGATGACTTCTAAGGCCGGAACAGGCCATTCTAGGCCTAAATCCTTGATACGTATGATGATGATGATGATGATGATGACTAAATTTAAAACCATATTCAACTCCTCTAAGGATCCTCTCCTCCCATTAGCCCATCCTGGAGTCTATTGCATCTGCTCCACCTGTAACTTACCGTACATTGGTGAAACAGGACGGACAATCCCTGTACGCAAGAAAGAACACATTAGACATTAAATATAACCATTGTGGTGAAGAAGGCCTCTCAGACCACGCACTCAACACCTTACACCAAATTAACTGGAAAAGCACCTGCTCCTTACACCGCACAAAAACCTGGTACGAAAGGAAATTTAAGGAAGCCTGCGAAATCCTGATGAACCACCCAAATATCAACAACAAAGATAGCATGAAAATTCAAAGAATCTGGATGGCACACATTCAGCCAACCTAATATATAAGATCCAGCATAAGTCAGGACTCTAGCCAATCTTCAGCTACTATTAGAAACCATTCCATCCCAACTGGCTGGAATGTACATGATGTTAATATATGTATATAGATAGATACTTGTTGTTGTCCCCAATGTATTTCTACAACCAACAGATAACACTAATAATAGGACTCTAGCGTTGATGTATACTTTTCTTTATATTTTTTATTTTATTTAATATTATTATTTTTTTATTTTTTATTCATTTCTTTTTCACCAGAAGTCAGGCCAACAATTGTTGTAGCGTTTGATCAGTGTCTTTAACAAACCAGTTTGATTGTAGTGTAGCTTGTTTTCTGTGTATAGGTGTATGCTCCAGAAGATGACCTTCACATAAAGGTTGAAACGTCGAATGTGGATTTTAGTTATATTAAACTAAAGTTTTTATTCAAACACGGTAGTTGTCTCCATAAGGAACAAATCATGGAACATGAAGCGGCTGAAGATACCAAGTACGGCGAATGAATTCGCAAAGAAAGCAGAAGAAGAAACGAATGAGAGAAATATAAAAGAAACTGATGATGTAAATGAAAAACGGAAGATTCTAAAGGAAAGCATAATTACTGCTACAGAATTATATTTAGCTAAAAAAGAGGAGGAAAGAGAGAAAATAAAGAAGCCATGGGTGAGGACAATGTTTTGAGAAAAATATCACAAAGAAGAAAGTTAGTTAACAGTAAAACAGAGGAGAGGAAACAAACGCAGTATAAAGACTTGAGTAGGGAGATACAAAAAGAGATAAGAAGGGAAAAGGAAGAGTGGCTAGATGAAATGAGTAAAGACACAACAGCAAAGGCAGAAAGAAATGACAAAAGGTGTTTATAAAAAGATTGATATGATGACAGGAAGGAGAAAGATGCAAAAGTTTGGAGCAGTCAAGAATGAAAGAGATGAAATTCCGATAGAAAAAGAGAAGATATTACAGAGATGGGAAGAATATGTCAGTAAACGTTATGAAGACAGAGGAAGAGAAGAAAATCAAATGAAAGACCATAGTGGGCAGAGGCTGTACATCATGAGGGAGGAATTGAATCTAGCAATTCGAAAGATGAAAGAAGGAAAATCCCCTGAAATAGATAGTATGCAGATAGAACTTATAAGGAATATAAGTGAAAAAGGTATGGAAGTGTTATGGCAAATTATTAACGGAATTTATGAAGGATAAGAATTACCAGAGGAGTTTAGATCAATTTTTATCCCCATTCCAAAAAAGACGGGAGTTGTAGACTGTAACAATTTTAGAACGATAAGTCTTATAACTCACACAGCAAAAATTCTGGCACAAATAATTTTAGAGAGAATTAAGAATAAAATAGAAAAAGAAATGAATAAGAAACAGTTTGGATTCCGAACCAACAGAGGAGCTAGAGAGGCTATAACTTGTCTAACAATTATTGGGGAGAAAACACTAAACCATGGTGGAAAGTTGTTTTGGTGATTTCTAAATTTTGAAAAGGCATTTGATACAGTGAAACATAAAAAGGCTTTTTGACATTCTAGAAAATATTGATATTGACTCTTATGACTTGAAAATTTTAAAGAGATTATATTGGTCACAAACAATGTCAGTATGCGTAAATGGAGAGGAAACAAGAGAATTCCCGGTGGAGGGAGGAGTTAGATAAGGATGCAAGTTATCACCATTATTATTTAACCTTTATAGTGAACAGATGCTTAGAGGCGCTTGAGGATGTAGAAGAAGGAATAAAAATAAATCAAAGAATCATTAATAATTTAAGATATGCGGATGATGTAGTGGTGATGGCAGAAAGTGAAAATGGATTACAACAAATTGTACAAAGATAATGGGCAGAAAAATAGGAGATAATGTAAATATAAGATGTGGAGAAAAGATTTTAGAAGAAGTGGAAATATTTCAATATTTAGGTAGCTGGATCTCAAAGAGGGGAACTTCAGAGTTGGACATTAGAAATAGAATAGGTAAAGAAGAATATTAAAATAGGTGTGAGAATTGGAATAGTTAAAGCAACAGTTTGGAGTATTGCAAGTTATGGAAGTGAGTCATGGACACTCAGAAAGGAAGATATGGAAAGAATTAATGCATTGGAAATGTGGTGTTATAGAAGGATGGAAAAGATTAGTTATACAGAGAGCATATCAAATCAAGAAGTTTTAAGAAGAGTTGGGATGGAAAGAACACTGCTAAAGAATATTATTATGCAAAGAAAGACCAGATTTGCAGGACATCTTCTGAGAGGTTCTTCAGGACACCTCACAAGAACTATATGACAAGGGAAAGTTGAGGGGAAGAGAAGACGTGGAAGACCAACTAGAGAGTGGTTCAATGACATCGTGGAATGGACTGGTTTAAGAATGACGGAGGCGACAGACTGAGAGAAACGGAGAAGAGCTGCTCATCTGCTACAACCCTCTTGCTAGAGGATGCTACCGGACGTCGACGAATTAAACACTGCTTTTCTAAACTGTCCTGTCTAAAAGAGAGATGGAAAAAGATATACTTTGTTAAGAATTTCTTTGACTTATCGTCCTGAGAAATTGAAAGTATCGTGTCTGTCAAGTATACGAGACTACCAAACGTGACTTTTTACTTCATCGTTACAAAGGGGGCATGGTAAGTGGCGCCATCTACATGTCGTCAGATATATTATTATAACTTCTGAATCTATTACATGAATTTTAGACTTATGGTTTACCGAATAATAATAATAATAATAATAATAATAATAATAATAATAATAATAATAATAATAATAATAATAATAATAATAATAATAATAATAATAATAAATCCTCTAACGACTTTTAATATTAATAATAATAAATCTGCGGGAAATAATTTGTAAGTATAAATAATTAGCTCATGAAGAGGGATAGGTTATAATGAATCGGAACAAACTCGAATGAAGCAGTCGCATCGGACTTGGAACTGCAGCAATCTAAAAATAAAGATTACGAATGGGACTATCAGAAAGCCCTGGATATTCATAACATGCGGATTATACTTAAAGAGGTTTGGCTTTCGGTATAAGCAGAAGAAGGAGGAAGTGAAGGAAGCACGAGACGGAAGATGCATTTCGTTTACTTTCACTTCATCAGCTCCACTCTTACAGCGGTGAAAGAAGCGAAGAGGGAATCCTGCTTTCTGCTCGTCACAGTGGCTGCCGAAAGGTAAGCTCTCTCTCTCTCTCTCTCTCTCTCTCTCTCTCTCTCTCTCTCTCTCTCTCTCTCGTGTTTCTGCATATTGTGCAATGTGGGACTACTTCTTATTTACTTGTAAGAGTCGACCTTTATCTTATCTCGATGCATCGATGAGTTCGGAAATGAGACTTTGAGCTTTCCACAGCAGCCTTTCGTGTCGCTCGATCGCTTATTAGACGAAAGTGTCAGAATGATCGCTTACTTTCAGCCAAAACGGGAACTTTTCTAATTGCATTCAATTTTTTTTTCACATAAATGCGTATTTCGAATTAGTTTTGCATCAGTTCGCGATGTTAATCACAGAAGTCCATTTTAAATGATGGCATAAGCAAAGTAACTACTTTATTTGTGTGTGCGTCTCTCCAAACACGTGCCTTCATCCTTGTACACACACTCACACACGGAGTGATTCGTCTCGAAACCCTTGTTAACGGAGCCATTCAATTTAAGGTAAGTCTCCTGAGTACGTGATCAGTTTCCGTTCATCCGACTGGATCTAAAACGAATACTTCGGATTCGGTTCCATGTGAATCGCTTTGTACTTCTTTGTTACAGCATGTCCCTTTTTATTTAACGACAACAGTACTGCGTGTACTTTGGAATGACGGCCGAAACAACACAGGCTGTGGGTTGAGTAAATTGCATGCGTTGTAACTGACTTGCTTGTTTGAGGGGATGAGAAATTCTTCCACCTCCGTAAGAAATTGACTGACTCACTTTCGGCCTTAAAGTCCATGTGAAGATTCCCCTCACCGTGGACCGCATTTACTTCCAAAGGGAAAATGCTGCGGTATTCTAGCGCTGAGCAACAGAGGCGTTTCAGACAAGACTACTGTCATTAAAGCGTCGCGTTCTGTGGTCTCGGGACAACTGCTGTCAACACAGTGAGTGTGAAACTGCGCCAAAGCGCTTCGGACATCGTATTCTTTCCACGCTGAATTTTCATGAAGTTTTTCGAGAAAGTAAAAGTCTTGTGTTTTATCCGTCTACTCTTTCTTTAACAAGTAAAGAACTTTTCTTAATCAGAGAGAATGGGCTTCAGGAAGAAGCCATTTTTCTGACGATATGTCCTAGGCGAAGTCACAATTTCAACTCTGCTCATTCCTGAGTTGTTAGTAGACTTATTTCGTACATACACGCGAACTATCTTATTGATGACCTCTCAGGAAGAACTGAGATTTGCACTTGGTTTCACACCCCCATTGATAGCCACGCTGCCATTAACTAGAACTAATGTGTGACCTGCGTCATCACTCTCTGGTGTGAAAGAGTTCCTGATTGTTCTTCGTGACATTTCTCTATGTGTGATTCAGCTGTGTGCCCTTCACCACAGCAAGTCATCATGCTCTTATACATGTTTCTGATGAATTCTACATCCACTCTGCAAACACAGAACTCCAATCACCACACGCTTTTCCTCCTCTTTGGGAAGACGCCTTTAAAAATTTTCGATTACATTGGAGGGAGAGTTCCTGACGTAAATAATAATTTCGTTGTTTATGGTTGAGCACGCATTTAGAAGTGGAACAAATAATAATAAAAATATTAAATTAAAACTTGTCCCAGAATAAATCCTGCAAAACCTAGGAATTCTCGAGGAAGATTGCATTTTGATTTTAGAAGTTAAAAATAAATGCGTGAAATCTGAAAAGAATCAGAAAAGTACTAAGTCCAAAGTGAATGGAGGCGACACTGCAACTGCCATCAGTGCATGGGCATCCCTGTAATCAGATGCGCAGCAGAGATAACTCACCGGACAAAAGCCAATTTGGAGGCGTTTGGTTGTAAAACACGAATATTGCTGACAGCGAATCATGGCTTGTACCTAAACAGTGATGTGGGATATACAAAGCCAGATAAAGTGGAAGACGTGACCTTTTACAAGTCAAGCAAAAGTAGAAGAAGAAAAGAGAGCGTTGAATGATCAATTCCCACAGAAAAGATGCTTACTGAAGAGTACAAACAAAAGTGTAGTAGATTCAGTAAAGCAGGAGAAAGAAATGGCAAAAAAGATCAGAAGGTTAGGAAAATAAAGCGCTCCAAGATCAGTATTTGAAAGATATTGAAGGTAAAGTCGACAGTCGCCGCTTAACTTGTCAATGGCTTTAGCAGGACAACATCAAGAAAGAACAAGCGCTGCAGATAAATGCAATAAAGGCGAAGATTGAAACAATCAGTAACGAAAGGCATGGCCTGGTTGGCCGAGTGGTTAGCGGGTGCGCTCTCCAACCAACAGGTCGGGGGTTCGAATCCTCCGAGGGCATGGCGGGATTTTCAACTTGCAAAATCCCTTAGGAACACACAGTTGAAAAACGTTATTGAAAATGAAAATGCAAAGATATTATACGACTTTTAAAATTCAGACAGAGAGACAACTTGAATATTCCAGACATCATTTCAGTCGAACAACAACAATGTGCGTAGTTTGCTGATGTGGCAAATCCAGCGGACTGTAGAGTAGAAGAAACGTGCATGAAAAACTGACCGAGTATGATCTAGAGATTAAAACTGAACGACTTTGGAACAAAAGGGCAACAATAACTCCAAATGTCATAGGAGCAATTCCAAGAACATTTATGAAACATCTGGAAAAACCGAGCCTCCCAGATTAACACTCTCGATTCCAGAGCACGCAGTTTTAGGGACAGCTCACATTTTCCAACGATATTTAGTCGCTTCCCAAGCTTTTGGAAAAGACCCTAATTGGACTCATTTGCTAGTCAAAGATTTCATTATTCTCTTTGATGTTTCTTGTTACTTTCTGATTGTAAACTCTGTTAACTGAATATAATAATAATAATAAATATAATAATAATAATGATGATGCTTGTCAAGGTGGGTCGTGCAATGCGATATACCTCAAAAGAAAGATCTGTCTTTATTTCTTTGTACGTTAATTATGTAACGTTGTATTTTTTTGACAACCTGCTGTGATATTCCCAATGTCGTGTTGATTCTAATTTGTACGGATCACGGTCTGTACTTCCCATTAACAACGCCATCGTGGATTTTTGAGCATACAGTTTGTAAAGCACCCCTCTGTCGGTGTATATATGTGTGGAGGAGAACGCGAACAAGTGTCTGTGCGTTTCGAACACATTCTCGAACATCCCATCCAATGAATGCCCATTCCAGATGGATGTTCTCTTTGTGTTCTACCTGAAACCACTGGTTTCTAGCGTGGGTTTTCAATGATGAATTCCATCGCCATGAGTTTACGTTCTCTATTCGTCTACATTTTTAGTAAGCGGTTTCGTCTGTTTGAAGCCATTTTGTGTTAATCACCTTAACTACTGTCGGCCGTGGGCAATGAAAGAGGCATGTCCTGTCCGAAGTAGAAGCACCGGACCATCACGATTCTCCTCCTCCTGTTCCGTGATGTCTTTTCCCGTGAACTTCAATACTCTACTTTGCACCATCTTCCTTGACTGCAGAATACTCAAATCGACTGGAAATTAGGGTGATCATAGTTAAAAGTTACCACCACAAGTGTACTGTTCCGAATAAAAACATAAAAACAAAAGTGGGAGGTTTAAAATAATCAATGCACAAATCTGTTGTGTAGGCGAAAATTTCCTCTATATGTCATTACTACTTCAAGCATTTCTTGAAAATGCACAGTTTTCTGAAATTCAACGGAAGCACTTGCATCCCTGCTATTCGAAATCACTGATTGCGCACATGCAAATGCTTTAAACGTTTTCTTCTCCCAGATTTTCTTCTCCTCTCCGAGGTTTCTAGCATCTTCACTGTCAAGCGCAGTTTTCGCACTTCTTACTCAACGAAATCCCAATTCAAACCCGCCCTGATAACAGAAGCTTTTAAGATCAACTCATCTTTCCCGGGAAAAATGAGTTGCTGACATTGGAAGTGATCATAATTTAGTCATAGCAATGTTAATGTTGAAATTTGGATTTAGACCCACGAGCAAAATACGAAAACAAAAGTTTAATCTGACACAACTCAAATGAAATACCATTAAATCTTGTTTATAACGAATCTTGCTTGTGCTCATTCTGAAATTCCTGCTAACTCTCTTGGTCCTGATACTTCTTAAACAGGTTCAAGGACAGCTAATAAAGCAGCAGAAAATATTCTAGAAAGAAAATGCAGTATTAATAAATCTTGGATTATCCGAGTAATATTACAGCTTTGTAATATTTTTGTTGCGCAGCTCTGAGATGAAAACTGTAGACTAAAATACAGAATGATTATTGAAGAAAAAATGAAAGAGTTTGAGAACAGGAACCAAACCTTGGAGATTCAGTGGCAAACTCTGAAGAAAACATTGATTGATTCTGCCAGAGAGGCATGTGGTGAGGTTGTCTGTAAGGATAAAAAAATCAGACCTCCCTGGTGGACACAGGAAGTTAAAGAGGCAGTGAAGGAAAAAAAGAAGGCATATCAAAAGTTCCTGGCAAATAAGCCAGCTTGTGCTCTTAGAGAATATAGAGACAAATGCAAGAATGCTAAACACTGTGTAAAACTAGCTAAACAAAACTCATGGGAGGACTTTGGCAAGAATATAGAAAATAAATATCAAGATGGTGGCAAAATATTCTGTAGGTTGTTGAAGAAGCTTAGGAATGGAGGAAAGAGTGCTGTAAAAGGAGTTAGAGTTGATAAAGGTGAGATGAAAACGGGAGAAAAAGATATCCTTGAAGTATGGAGTAATTACTTTGAAAAACTGCTAAATGAAACAAGCAGTGATGACAGCACAGTGATAAAAAACACTGACCACGCATGCAGTCAGGAATACATATCCATACTTGAAGTAGAAAAAGCCATCAAAGGCTTGAAATGTGGAAAGGCAGCAGGAATAGAGATATTCGACCAGAAATGCTGAAGTATAGTGGTATAAGAGTCTTACAGTGGCTGCACTGCATAGTTCAGAAAGCCTGGACAGAGGGACGAATTCCTGATGATTGGAGTAGAGCTCTCATAGTACCCATATATAAAGAGGGAAATAAAACTGAATGTGAGAATTACAGAGGTATTTCCCTACTGAGTGTTCCTGGCAAGATCTATGCAAGCATACTTGAGAAACGGTTGAGAAGAATGGTGGAAGAAAAGGTTGGTGAAGAACAAGCTGGATTCAGGCCAAATAGAGGCTGTCAGGATCAGATCTCCACTTTACAACAAATAGTCGAGAAAGCATGGGAATATAACAAAGATCTGTATTTAAGTTTTGTCGATTTGGAAAAGGCATATGACAAGGTGCCATGAGAGAGGCTATTCAATACGCTACAGTTATATAGTGTCAATGGGGCATTATATCAAGCGATACTTAGTCTTTATTTGAGTTGTAAGTCAGCAGTTAGAATTGAAGGTAGTACAGGAAGATGGTTTAATGATAAATCTGGGGTGAGACAAGGATGTACATTATCCCCTCTGTTATTCATTATCTATATGGATCACATTATGAAAGAAAGTGGTATTAAACCTGATATCAGAATTGGAGATGTTAATGTCAGCTCTTTGCTTTATGCGAATGACGTTATACTTCTAAATAAATCTGCTACAAGTCTGCAAGATTCTCTGACTAAATTGATTAACTGTTGTAATAGATATGGTATGAAGGTCAGCAATAAAAAGACAAAGACAATGAAAATAGGCAGAATCATTGAAAATGTCAACTGTGTTGTGAATGGAGAACCTGTGGAACAAGTAAAACATTTCAGCTACTTAGGCACGATTTTTAGTGAAGATGGTAAATTCAATATAGAAATAGACAACAGAATCAGTAAAGCTGGTATGGTGGGAAGTCAATTGAATAAATTCATATGGAATAAGAGAGAAATTAGTCGGAACACTAAATTAGCTGTGTACAAGACAGCGTTCAAGCCAATTTTAACTTATGGATCTGAGAGCTGAGTTAGAAATAAAACACTTGACCAAAGAATGGAGACCGCAGATATGAGAGTCCTGAGAAAGATTAGAGGCGTGAACAGATGGCATCAATGGCAATATCATAATAAAAACGAGGATATTAGGAAAGAACTTGACATTGTCAGCATCCAGGAATGCGTTAGCAGAGCTAATCTCAGGTGGTATGGTCACTTAAACAGAATGGGCGAGGAAAGATTAGCAAAACAAGTGTTCTTTGCCAGGTTGGCAGGAAAACGACCAAGATATAGGTGGATTGATACGGTACAAAGTGCCTTAGACGATAGAAATAAAAGATCTGATAATGTTGGAGTCTTGACAAGTAATAGACTGATTTGGAGGAAAATTGTAGATAGGAAGTTAGTAATGATGTAAATTTTTCATGTAGTACTATCATATCCTGTACACCCCTTGAGGGTACATGGCAGGAATTTCATGATGATGATGATGATGATGATCAGCGGAGAAGATTACGATCAAGTTGGCAATTTGGGAACAATAATCAACAGTATAATTATCTGAGCGGACGGATTAAAAAACAGGAAAGCTTGCAAAAATTAAATGATTATCCGACGAATGCAAAGAAATTGAGGATAATCTTCATAAGAATAACCACACAGTATCTTACCTAATTATTAAAAAATTAACAAAGCCATTTGATAGTTAGAGCTCGATACTTGAGGATGAGGATGGAACAACTGTTAATGATCATGAAAAAATATTGAAAAGATGGCATGATGATTCAAGTGAACTAATCAAGTGTGATGTAGCTTGAATCAACAATATTTAGAGGGAACTATGCTAATGATGACAAAGAATGGTGATTATCCTATACGTAGAGAAGATGAACAAAGATCCATCTTAAGATGCAAATCTGTCAATTGACAGATTTGTATCTTAAGACGGGATTATTGACAGAAATTGACAATATTCCAAAAGAAGTACTTAAAGAGGGGGGGGGGGGAGAGACCACTGTTAGTACAGTCACGACTGACTGAATCCCTGTACCCATCTTTTGAAATCAGAAGTAATCGTATGGTATCCCGTTTCCAATGGAGCGCTGAGTGAAAATTATCACGAATGCTATTTAACTGCTTCCTCAAATAGGTTGTAAATGACGCCCTGGATAACTGGGATGTTGGAGTGATGGAAGAAGAAATAACTATCTAAAGTTTGTTGATGATGCTGAGCTTCTAGGTGAAAACAAATCAGATCATCAGGAAATCAGAGCAAAATGAGTTTATGCCCTTAAAAATATGGCTTAACCATAAGTACCCCCCCGCAAATCAAAAAGAAAGACAAATATCTGTTCTTCTGACCAAGATGGAAGTGCTGTAGCAGAAACTGGGGAAAAAATCCTATTTGTGGATGCACCCATAAAAGAAGTTGATCAGCTTAAATGCCACGACAATATCTTTAACGAAGATGGCAGATCCAGACAGGATAGTAGAACAAAAATTGCAAAAAAAAGCAACAATACTCCGAAAATTTCAACCACTATGGAGATAACAAGCTTCCAATTACTCCTTATTGACAAACCAGTTCATTCAGTACGTTTAAGCGGAAGTGAAACTTGTATCCTCTTAAAATAAGATGAAAAATTGTGGCTGGCATTTGAAATGAGATGTTACAGACGACTCCTAAAGATGCCACACCGATCACATCACGCATTCTGAAGCAAGACAAAGAATCAGTTCTTTTTCTGGTTCAAGCGATATCATAAATAAGATTCGAAGGAAACAACTTTCGTGGCTTGGCCATATCAGCAGATCAAATGGTCTCCAAATCCAAGTTCTTGAGGGACTGATTCCAAGAACTCGAAAAAGAGAGACCTTCGCTTACAGATCTGAAAGGAAACCGTCAGTGAAGGGCTGAGTGGAAGATTTCTGTGAGGAATATTTCCTGAGATCTACTGGACGGTCCCTTGTGGACGACGGGATGAAGAAGAGATGCCACCTCGCTTTACTTTATGAACATTTCTTATTTAGCTTGCGATGCTCTTCTGACCTGCATCCCAATGATTTCTTCTCTTTCATGAACTTTTAGAACTCCCTCTTAGAACTCTTTCTTTGGATAAAAAAAAGCGACTTCCGCGGTTCCTTTTTATGTTTTAAAATTGCATAGATCTGAGTATGATATTTCTAAAGCGCAAAAAAATAAATAATAATAATAATAATAATAAATATTTGTTATTATAATTATTGATGTGGTGATTGTAGCAACCTAACAAGGTTTACTGCAGTTTTAAATTATTTCTCTATGATTTTAAAATATAAATTTTAGTCATGTGAAGAGCTGCTGATAGAAATAACTTCAGATTGTTTGCATTTTAATACTCTTTTCTTCCTTACTTACTTTTATGTGTTATTAGCATTTTATTATACTTCTGTTGATGTTGATGACATTTGAGTGATAGAAGTAATGTACCCATATTTTACCTCCATTCGGAGGTAAAATTAACAAATAAACTTATAATTGAAACATTTCTTTCTAGTGCTGACTGCAATGCTGAGCAAATACAAGGCGATAATCGCCACTTACTTGACATTGGGGATGTTCTTAGGGATCGCTGCTGAAACGAAAATCAAGCTGCAGCTTCCAACAGATTGTGCCCATGCACCTACGACACCTTTCACCGCAAACTTTTGCAAAAATGTTAAAGTTACACGTACATTCGTTCTTTTCTTCAACGTCTGTGACTTGTTGATACCTAAAGGAGTGGTAGTTGACGAACTGGAGCCAAACATAAACTTATCGACGAGCTTGAACTTAAATCGGACAAGCAATTGTTCCATCGAATTCACTTCGGTGCTGGGAGAACTTCCGACGGCTTCCCCAAGAGAAAACGACACTTCCGAAGAGGACTTCATGGTGAGGGAAATTGTGATCGAGGGCAGCAAATCTCTGCTTTCCATGCCCTCCCCGAGAGGGTTTCTTCAAAGAACTATTCTTATGTTGACCATCGAGAATACGCCGATAGAAAAGATCGAACAGGAACTGCAGCACTGTTTGCACTTATTCCATCTATCGCTCAATTACAACAATATTAGTTTCATAGCTGCAGATGCCTTTCTGGGCATGGATTACCTTTCGTTTCTGTATCTTACAGGAAATAAGATAGAAACCATATTTCCAATGACGTTTGCTTTCCCGAGACAACTTTTACACCTGTATCTGAACGATAACGAGATAGCGGACTTCAACGAAACCATTTACCCACCAAATCTTCAGGTGAGTGGCACTTTTTTTCTTAAGTGAACACGAGAAAGATCGTTGATTTCGTTTTTAATTAAACTTTTCTTCAGTCACGAAACATATCACGCTTAGCGTTTACATAGGATCGAGATAAAGCTTCTATGAGCACCTTAGAAACAAGGATGGTATTTATTACAGGAATAAAAAAAAAAACATTTACTAAAATAAAGAGCCAAAAGGCTTCATTTCGGCGATGATTAATTATATAAATAGAGTGGATTTTAAATCCGACATCATTTCAAAGCCAATTACAGAAACTATAAAAGTTTCGTGCCAAAATGGATCAGGGAGTTTACTGGAATACATCGCCGCCATACTACGAGTTGCCCTAGCCGAACCTAATAGGAAAAGCACGAAAGCTAAAAACACCCGTATATTCGCCTCCTATTGGTCCATTTTGATAAGGTTTCACTAGCCTGACAGCTGTTTCAAACTCATTGGTTTTCATCAGAGACCAGGCAGGAACTTTAAGAGAGGAAAAACTCTCAGTACTAGGGAACTTGAAGTGTCGGAGAGGTGTATTTTGCGTAAGCGAACTCTCGGTCGGTGCGTAAAGTATTTACTAAAATAAAAAAATATTTCCCTGTTCTGGCTTCGTTGATCTTTCCATCTTGTCGATGGTCTCTCTCTCTCTCTCTCTCTCACACTCTCTGTCTTTCCCTTTGGTCTATATCTATCCACTTCTTTTGTTAGCCAATATCTTTCCATCCTAAATAGATATCTGTTCTTCTTTCCATTTCGCTGTATATTCTGTCCTTTTTCTTTCCATTTATTTCTTAGATAGCCTTCATTTCTTAGATGGTCTCTGATCGATAATGAAATCTATAAGCAAATGTTAATAAATACCACATGAAACCTTCCCCTGTCAATGCTGTCGTCAGTATTGATTATTTATTAATGACCACTCTGTTATGCTTCTGAGAAGTCAATGCAACACTGTCCATCACTTATTTTGCTTCTTGGACATTTGAGAAGTTACCTACAAGTACTCATGCGCAGAGCTTTTCCAGGTGTCGAATATTTCGATGAAATTTTAGGCCCCTCCTTCTGATGTGTTCATTAAAAGTTAGTAATTCGGTCTCATGCGATAACTGAAAGTTTCCATTCCTCTAAGCTTCCCTTTCTGATCCCGGAAAACAGACAAACCGGCCTAACACACATATAGTTTGTAGACATTCATCTCAAACTTTCCCAGTAGCTTTCACTTGCTTTGGTATGAATTATGCAAAACCAGTCAATATTCAAGCAAGTGCATTTGTATGACTACGTTGAAATGAAGAATGACTGTCCCAAACACCTTTTGATTTTCCCGAAGGAAATAAGAACGAGAACTCTTTCAGCCGTGATTCACCCTTTGAAAATCGGTAGACAGGCTACACTACAATAGTGTCGATAACTACGCTCATTGTCCCTGATGGTATTTTCAAGGCATCAAGATTAGAGCACGGCAGACATGTGCCGCCATCACGTGATCCCAACTTTAAATGGCATTTTTATTTGTTCCTTGAACGTTAAATGGCATTCATTCTTTTTTCTCAGATGGGGGATTAAAACATCCCACAAAATTACACCAACGCCAGAAGAATGTGAATGCCCCTTAACTGAAACAATTTGCAATCGAATTCTTCAGTCGAGGACACATCGAACATTTATACATCGTTGCTACTTTCCACTCCAGGTAGAAAAGCTTTTCCTCCCCAAAACGTAACGTTTTTTTTCTTTTTCGTCTGAATCAAAGTATTTAGAAACCACCAACCCTGTGCAGGCAGCAAAAACTCTAAAAATCGAATTATTTGGATGCAAGTCTACATTTGGATAGACAGGTTTCCATAAGTTAAGGAAAAAAGAGAAAGAGCACGAGAACTCAAAAACTGTATGAAGAATTTTTATGCAATTTGAGGAAAAGCAGTATGATATGCGGTGTGAAAGAAATACCCACAAAAATTGTAAAGGATTGGCTTAGTTCAGTAACAAATTGGTACATGAAGACAATAGTTCAAAAACAGGATGTCAAAACGAGATTATCAAAGGATCTCAATAAGGAATGTCGTCAATCACCTCTCACAGCAATACGGCGCTCTCAACAATGTTTCATGCTCTTTATAATGGTATCAGGTTGCACCTGTAAAGCTCCCCCAAATCCCTCGATGTTTTAGAAAATAGGGCAGAAAGTAGCAAAACTTCTACCTAGAGTATCCCAGACATGCTCAGTAGGATTAAGATAAAGAGAGCTGGCTGACCAGTCCGTACTTACGATAGTCTCTTCTTGAAGATATCGATCCACAAGCTTCGCTCGATGAGGACAACCATTGTCGTCTTACTGGATAAACGTCTCCATAATCGTAGGATCTCATCGCTATAAGTTGCAGCACTCACTGTTTTGCTAGGAAGCACATACCAATTGGTGTACCCATTCAAAGAAGGGCTTCCCCAAACCTTCATGCCATCTTCACCATAAATGTCCCTTTCACGTATATTAGAGGGCTGATGGCCTTGATTCTTTTCAGATCAGAGCATGCCTGATAGGTTTCGTAGAGAAAATTTACCAATGTACCTGCCGTCGACATGAAGTCAGATCATGGTTGATTCAAGATAACATTCCTGTTTCGGCGAGCAGATAATTGGAGATATCAATCACCCACTGAAGTTGTAACCGGTGGTGCTCCTTCACTGCATCTCCGTGATGAGTTTGCGACTTTTGGACCAGGTTCCAAAGTGTGAACGACTCACATGCAACCACCCTCTGCATGATTTTGGCGAGTCTTGCGATGGCTCGCCATCCGAATTTATCGGTTAAATAATGACTTGAAGATATATCCATGAGGTCTGTTCAGACAGCATGTACAAATATATCACTGATCTGTTGTGCTAAATCTCGGTAACTGATTTTAAATCATAAAGTATTTATAATTTCATTTTATCTGTCTCAGCCCTGACTATGGTTTTGCGAAGGAGACTTAAAGGGTTGGGGGGATTCGGCGCCTTGGACAGCTCCCCCTTTCCTGGCTATCCTCTCCAAGATAGCCTTCGCAGCCGAAGTTTACTCCGAATTTGAATAACGTTGAAGAATTAGAGAAAAGAGAATTTTAAAAAAATAAGAGGGCTAGTATCTAAATAAAGAGAAGAATAAACTAAATCTTGATCTAATGTGCAGATGATATCTGGGTTTCATCACTGTTTCCACAAAGCCGGGGGCCTAAAAGAGCCTTTTCCAAGACGAGGAAGCCGAAAAGAGAGTGAGTGAACGCACCAATGACAGTATTATATAACTTCCTTAAAGGTTCAGATATGTCTGTTTGCCTGGTCTTCTAAATATAACCCTTTAATTCTAATGAGAAACTTGTGGATTTTGCTTTCCTTGTTCATCGGAAGGGGGTGTTTTCTTTTGAGAAAGTGGTCTGTCTTAAATGGAATCGTTTCTATAGAACCATATACCCGGCAAATGGGTTTGTTTGCAATTTGCTTTGTTTTGTTTTTCTGTTTCCATTTTATTGGTATTTTCCTGTGGCCTACTCACCAAGACAAGTCTTGTCTAGTTGGATATCAACGCACTTTAACCAATCAGATTTTCGGCGATAAGGTTCACGTTAGCTCGAAGATCAGGCAGTTGATGGTTATGATAGTCAAAAATTATCCAATATACCATGACCTTGGGCGGTGAATATGTGGGTACCTCTCTGTGAGATTTGTCTTACCAGTGTACAGATTTTTTGGTAATAGTCTGGGACTTACAAAGTTCTGAAAGAGTCATACAGGATTACAATTGATGGACTTTTTCAATTGAAATCCTATATTTCAATATACTACAAAATATTTGAGTAATCATATGTGTAACCTAAGAGCAACAGCTCGTACAGATTACGCTATGCATATAGTTACAGACAGTTATGTAATGCATCATCATTACACACACACACATGTACATTCTATATGTATCCAGAGAATAAGGGTAACATGCTAATATTCAGTATACAGTGTGTTTCAAAGAGAATGACCCAATTTCAAATAATTATATTTAATAATAAAAATGTGGTACAGTTACAATATAAATTATAAAGTATGAAGTAAGGCCAAATGTTTCCCTCACTACAATTACAAATGCTCAGTATTCCCTCCACCTGCTGCACGGACAACATCAAGCAGATAGCTGAATTCATCCCAAACGCGTCTGAGAGAGTCTTCTGTCACAGAATTTACTGCAGCCGTGATTCTGGTTCTGAGCTCATCCAAGTCAGCGGGTAATGGAGGAACGTAAACACAGTCTTTTACGTATCCCCATAAAAAGAAGTCCAAGGTGTGATGTTGGGAGATCTTGGAGGCCAAGAGTGTAGTGCCAATTCGTGGGGTCCCTTGCGTCCAATCCAACGCGCTGAGGTAATGTTTCGTTTAGAAACCGACGAACTTGGAGGTTCCGATGTGGCGGTGCTCCGTCTTGCTGGAAAATGTAATCTTCAGATTCTTCGTTCCGCTGTGGAAGTAGCCAGTCCTGCAGCATTTCAAGATGGGAGTTTCCCCTGACAGTGTTTTCTTCAAAAAAGAAAGGGCCATAAACCTTTCTACCAGAAACCGCGCAAAAAACATTACGTTTTGGTGAATCACGTTCATGTTGTGCAATCTCGTGTGGATTCTCAAGTCCCCATATGTGAACATTGTGGCGCGAAATTTTACCGCTTAGATGAAAGGTTGCTTCATCAACCTTTCATCTAACTTTCATCTTTCATAAAGGTTGATAAAAATCAACCTTTGTATGAAGGTGTCGTCCTCCACGTCCTCTAACAGATTAGCACAAAAATCTGTTCTTTTTTTTTTGTCACCTACACGAAGAGCTTGCACCAGTTGTAATCTATATGGCTTCATAAGCATCGTTGTAACACACGCCAAACAGTCACATGAGGGATGGTAAGTTCTCGGCTAGCACGACAAGTTGACTTGCATAGGCTTCGCTGAAAAGCCTCTTGAATTCGTTGCACATTCCCCTCTGAGGTGCGTGGTCGTCCAGGACTCTTTTCATTACATAAATACCCAGTTTCTTGAATACCAACGACGAATTATTTTGTCTAGTGGTGGATCAATTCCGTAACGTCGTCTAAACGCACGCCGCACCGTAATCACGGACTCAGTCTTGCTAATTTCGAGAACACAAAACGCCTTCTGTTGACTAGACGCTATCTTGTCATTAACTAAGCGTAGCGGTCGTCATATGAAACTCTGGGCCAAGGCCGTTTACATGGTACAAGTCGCATTCATTTATGGTTCGTGGTTATAGAGATATACAATTTTCAAATCGGGACATTCTGTTTGAAACACACTGTATAATACCGGCTGTCAAAAAGTCGCATACTACAATAAGTTTTCGAACAAAATAAAACAAAGTGGTTAAATAGAATTTACGTTTTACACCTGAGACTGGATCTTTGAATTCAAATATGCTGGGATGCCTCACCTAAAACCAATCATTTATACAATTATTTTGAAGAGAGATTCCTGATTTCTGAAGAAAAATAAATGCATTTGTGTCGGTTACTGTCACTTCTACTGTTAAAGTAGTGTATTTTGACATTTGATATTAATGACTTTAGGAGTGAAGCAAGATACTTTTCATATTCCCCGCTATTTGTTAGGGATACAGTGAGAGAAACATTTTACGAGTAGTTTGCTCACCCTGAATGGGCTTGGAGATTATGCATCGCTACAGGAAATTAAAGTGGCTTTTGGTCTTTTAGGTTTGAATGGATCCGTTGCCTCGTAGGCTAAAGCTTGCTGAACTAGACCGTAGGGGGTGTAGGAACGTTTTTTTTAGGAAAAGCGTTTTGCCAAAGATTGTATTGAAGAGAGGAGATAAGGAATATTTGGATCTCGATGAAGTTGACTGTTTCTGATGAACCATGGGGCGCTTATAATCATTCGCAGGCACTTGTTTTGTACACGTGGCAGTTTGAGAATATTAGTATTGGAGGTGTGGCTCCAGGCTGGAGAGGCGTAACTGATTATGGGACGAATCGTCAGCTGGTATGAAAGCATTTTGATTCTGATGTTTAGCTTGCTGTTCCTGTTAATTAGGGGGTAGATCTGGGCGTTGACTTTAGATGCCTTTGCACACGTAGCCTTGATGTGCTGGTTAAAAGTTATTTTTTTGTCCAGCACTACACCAAGGTATTTTGTTTCTTTCTGTCTGGAGTTACTTGTAGTCTCTAGTCTCCATTTGGATAACCATTTCTCTAACTTTAGAAGGTTTTCTTGAAGCTTATAGTAACAAGGTGTGGCCGAAGAAATCTGGCTAACGATGCTATTTCATCTGCATACAGGTAGCGTATTGAATATTTTTGGTGCTAAATATTGTTTATCTCATTGTTTGGTTCTAGGATACATTGTGGTTGGTCGGTGAATTTATCGCTCGTGTAAAATTTATGATTTTGGTCTGTTTTATTGTGTTTTGTTTTCTTAGAAAATTAGCGTTTTATAGTAGATTTGTGTAGATGTTAGTGTATTTAGCATTTTATAACATATCATTATTCAGATATTTCAACAATAAGTTTAAAATGGCACCAAAAACACACAAAACAGTAATGCTAAAAAGAGCACCTCAGGCGGAACAAGAAGACCAACCCCATTACCGAAGTTATTGGAGTTGTAGAGGAGGTTAATCAAATTTAATTAACCTCCAAAATAGCAAAATGAAAGTAGATCATCAGAGAAACCACGCAGGATAACAAAACGTCGAGGAGCGTTTGAATGAACATAGGGAAGAAAAGAAAATTAATCAGAAAAATAAGAAACAAGGAAACGGGAAAGTCAAGAAGTAACGGAATCAGGATGCTTCATAAAATCAGGAATCAGGATGCTTCATAATTCATAAAAAGAAGGATGCTATTTGGTGTACTGATTCTATCATTAAACATGCTATTCATGAGCGAGGAATAACATCGAGTTTTCCTGGAGCGAAAATTAAAAATATAACTCAAGTAATTCAAAAACAGAAAAGAAAAGTAAATGAAATCGTAGTTGTAGTAGGTACGAACGATTTAACTTGCGACAAATTCGGTATTAGAGAAGACATGAAAGGGTTATTGGACGAGGGGAGAGTGAAGAGTCAGAAAACGAAAAATCGTCAGTATTTTACCTCGATATGATAAAAATGAATTAATAAGAAAGGCTATGATTGCAAACGATTCGATGCGTAGGCTGCGAGGAAGGAATGGATGTGTGTGGAGCGAGTTTGAGGGAAGATTGGATTTGTATAAGAGGGATGGCCTACACCTGAATGTGTTTGGTATCAGGAGTCTGGAAAAACTAATAACTGGTATGAGATCTAACACAGGGAAGGAGTCAGGGAAAATAAATTATAAAGGAAGGAATGGTGAGAATGTGAGTGTAAGTGCGCCGATGTTATGTAACTGTTAATTACGGGAATGGTCTTTCACATTGAAATGATTTGATGGATACGGATCGGTCATCAAACGTGTTTAAAGATGTTTGTATATAGAAGGTACTTGAGAAAAAACAGAGATCTGCAAGATGTAAAACTGTGTCATGCAGACTACAGACAAGAGTGTACAAAAGAACAAGCAGGTAGATTATTATGTCTGCACACGAATGCTAGGAGTATCAGAAACAAAGGGATAGATTTTGTTGCTTTGGTCAATATGTTGAAACCTCAGATTGTAAGCATCAGTGAGACCCGGCTATCAGAATCAGACCTAATAACTGGTCTAGAGTGTCAAGGGTACATTATTTTAGGAAGGATAGAGAGGATAGGAGAAGAGGGGACGTGCCGCTAATTACATAGGATGACTTGAATCTAATTAGAGTTGAGACCTATGATTGTAGTAATACTACTAACAGCATTTCATGTGGCAGTGAGTATGAAGCCATCTGGTGTGACGTGGAATCTAACAAGACAAATTATGTAGTGGCGTGTAGTTTCAGACTTAGTGGACCGATTGCTAGTGATGAAGAAATGCGTCACGAAACAGACAAGATGAGCGCGAAAAGAGTAATCATAATGGGAGACTTTAATTATCCAAATATTGATTTGGTAGCAGTAGAATCTCATGAGAAAAATGAAAATGCATTTATAGAGCTGTTGCCAGACAACTTCTTCAAGCGGTACGTGACAGAAGGAACTCGTGGTCAATGAGTGTTCGATTTGATTATAGTGTCAGAGGGCGTTTCAGTTAAAGGTATAACTATTCTGACTCCATTTGGCGACAGTGACCATGCGGCACTCACTTGGGAAGTGACTACGTTTATGAATGTTCCATTCAGAAAAGGTTACATGCTGAACTACAAAGCAGGAAATTATGACCAACTGAGGAGTAGTCTGAGTTCAGTGGAATGGATCGGTTGCTGGATGGAAAGAATATCGAAATGCATGGGAAGCATTTAAACAATACTTAAATGATGCGATATCAGAATGTGTCCCGAGAGTTCGAAGAATAAATGGAGTAGGAGTCAAATGGATGTGTAATCGTATCAATCAAAGGATTCGTAAGAAAATGGTGATGTGGAAGGAATACCTTTTGCATAAGGATGATGTCTGCTAGGAAAGTTATAAGCAGCAGGCTAGAATAGTCAAAACTGTTGTACTGAAAACAAAGTCTGAGTATGAAAAGAAACTGCCCCTGCGTGCTAAAGACAACGCCCAAGAATTCTCTCGATATGCCGCAAGTAAAAGAAAAATTAATACGAAAGAATAACTCTTCGAAATACATGTGGCGTGAGAGTTGCAGATGCAGAAGAGGTTGTTTAACTAATGAGTGCCCATTTTTTAAAAGCTATCAACATGGAGTACGCGACATTGAGCACACTGCTACCTCATCACGGGATGAGAAACTCAGGTGTATGAGGCGAGATATTAGAGCTGTTGCGCTAACTGAATAATAATTCAGCAATAGGGACTGATGGGATATCGGCACGTGTGCTAAAAGAGTGTTCAGCTAAACTGTCTAAGGAGGATGGGAAGAATATCGATGCCACGTGTAATTATAAGGATATCCTTTGGCCAGACTGTTTAGTACGAGTCTCAGAACAGGGAAGATTCCATAGAAATGGAAAGAATGTACGGTAATTCCATTACTCAAAGGTGGTGCTTAGACCGATGTATCCAACTATCGACCAATTAGTATCTCAGGAGTGGTGAAGATTTTTGAAAAATCGGTTAGGGCTCGCATTCAGAAATGGGTTGACAGCGAATCTCTACTTTGCAATGAACGGCACGGGTTTATTAAGGGAAGGTCATGTTTTAGCATCTCGCTCACATTCCATAATAATATTACCATTGAACTAGACAAGAGGAACCACCTTGATACTTCTGGAGTTTTCTAAGCCTTTTTGCAGAATACAGCATAGTAGACTGTTTCATATGGAGAATATGGGTTTTGGTTATAGAAGAATAGTGTGGATGGCTGACTGACAGATATCAAAAAGGGGTATATGGGAAGTGTGAATCTGCAAGATGGCAACGTTGCAATAAGAACTGAGAGCGTCAAAGCACGTTGGACTGGCGAAGAAGAAAAGATCCTCACTGCGCATGAGATCTAGTTGACGGCTCGAGGGATAAAGAACATCAATGAAGCTTTATTTAGAGTTCCCATTAAGATCTTTGGATGCCATCAAGCGTCATGGACAGAAAGTCAGTTACAAAGCCTTAGTTCAAGAATTGGCAGCTCATCCGCCACAGGTGGGGACAGGTAATATCTCCTGTCCCTGCCTCTACATCTTCCAGCCGCCATCCTGATGTTGAACAAGGGGCGGCTTTGATTCTCTGACTAACATCATCTCTAGATGATTCTTCTCTTCCGGAATATAACCATCAAATTCTTAAATCTTTCATCCAGACTCACCTTCTGGGAATAGATATCACAGATCAGTTAAATGACTGCCTCCATGCTGAATTCTCCGAACACTTGATGCCTCATCAACATCAGCCTACGTCTCATTCTACAATGACTTTATCAAACAGGAAACAGAGGAAGAGAGCCTATGCAGCTGTGCAGGCCCTCTGTAAAACGAATAGAGGGCAATGTGCCAAATCACCCTTAGACCACCTAGAGTTGGAGGGGGACGAACCCTTGATAGTGCTCCCCTCCAACTCTAGCAGACTTACATGATGATTTTGTTAAATTCTGGAGTAGTCTTTTCTGCTCCACCTCCACACTTCCCTGGTGATGACCTACGATACTGAGGTCCATTTCTGCCCTTCAAATGTAACAGTCTGTCTCCATCCAGGAGATAAAAGCAACTCTTCCATCCAATTTATTCGCCTTCAGATCTGATAGCTTTCTTGCGGCTAGGCTTAGGAAGGTGCTATTGAAGATTCTTCAAGACTTATTGGACATTCTCCTTTCCAGTAAAGCAATACCACCATACCTACGTGCTTCAAGAACTATCTTCATTCCGAAGAAAGATACTTCAAGCCGTGCATCAGACTTTATACCTACTACCATCTCCCCTGTGATACTCAGACTCTATCATAAAATCTTAGTTAAACGACTTCAGCAACATATATAGCATGATCACAGACAGAGAGCTTTTGCCCCTTCGGACGGCTGTGCAGAGAATATATATCTTCTTTCTTCTCTTCTCTTTGATTCCCGACGACGCCTTAAGCCTCTATATATGGCGTCGATGGACCTCCAGAAGGCTTTTGATAGCGTCTCCCTTCCTACTCTCCTTCGAGCGATGTCTATTGCTGGATGTGCAGAACCCTTTCTTTCCTATGTTATGGAGCTTACTTGGGTAGCTCCATCAGTATTACTACAGGGTCCCGTGCAACTTCTATTCCCGCAGTGTGGGGTGTTTGCCAGGGTGATTCTCTATCTCCCCTTTTCTTTATCTACATCATAGATGAGTTTCTTCACTCTCTTCCTAGCCATATAGGCTACTCTCTAGGCGCTTCTTCCTTTAATGCTATGGCCTTTGCGGACGATCTTATTCCCGTAGCCTCTACTAAGTTAGGCTTGCAGGAACTCCTTGACCGGGCAGTTGACTTTTCCTCTATTCGAGGCCTTTCTATTAATGTAGAGAAGTCCTGCTCTTTAGCTCTTGTCCCCTCTCGTCGTGACAAGAAGCGTAAGGTCGAGACTATAGTTTTCCCTGCACGGAAGGCCGTTGCATGCTTTGACCATCCTGGAAGAGTGGAGATACCTCGGTACTCCAAAGGGAAGCTCTTTTGTCCCTTCTATGCTAGAAGCTGGGATCGCTTCTTTGAGGAAAGCTCCTCTCAATCCTCAGCAAAAACTATTTCTTCTTTCCAACTATCTCCTACCTCGCTTTTACCACAAGTTGGTGCTTGGTATGACATATACAGGGTGTTCGGGATAAATTTGACATATTTATAATTAATTATATTTTTCCGTAAGTTACATGTATTAACACACACTTCTCTTCATTTAAAAGTTTGGACCCTTCTTCATTCATATACAAGATGTCAGAAAGGATGGATAGCTGGAACCCACCTGAATCATGGAAGAGAATAACTTGTATCATGATGATTCGTGCCCGCCATCAAAATAAGGATATTACGACTGCTGCCCAATGCTCCCTGAATACAGTAAAAACAATCAGGCATGAACTAGAGACTTGCAATGGTGACTACGAGGATGTAGCAAGAAGAAAGATCCCTAGCAGACGATCTGATTGCGTTCGTACAGCAGAATTCCTCGCAAATCTGCAGGAACAGGTGTTGAAGAACCCTGGCATTGGAATTCGGGCTTTGTTCGTGGAGATGCTAACTGTAGTCAAGCCCTGGATAACAAGGGTAGCCAATGGTAGGCCGTATGTATGGCAGCAGGATTCGACCCCTTGCCACACCTCTGGGAAAAGTCAAAAATGGTTGTCTGAAAATTTCTACGACTTCCAGTCCAAATGTTTGGCCTCCAAACTCCCTAGACCTTAACCCCATGGATTATTTTGTATGGGGCGCAGTTGAAAAAGACACCAATCGCACTTCCAGTAATACAAAAGCCCAGTTAATGGATAAAATTAAAACAGTTTTTGCGGCCCTTCCCAGGGAGACTGTAGCATCAGCTTGTTCGAGGTTCCGAAGCAGAATTGAAGCTGTGATCGATGCTAATGGTGGTTATTTTGAGTAAATCTTGTTGATAGTATTGTAATTAACTCTGCCTGTAATGTTTTTTTGTCAATTCATTAAATTTAATAGATACAAAGAAGATTTTCTTTTTCCTTACGAAACTGTCAAATTTATCCCGAACACCCTGTATCTCAGTACTGTTCCGAATGGACAAGGCTATCCGTTCAGCCGTGAGATCATGGCTCCGACTGCTGCTTGTCAATCCTACTGCATATTTCCACGCCAGAGTGAAGGACAGCGGGTTCGGGGTTCCATTACTTAGATGGCTGATCCCAAGCCTGCAGCTGGCAAGAATCGCGAAGTTAGAACAATATTCTTCCCCTATCTGCAGAGAGGCTTTCTATAGTCCATTGATACATGAAGACTTTAGGCGGGCTAAAGGCAGGTCTCGTTATCAATCACCTTAATTTAGTCAGCACCCGCAGCAGCGGCTCGTGGGTTGAAATCTTGGGGGCGCTGAAACTTTCGAAATATACATACACACTGTAAGTACAGTGAGTACGTGTTTGGATAAAATATCGAAATTATGGGAAAATTTTTTTTTTTTAATTAAACATGAAAAAATATTGTTTATTATCGATAAAATTATATAGTTTGGTACAATTCAAAATTACTTAAAAATAAAATCCATTATCATAACCCCAATAAAGTTCTAAAATACAAGCTATAACAAATGTTATGTCTTTAATTGTAATGTCCAAATATTTAAAGAGACGAAGTAAACACGATAAGCACTACGAACACTCTACCACTGGCGCAAACTGCATATAAACAACAGTGGAACTACGCGACGACAATGCCGCATTACGCTAATAGCTCACATCTCACTATGACGTGCATATGTTTGCACGCGTAGCAATATGACACTGTGGTAAACACAGTGCTGCTAGCGCCCTTCGCCCTGCTAAGTGCTACAAGATGGATTTTTATTATTTTTTATATAAAATTTTACATAAAATTTTATATAAAATATAAAATTGTATAGGATTGTTGATGATCAAATTAAATATTACAAGCAAATATAAATAAATTAATAAATATATTCATATATCGAGAAAAATTGGGGATGTTGCAGATCCTCAGTGCCTATGCACCAACCTCCCCTGACCCTCAGATCACAAGAGATGGGCATCTCTGCTGCACTGTAGATTCTATAGATGGTTCTCCTCTAAAAGAGTCATATCTGGTAAGGAATGGCACCAGACTTCTCCCTGGTTTCGAGTATGTTGATCTTATCAGGACGAGAATTAATGTCCTGCCCGCACAGCTCGATGGGATAGTGACGACTTAAACTCTAAAGCTGGCTGCCACTATAGTGAAACATTGTCTAGTATAGCCCAATGTTGCTTCCGCGCTCATGGGGGTCCGCGTGTGGAAGCATGACGCCGTGGTCTCCATTCTGAACAACCGCTTTAAGAACAAAGGTTGGGAGACCGCGGTGGAACCACATTATACCACCCCGTTGGGTTGCGTAAGCCAGACTTGGTGATTAAAAGAGATGATGACGTTTGGGTAGTTGATGCCCAGGGGGTGGGAACAGGGCGCCCACTAGCCTATAGCCATAATAATAAGGCAAAATATTATAAGAATAACCAAAAGCTAGTTAGTCGTTAGGGAGGAGCATGGGGCAACTCCGAGGTTTACTAGCGCCACCATCTCTTTACATGGCGTATGTAGAGCAGATAGTTATAAGGACTTACAATAGTTTGGGTTTACGTAGAAGGATATAAAAGTTCTTTCCTTGAGAGCCCTACAGGGCACACTGGTGGCATGGCGAAGTCATTGTATCATTGTAGTCATTTTCTAGTGCCTTGTAGAGCACCAGAGAATGACTACAATGATAACTAGGACAGTCATGGGGTAAAACACTTGTAAAGGCTTAGGCCTATATCGGACGAGATGTCTAGACGTGATGTAAGGGTAGTACTGCCCATAATCAGTACAAGGATTAATAAACAAAATAATAATAAATTAATAAATAAATAACCAGTGGTGTACCACAAAGATCAGTGCTTGATCAACTGTTACTCAGTGTTTATATTAATGATATTGGAAAGGATTTGACAAGTGACATACTGCTATTTGCTGACGATGCAAAGATAGGTAGGGTAATCAGGAATGCTAATGATTTGCAGTATACTTGCAGAATAATATGAATAGGCCCGAATTGTGGTCATGGGAAAATGGATGTCAGTTGAATGTGAGTAAATGTAAAGTCATTCACTTCCGCGTGATGGATATCCAATGTCGTATTATATTGGTGGGATTATGCTAGAAGAAACTCATGAGGCTAGGGATCTTGGAGTGTTAATAGATAGGAAGTTGAAGTTCAGGGGGCCATGTAGCAAAGATTGCAAATACAACTCAAAAGATAATTGCAATGCTGAAACGAACATTCAGATGTAAATATAAGGTTGTCATTTTGCCTCTTTACAAGACCTTGATAAGATCTCACTTGGATTATTGTGCGCAGGTCTGGTTTCCATTGTGATTCTTATATATTGGAGAGAGTGCAAAGTAGAGTGTTAAAAATCATATCAGGATTGTGGAATACTGGTTATGAAGACAGATTGAGAATTTGTAGAATGCAGATACTAGCAAACAGGAGAAAGCGGGGTCATATGATTGAGGCTTATAAACTTCTGAAAGGGTCATATAGGATTTCAATCGATGGAATTTTTCAATTTATGGTCGGTGGGGAAAGGACAAGAGGACATCCTTAGAGGCTAAGAATGAAGGCCGCTGAGAAGGGGGCGAGGACTAGATTTTTCTCTCATAGGGTAATTGATTGGAATGGATTGCCATTGGATGTTGTGAGTGCAAGCAGTGTGAATGAATTCAAGAATAAGTATGATAGCTGGTGCAAGAAGTATGTGGCCTCTCTCGATGAGTGTCTGACTCCCCGGAGATCTCTCTTAATAATAATAATAATAATTTTTTTTCAAACATTATCAATCAAACTTTATTATTATTCTCACACAGTATTTACAATGTATACTTGCACACTAATCTGCGTACAGGTGTTTATACACATTGCTAATATTTTTTTTTTAATAATTTTTTTCCACATACAAGTACATGCAGATAAATTACATATAAACGTTTTTTTTTTCAATGTAATGAATTAATTCTTTCTTTATTTATTTTTTTCTGTTGACCTCGATTGAGATGTAATGTCTCAGCTTGCATCCTCGAAGCTTTTTAATGAGATTATCTGAGGATGACACCTGATAGATTTTTTTTCATTGATGTGATTGCTGTGTTGGAAGTAGGTTGATGTTTGGGAGGCCAAATGAATGATCTCAAAGGTCTGATCAAAGTGCAATTGCCGATATATTCTGGTGTTATTGCATCTCTCTTGATGATTCACATTCTTTTTGTTTATTGTGGTCTTCTTTTTTAACGAATTACGAGACTTTGTTTTTCACTGTGGCAGCCTTTCTCTGTCTTCTGAGAGCTATTAATTTGTATCGGCTTTGAAGTTTGTGGCTTCATCAAGAATATCTTGGCATCTCTGATTCAGTAATATCGGTATCTTTTTTTCTATTTTTGTTTTTCTTGCTTGGTACAACAGATTCTGGCTGAATGGTGTTAAATATTTGGATAGGAAGATTGGTATTTTGTCTTGCAATGCGTTCAAGCCATTGGCAACTGGTTTTTTTCTGTCTGTTGGCTTTATGAGATTGTCGCTTGTGAACTTGCTTGTAAGACGAACTATGACTGGTACAGGTCGTGGCAAGCCTTGGTTTTTGCTCTTCCTAGGAATCCGATTTACGGTCTGAATGTCGTTAAGCTGTAGGGGGGGGATATCAATTGCATGGCCTAATTTTAAAACTACGTCTTTGAGGTTTTCTGTAGGTGCAGTTTCAAGAAGATCATTTATGACAAGGTCTTCTTTATGTTGTTGCTGATTCACACATTTGTATTGTAGTTTTAGAGAATCAACTTTTTGATGGAGTTCGGATGTCTCTTTCATCAAATTGTGCTGCCTGTCATTTGGTGCGTTAATGCTGATTTTAATGTCTTTTACCGTTTGCAACACTTCTATCACTGCTAAAGTATTATGTTTGACCAAATCTTCATATTCGCTAGATTTTTTGTTATTTGTTCGTTATTGTTGTCAAAGAGTTCTTGCACAAGATCTATTAAGTTGGATTTTTTATACTCTCTACACCGTTTTCTATTAGTATATTTAAAGAGATGAAATTATAGGACTCGCCTGTATTTTTTCTCTGTTCAATTCGACATCTGATTTTGCCTCCGGTATAATCGGCTGCGTCGTATGTCACTGCCTTAGGTGCGTTTCTTTGTTCTCCCTGTAGAGTAGACGCTTGCATTCCTCGCGCGTTGCATTGGATTTACGTTGACAGGTCTTTTCTGAAAAGCCGGCACATGTAAAGTGAAAAATCCTACTGCATTTCTGCAGGTTATATGATTTCCGTCGTACGATATTTTCTCCAGGCATATAATGCACTTCATGACTCACCTTTCTTTCTTTGAGTAACGGTAGAGTGATTGTAAAGATGGCGACGTCATTTGTTCTTCGCTCGTTGTTGACCGCGGTCCTCTCTGTTCACTTTTCAGCACTTCAAAATTTGGTTTCTTCTTTAGCCAATTTTGGTGAAAATCTCATCACTTTCTTCGGCGTGACAAGTAGAGTTACTTGGGAACACTTTCAAATTAAAAACAGGTATTGGGACCAATTTAAAACCCTCAAAAACGGGAGCACCGATATCACCGTGCTCCCGTTCGTATACCTACACATCACGCTTAATTTTTTTTAATAATAATAATAATAATATATTTTTATTGATCTCTCAAATATTTACATATATACAATGATCATCTTGAGTAACATTCAGTATATTATTTTACAAGGTTCAGCACTAAGTGCTACAAATAATGAGATTTCAATAATATTGATGATAACATAGTTTTTTGCTATTTTTTAAAAATAATCACAATTATATAGTTCAGTTTTATACAAGTTAAATAATATTACATGTTGTAGATTACTTTTTTTTCCTTCACAGTTTGAGAAAGTGATTATACACAGTATTTGTACATATGCAATTAAAATATTATATTTCCTAATTCTCACTACCGTATAATGTAAACTCATTATTTACATAATTATTCAATAATGATAATGTTTTATTACATTAGTTTTCCTTGTTACATACTAATATTATATTAATGATATTATCACATAATAATAATAATAATAATAATAATAATAATAATAATAATAATAATAATAATAATAATAATTATTATTATTATTTTCTTTGGGAGGCATTTCTGATTTCTTCCTCGAAGATTTGCAGTGCTTATCTCAGGAAGATAATAGGTGGCGGTGGTTTCGTCGTTATGATTCTATACCAGTCGCAATCTGGGTGTTGATATTGCTACGTGTTTGGAAGACTTAAACTGCTATTTTGTAGTTTAATTTTCTTAAAGCAAGTGTGTTTGTTTGTGTCCTTGGAGTGCTGTTTTTTGAGTGGGGTTTGTCATAGGTGTGTGTGAGAGAGAGAGAGAGAGAGAGAGACAGAGAGAGAAACAGGAATTTCTCTAATTTTAATTCTCACTATAATATTTATATAGAGCCTGTTTCAGCTCTCTGTATGTCCCTTGATTTCTGTCATCGAACAAGTTTGTTTATCATGTCAGGTACGTAGAAGTTTCGGTGGCTTTGCCGTGGTGATTGTTGTATTTATATGTTATGTAGTTTATTGACTGTTGTCGTGTTATTTGACATGTCGGTCTGGTTACTCTGTAGGTGGGCTGTAGTAATGTTATAACATGGGGTTTGTCATAGTGTTTCACCTTATGCCACTACATAAGGTGAAACACTTATGTACTGGCATAAGTGTTTCACCTTAAATATTTTGTGTTGTGTCTGTGCTACTTGCATAGGTGTGCGTTGTTCCAAGAATATCAGTTTTACCATTTTATCTTGCAACCATTGTAGCCTTTGAAGTCTGTAGTCTGCGCAGAATGCGTATGATGTGACTGCATATCTTAAAATGTTTTCACATAATGCTTTATAGATTAGTATTTTTATGTGCGTTCGGGCAATGTCTTTTAATCTGTATAGTTTGCTTGCTATTATCCTAAGCTTGGTATGTAGGTAGTTTGTATGGCTATTCCAACTTTGATCAGCATCGAAGTGAAGTCCGAGATAACGTGTTGTTTTCACCTGTGTGACGGTTGCGATTTTAGGTTCAGCGCTTTGTGTATAGGAAGATGAATGTCTGATAGCGAGGTATTTAGTTTCTATGGGCAGGGTTTGGGGGTTTTTCAATATCATTAACTATGTTTTTACAAAGTTTATATATATGTCGTTTTCGGTTACCAATTATTGATTTGGTTGATGTGGTATTGCATATTACTTTTTAGGAGAAGGTGGCTTATGTCTTGTGTTTTTATGTTAAATAGAAGGAGAGATAGCACAGCTCTGTGCGGTACTCCACAGGTTTCTGGTACCTCCTGTGCTGTATGCTGATCCTATACGTGTGATGTGCTTCCTGTTTTTCATGTATGCTTTAAACCACTGGAGTAGACGATCTCCGATTCCGATATGGGTTAGTTTCGTTAACAAGGTTTTGTGTGTTAGTGTGTGAAATACTTTTGTTAGCTCCATGAATACGACTAATGTTATTCTGTTTTTATCCAATGCAGGGTTTATTAGGTCTGTGAAACCTTCCATGAGTGTTGCTGTTCCTTCATTCTTTTGAAAGCCATATTGTGTTTTAGGTATGATTTGAAATGTTTCCACTTATGTGGAGAGTTTGCAGTGCAAGATGTGCTCCATGATTTGGTTGATTACAGAAAACATGGCGATGGGTCTGTAATTACTTATAATGTTTCTTTTTCCCTGTTTGTGTATGGGTGTGATTAATGCAGTCTTCAGTGTTTCCGGTATGTGTCCCGTTTCGAAGATTTTATTTAACAGTTTTTGTGTAACTGGAAGTAGGTTGGTTGGGTTTTTCTTGGTGTCTTTTGGTCTGATTCCGTCTATCCCCGGTCCTTTGTTAGGGTTAATTTATCGAAATGCCAGTGATAGTTCTTCTTTTGTTACTGTGGGGAACCACATCGACTGGGTTGCTCGTGGACCTAGTGGAGAATGTTCGTTTGTGTGAGGAAAGGTTGTTTCTTGTAGTTTTTGGACAGAGTTCACGAAGTGCTGATTAAAGTTGTTTGCCAGCTGTTCGAGGGATTTGGGGTTGCAAACAAAGCCGTGCTTTATTGTTTCTGAGGCAGTAGTTCTGTGTATATTGTCCAGCATTTCATTATTCAGGTGCCAGGTTTCCTTTATGTCATCCTGAGCTGTTGTTAATTTGTTTCTGTCGTAGTTTCTTTTTGCCGTTTTAATCTGTGTTGTTAGGAGATTCCGTTTTCTTTTGTATTCAGCTTTTAAAGCGATATTGTTCGGCGACTTCTTAAGTTGTTTCCATAGGGCATCTTTTCTTTGTATGCCTGTTAATCTGTTGTCTGTTATCCATGGATTCTGTTTGGTTTGGAAACGTATTTTTATTTTTGTTAATGCTTTGTTAAATATTTTATTAAATGCAAGTTTAAGATTATTATATACAGCTTCAGCAGAGTCTAAAGATGCTATCTGCATCCAGTCTGTTGTTCTGATTTCATCGTTTACTGTTATTTCGTTTAGAATGCTATAATACTGTTTTGTAGTCTCAGTGAGTTTTATGGGTTCTGGTTCAGTGTGTAACTGTAATGCTGTGAAATAATCGTCTGCCAGTTTGCATGTTTTTGACAGCTGCTGTTGACAGTTAGGAGGCGCCCGTATATTTATATGATCAATGCAGGATGAGGTTGTTGTATTTCCGACTATATCTTCTCGTGTATACGACTGTATGGAAGGGGTTATGTTATATGGAACATAATAGCAACACAGACCAATACCTAGATCTGTGTTGTTATTATGTTCCTAACGTTTATATTAATGTCTCCTATTATTATCAATATTCTGAGACGCCTACTTCCTTGGTTGAAAGCCATCTGTTTAATTCGCCTGGAAATTTTGTGGTGCTTAAGTTGGGTGGTCTGTATATTGCGTTTAATATCAAGGAATTTTCTTGTTTGATGTTTTTAATTTCGATGCATATTTTTTCTGCATAGTCTAATTTATAGTTTATTTCTGTTACTTCTAGTTTATGTTTAGTAATATTATTACACCCCCTCCTCGTTTTGTTTGTCTACACTGTTTGTGTTGCTGGAAGTGTGGCATTTGGTAGGTGGATGCTTCTTCGTTTGTCGTAGATACTTCATTTAGTATTAAAAGTCTATGTCGTCTATATCTTCCTTCAGATAAGCTTGCAGGATCAGCCAGTATTTTTGAATGCTTCTGATGTTGATTTGGAGAATAGATAGTCTTTTTTGGGGAGAATAGATAGTCACTTGTTTCCATTCTGTTATTGATTTCAGAATGTGGCAATTATCATGTTTCGGGGTGATTACGTCTACTTGATGGTCTGCATTTATGTTGCTTGGTGTGCTGTTCCTTCTTTACGAGTTGTCAATATTCCTTTTAATGTGGCAGCCTGTTGAGGTCTTCTAAGGATTTTATTTCAATTGGTTTTGCATCTTGTGTGTTTCTAAGGAATATTTTGCTGTCTCTTGTCCATATAAACTGATAACATTTTTCTGTTTTTACTTTCCTTGTTTTGTAGAATAGTTTCTGATAATATGGCTTTAAGTATTCGGACAAGTATATTGGTGTATTGTTGGGGTCTCCTTTCAGATCCTTGACTACTGGTCTTTTTAATCCTGCTAGCTTTTACAGTTTTTGCTATTATCCTAAGCTTGGTGTGTAGGTAGTTTATATGGCTATTCCAACTTTGATCAGCATCGAAGTGAAGTCGGAGATAGCGGTTGTTTTCACCTGTGTGATGGTTGTGGTTTTAGGTTCAGCGCCTTGTGTATTGGAGAATGAATGTCTGATAGTGAGATGTTTAGTTTCTGTGTGCAGGGTTTGAGGTTTTTTAAAATATAATTGTTTGTTTTTCCACAACATCAATCAAATCAGATAGCGATTTCAGTGATGTCGTTTTTCATATTTGTGTAAGCGATATTTGCGTTGTTGTGAATGGATGCTATGGCCATGTCGTCTGCGTGCTTGAAGGTTTTACTTTTTAGGGGAAGTTAGCTTATGTCTTGTGTGTATATGTTAAATAGAATGGAGATAGGACAGCTCCTTGCAGTACTCCACAGGTTACTGGTACTTCTTTTTTCTACACTGATCCTGTACGTGTGATGTACTTCCTGTTTTTCATGTATGGCTTAAACCACTGGAGTAGACGATCTGATTCCGATATGTGTTAGTTTAGTTAACAAGGTTTTGTTAACGAAAGTTACCAAAATACGGCTAATGTTATTCTGTTATTCATTGGTCATATTCAATGAATCCGACCAATGTTATTCTGGTTTTATCCAATGCAGCGTTTATTAGGTCTGTGAAATCTTCCAGAAGTGTTGCTGTTTCTTTTGTGTTTTAGGTATGATTTGAAACTTTTCAACATATGTGGAGAGTTCGCAACGCAGTGTTTGCAATACAATAATAATAAAAAGAACACTTTTTTTAACATTTTCATTATTTCTCAGATAAATTACATACATTATATGAACACAATTATGCATAACAAATACTTTCTCGTACATAAAGTTTTTTTTAAATAATAATAATAACAATAACTGTTTAACATATATTATTATAATATTCATGATGATGATTATTACAGATGTTTCTTTGCAATTTTACACTCTATATATACAATATCAATGGATATAATCACTCTATATTGCATACTTATGTTACACTTATTACATACATTTGATTACATGTGACACTTACATTACTTACATTTGTTTACATATAATACATACATTACATATGTATTACATTGTAATGTATGTATTATGTATTGTATTGGTTTACATGTAATACGGACATTACATGCATTTGGTTACATATGATACATCTTGGATGAGAACTAATTTTTCTGTTTTCATCCTCGAACTTATGTATGCTTATCTGCGGATGATAAGCTTACATATACGTTAATCATCAATAATAATAATAAATTAAAATATTTGTGTATTGATTCTTTATTTGCTCTAGGAACTATATACAGTATATCATGAAGTTCTAAATATAAGTTGATATTTGCAACTGTTTACATTTTTATGTTAGTAAAGTTATTAACAGATATGGAGTTTCCAATAAAGATAATAACACTTCCATATTTGTTGTAATTTCTATATAGATAATCATTTTTAATTCTGATTAGATGATACAAATTTACTTCTTCGTCTTTAACCCAGATTTCTATTAATATCAGTACATCTATTAGATAGTTTAAATTGCCTGAAAGTAATTTTATTTATTTTGATTTCTCTCGATAATTTGCAAATAGTCGAGTTTGGAAACGGCCTCATTATATACTTCGAACAATGTAATCCAATGAATTATTTAGTGTCGAATATACTTTTGATTTAATTTAAATTTCTGTAAGCACTTGTTGATGCTGATATGTTTCAGGTTTCAGTGAGTGTCCATTGAACATTTCGCTGAGAGTCTTCTGATTAAACGTTTGTCCTTTTTCAGGCACTCTTCCTAGGTGGTAATCGGCTGACATCTGTGGAGCAAGTACTTCATGGGAGTTTGCTCAACTTAGAAATCCTTTCCCTCAGGAACAATCCTCTCTCTTCAACAGATGTCTCGTTATTTAGAAGAACCCCGAAACTGAAGTCGCTCGACTTAAGGAACTGCAGTCTTATTTCGGCAGATGACTTGCTTTTGGATGACTTCAGCTCTTTAAAGCGATTGATATTGGACGACAATTCCTTTCCGTTCCGTTATCCACCTGGTTTTCACAAGAACCTGCGCCTCGAATACTTCAGCCTTGAAGGATGTAACATCGAAATATTGGGAGTAGTTCCGTTCGTCGAATATTTTGCCGCTTCTCGGAATCGCATATCCTACATCGATGAGCGGTCGTTTGTCCACCAAGGGCCATTGACTACGTTGGATTTGAATCGCAATCGCATTTCGAGGATCCATAAGCTTGCTTTTCGCTCGGTGCTTTTCCTCACCACGCTCGACCTCAGCCGGAATCGGTTATTCTCTCTGAACAACTCTCTCCAGTACAATCGTTTCTTACACGTGTTGGATCTGTCCTATAATTTCTTCACTCAGCTGAGCTCTGATGATTTCAGCTCAGTGCGGCATCTGAACGCGCTTCACCTCTCAAATAATCGCCTGTTTTCTTTGGGCAGCGTGCTTGCTAACTTGAATTATCTCAAGTTTGTGAACGTTTCGTATAATCGGTTGAAGTCTTTATCAAGGAAGAATCTCCCAAATACGACTTTACGCGCTTTGTTGGAAGGTAAGTACATATTTTTACTGTGTAATATGCGTGTTTAAGGTGGATGATTTATATTTCAGTTAATTTCATGATACATATGGCGTATATGATTAAGTAACCCTTATCGTTTTGAAGGACATTTAATTACTATAATATGTCTCGGTGCAAGCACGTGATATGCTCACTGTTCAGATTTATCGTCCTTCTTCAAAATGAATTTACTGCATTGTCCACTGAAGTACTGGTAGCCATTTCCTGTCAACATTGTCATTAAAAAAAGTCGGGGTTATTATTAAATTGCAGAATAATAAAGTATTTTGTATCACATATCAATGCAGAAATTGCTCAGTCAGTGGCACAACAACCATATCATGAAATTTTGTGATGCGAAGGTGAGAAAAGGATTTGTTGACACAATGAAGATCCAGGAATCCTTACAAAGCTTTTATTTATGTCATCCTATCTGAAACTGGGGAGGGGGATAGTTATTTCATGTAATCACTTATAAACATGCCGTTCTAACTATCAGTTTCTTGTAATTTTTTCAAAGCTTTCATATTTTTTAGGAAGAAATCTAAAAAAAAGTGCGGTATTATATTTTTTTTATTTCATCTCTCATTGTTTTATGCATCCTGTGTAATATTCGTATGCAAATTCGCATTGTTCTTCTTATTCGAAGGCAAATTTCTCACGATTCTTTAGCTGAGAGTCTTTAATGTACAGAAAGTGCTCTGACATGATTAGCTATCATCAACTAGGAATAGCTGTCGATTCTAAGAAAAAGCTAATTTTACCATACCTACTACTAGGTTAAAATGCAACGCTTGATGGCGATGTGACCTCCGGAATTGTTCTTGATTGATATCGGGAGTAGAATTATTTAGCAGCTGACAGCTCAACGTATAAATAATTCATCATTAAATATGATAAGCAGTTAAATGATACATGCCATATGCTATTATGCTCCAAAACATCACGTAATTGGATAAGGGATTAAAACCAACAATATGATGTCTTGACATCTTTAATTTATAGTAGAATCAAGTTAAAAGAAACTTTCCATATATGTACACTATCTACCAATAATTGTCATGACACTTCAGCAATTTACAATTGATACCAGCAGCCGAACCCTAATATCGGGTGTGTCCACCTTTGGCTTTCATTGCCTCCTGCACCCTTTGAGGGAGGCTTTCCACCAATGCACAGAGAACATCAGATGGAATTTGTCTCCACTCCTTCATTAAAGCCGCACTAAGTTCAGCGACATATATAGGACGTGCTGCTGCGGAAAATCAATCGCCGTTCCAATTCGTCCCACAGGCGTTCGATGGGGTTTGCGGTCAGGTCTCTGTGCATACCAGGGCAGTTGCAGCTTTGTGTCATGGGGAATTATCGTCTTGATAGTCACACGGATCCATTTCATAAAACCTCCACAGTGTAAGCAGCACCTGATTATCCAGAATATCAAGGTACTGAGCTGGCTTCATGGAACCACGGACAACGACCAGTGGTCCCACTCCAAACCAGCTGAATGCACCCCACACCATCACTCCTCCACCACCAAACTTTACTGTGAGTATAACACACTGCTTTAACAAGCGTTCACCTGGCTGCCTCCACACCCACAACCTGCCTTCAGACTGGAAATAGGTGAACCTTGATTAGTCGCTTCAGAGTACCGTTTTCCACTGGTCAATTGTGCGGTTCACAGGCTCTTTGCACCAGGCCAGACGAGCCACCTTCTTCGTTGTTGTTGTTGTTGTGGTATTCTGCTTGTGTGCCTCTGCTCTTCCGTGGAAACCCACACCCACTCAAACCCAGTAAATGGAGTTCTTTTCATACAGTATTAGTGCTCACCTTGGTGTTACTGGCGCTCTGGAACTCATCACGGATTGTCTGTGTCGATTGTAGCCGGTTTTTGTGTCACCCATTTTAACACCCTCATGTCGTTGTCAGCTATCTTCGTCGCCCGTCCTGGGTGTTTTCCTACAATAGTGATGCTAGAACATCTCCATTTTTTGATCTCATTGCGAACCGTTGATTTTGGTTGCTTCACTTGAGATGCAATGGCATGTATAGACATCCCATCAATGTGACAGCCCACGACGACACCTCTCTCGAAGTCACTGAGCTCACCGTCGTGTTGTCATACCACATTCAATTGGTACAAGCAAATACTGCTTCCTACTATCTGTACACCAATGTTTATGTTATTGACAAACCAGAAATGTTTCATAACTTCAAATAAAAGTGATGTCTGGACAATTAAGAGAGAGAGAGAGAGAGAGAGAGAGAGAGAGAGAATTGCTTGGTACTTTTTTATCACTCATCTTTTTTAGACTAACTCCGTTTCTTATTTCGAAAAGCAGACTTTACCGTTCAATTGACCTGATTCAATATGAAGTTTTTAGAATTTTGCAAGTGTGCCATATATTGCAGGACTACTCCCATTCTTTCAAACCTCAGTATGGCTGTATATTTTGCCCATCTCATTCTCTAATAATTAATTTCGTTGTTCCATCAAAGGTAATATTTATCGAGTAAGCGGAGCCATTTCAATGCTGTATTTCTTTCCACAGGAAACCCGTGGGCCTGTGACTGCCGAAGCGAAGAACTCGCCACTATCTTTGCCACCAACAACATCTCGTCCGTTGTTGAGGACAACCCAATATGCGACTCTCCAACGTGGTGGAAAGGAGTCCAGTATATTTCTCTGACTTCATCCAACCTTACCTTGTGGAAGTGTCCTAAGCCGTGCGTGTGTTCGTGTGGCGCTGAAAACAATATAATTCAAGTGAGTGTGGACTGCAGTCATCGAAACTTGACCAAACTTCCCGAGAACGTCATCTCGTATATCAGCCACGGCGATGTTAGTCTCGTGACCCATGAAATTCGATCGCTAAACCTTGAATACAATCATCTAGAAACTGTAGACGAACGTATTCTCGTTCCCGGTCTTTCAACTCTTAGACTGGCACACAACGAGCTAAGCAGAGCGCCCGTTCTTACTAGAAATCCGCTGAAGGAATTGCTGTTAACACTCTCTGGAAATCCGTGGATTTGCAATTGCCAAGGAAAAGAATTCTGGCATTGGCTTGTGCTAAAGCAAGCAGTCGTAAGTACTTTTTCTTTTTAACCGAGTTCGGTACATAGCCGATTAATTTAGTTGAATATTGTTCTGAATCTCATCAATGCGATTGTTTTGTCGTGCGGCACATCTCGCGACATACCGCTACCGATCGCCGATTCAAAACAGTCTACTGCAAAACATAGGAGCACTGTTTTTATTAGATGTATTTAGTGCTTGAATCAAAAAAATCGTTTTTATCACGTTTTTAGAGGATGGAGAAATTGTGTCTGAGATGCGTTTGTGTCAGGAGAAGCTGCAGATGTAAGTTAGCCTAAGCAGAGATTTCATCCTGTTTGGAAATCTGGAAAGATTAAGAAGTGAAGTGAGATGTTTCTTGCGAGACATGAGACAGGGATGTGCTCTGGAAGCATTGAAGTCCACAAGCTCTTCCAGTTTCACTAAAGAACAAGGATATCAAAAGTTCAGGCGTTAGTTTTACTGAGCCGGCTGATGACTGATGTAAAAGGAACTTCACGGCTAATCAAATGGCGAGAAGAAATGTAATGGAGCCTATGTCATCAGAAAAGCTACCAATAGAAATTAAAGTCGTTGAGAGCCGATCATTTATATACAGGAAGAAGAGTGAAAGTAAAGAACCTTGGCGAATTTCAATCTCTTGTGGGGGAATGTCATTTGAAAGGTTGCCATCAATATGCAGAGAACGACCAGAGTAGAAGTTGGAGACCGAACTGCTAAGGTTAGAAGGCGGATCATAAAATATAATTTCTGAGTAGATGTGTGACACTTGATCAATGCCTAACAATTGAAAAGCAACTACAATGCTTGGAAAGAAGTCAACGCACATGCCCCCATGGACAGGATCATCCTTCCATTTAACTAGTCAATTTTTCTAACCGGTATAAATTGGAGAAATATGATGCTCCCAAGTAAGTGTCCGGTTAAATGGCTACGAGAAGGGACTGGTGGAGTTTGAAAGAAGCGTTGTGATGCCATGTTGCAGGCCTATCTATTCGTTTAGATTGCTGACCAATTGGACCATCCCAAGCCAACGATCAATGATACCTTAATGGATATCATAGCACAGCGAGACAATTGCAAGTGCTACGCGCAGTGCACGACCCACTGCAATCACCTCGCGTGACCATAGGGTGCTATGAATGATAATACATAAAAATCGTCATTCGTCGAACGACAGGTTGAATCGACTGAATCGACCGGCAATCGACTGAAACGCGAATCTGAAGAGAATCATTCAAAACCGAGGCTCCCAACATGGGTTTTAATGGTAGGACCGCAATATGCAAGCCCCACGTTACCGGAACCAACATGCAGCTTAGTCTTCAGTGGTTCAAAGTGCTTATAAATTTGGACTTGGTAAGCTGTGTTATGGAGTGGCGTATCATGCTATACCCTCTAGCAAACAGATGGATGGGTGTGGTGGATGCCCTCTCTCTCCAGAGTGCGTAACTCCAACTATGAAATTCGGAGGTGATGGTATGGTGCGGTTTTTCCTGGTGTGTCCTCGGACCTCTGTTTGTAACGTCACGAACATTGAACTCCAAGAAGTACCTGAACATTCTGGTCCGGATGATTCATCCTACAGATGTTCAGTGGGGTTGAGATCAAGGCTGAACATCTGTAGGATGAACTGGAGCGTCGGGTGAGGTCAATGGAAGTGATCCCCACAACAATCTGGAACCTCGTTACATGTCTACAGGCTGAATAGTGCAAAATTCCCCTGATCGCTATCGTGCGCTTGTAGAAAGAATGCCCAGTAGGATTGCTGCAGTAATCGCAGCGGAAGGAATTCCTACGTCTTATTACGGTGGACGCGAAGGCTGGTTGTTCCTCACACTGTGGTGTCCGTTTAGTTCTTTCCAATCAGTATATGTGAGTTCCTCGAAATCTTTCATTGGGTCATGTTTAAATGAGGGACATGCTGGCGAGTGGTGAAATCCATACTGCTAGTCGCTGATTTGCTAGTAAGTAGATGGTAAAGAAATAATCCCTGATTAATTTCTCTATGAATAATGAAAGAACTGAAGTAAGAACAGATGGACGATAGGGGCTCAAATTTATAACCTTTTTTTTTCTGTAATTGATTTGTTTCGTTATTGTAATCAAGAAGTATTATTGTAGTAAAGCTTCAAGAAGCGGTAATTCTGAAGTTGGGAATGTCAGCACTGTAGGAGGGATACCATCAAAACTAGATGAATTGTTGATGTTTGAGCTATTGAAGAGTTTCTTTATTATTATTATTATTTCATTTCTATCCAATGAAATACTAGAGGAGAAATGTAGTGTATGTATGAGAAGTGGAGTACTTTGCCTTGGTCATCAATCCAGGAGCTGAAGAAGAATGGTGCTAGGCAGTTAGCCTCCTCATTGGGTGACATTACACGTGTACCGTATGTACTTGAGAGAAGTGGAAAGTCACGATCAGTGAAAGTTACCCTGTTGGCCTCAAAGAAGGACCCGAAGACTCGATCGCCTACTAAACATGAAGTGAGTGTTCTCCATTTATCTCTTATAAATCAGATTTCCATTTGCTGTTTTCTTTTGTTTGTTTTTCCTTGAGCAGCTTTTGCAATGTGTTGTGTAGGCGGAGTGTGAATCTGGGGTTTTATTCTCGAGCCTTGGCACTGTTGGAGAACCAAGGTTTGTGTAGTGGTAGAGTCCGTGGAAAGACGGGTGGGAGGAGTTAGAATTATTGAAGCCATCCTATTTTGAATTTTTATAATGCCAAAGGATACGAGGGGGAAAACGGGTGGAGAAAGGATGTTTCACGGTAACGGAAACTTCTTATTTCTTACCAACTTAATTATTTAACTATTACTTCTAAGGACTTCATTTCTGTTTATTTATTATTCAACAAGAATAGAATGATAAGAAGATGTCTGGTTTTCTCTTTTTCGCCTTTCTTCTAACTTTGCAATTTGGTTGCCGTTTTTCTTTTTAGTGCCTTCTTCCACTGCTGTCAAGAAAAGGACCACAATCCCTAAATTGTTCAAGACGTATATCAATAGTTTCATTATATACGGGCTTGGAAAGATCCCTGTTACTCCATATGAGTCCGTGGTAATTGATCTTCGTTGGAGAAGTTAAACTCTCGTTGCGAGAGCAGAGAAAGGCGAATGCAATACATTGAAATAGTTTAATTCGGATTAAACCCGGTTTAAGGGGAGTTTTCTTCTTCAAGCAGCGAACAGGTTATTTTTACGTATGCTGAGTGCATGGGGGAAATGCTCCCCACTTTCTATAAATTCCACATCTGGATTCTGATTTAATACTGGTCGAAGTGATTGAAATGTTAACAAGTAGTGGCCCTTATTTGAAGGGGATGTACCGCATCGATCAGATCAGATAATCGATTATTGCACACACGTCGGAACATGTTAAACCATTACATTACATGAAGTCATCAGATATGGTACAGTGCAGTGCAATCTGGGGGTAATTTTTATAGTTATCCTGAATAATTTACGTTGTGTACAGTACGAAAAACAGCAGCATGGTTTTAGTGAATCCATTACCAGCGGGGCATCATCACGGGCTGTATAATTACTGTAGTATTAATTACTAATCACTTCCTGCGACCCCAGTGCACTTTAACCTATCAGAGATTGGCTGAGGCTGAGTGTATGGGGTTGTTTGGAGTGGCGAATCACAAAGCACCCACATAGCACAAACACTCTTCAAATCACATGGATTCGTCTTGGCTATGGCAGCTCTCAGGAGAAGGAGATATCATTTAGCAGTCTGTCATTCCATCCTTTCGATGCAATGTTATATTTCCTTCCCTGTGGGGTTTGAAATGACCTTGTTACTAGCATGATCACCTAGCAAGAACAGGAGTAGCGTGATTCCATGAAATAAGAGAATGGGGATCACCACATTCTTGAAACTAATCTTACAGAACAGTCTTGGAAAGAATTTGCCAAAGGAGACGCCAAGACCTCCGTCTTTACTGAAAGAACTCAATGACAATTTGTAGAAACTGGCCAAAAGCCTTTACTAATAAAGGGCAAAACAACTTATTCATAATGGACCAAAATGCTTATAGTCATTTATGATATTCTAGCAGACGTTTTCTGTGCAGGAGAGAGAGAGAGTCCGGTGATGACGAAAAGCGTCCCACGGGTGATCTGGATATTAGTAAGACAAGTTTCAAACCCACACATATATTCTGTTGTTCACTTTGGGTGCAGTGAGTGCAATTATTCGTTCCACTACTTCTGAGCCCTTCTGTCTTTCCTAGCTTTACATTTTAATCCCTTTTCGACTTCAAGAAAGGGAATCGAAGTTCAAGTCAGAATAAGAGCTTTTAAAGGGATGAAATTCTTTCGACAGTTTCCGACTACTGAGAATTCAATATAAACACACACACACACACACATAATCGACGATTATTTAAATGCCACAATATTCAGATATATGAATAGACCCTTCGCTCTCATTTCTCTATTCTATTGAATTTTGCTTTATCCTACGCTTCTTCTTTGGTTTAGTTTTCAGTTCTGAAACTTAAAAAATGAATTAAATATGAGCGTTTTAATAATTACGAAGCACTGAGATCGTCGTCCATTGCTGGCACCCCCAAAAGAAAAAAAGGGAAAAAATACACTAGAAAAATTTCCAAAAATCTTTTCCTAATTAAAACTCATTTTTTTAATTTATGTTGTGTTCTATTTCTCTACTACTTATGAATTAGCGATCACCGCAGATGCTCAGTCACTGGTCGTATGTGATGCGTAGTGTGTATTCTCAAATCGTCTACTCAACTCGGTCCCCTTCAAGATTAAATCCTGAGTGCGCCACTGGCAAGGGGGCACATCTGTTCAAATTCCTTAAACGTACTATTTTAAAAATTAGATGAATTGCTTTTTAACATACTAACAAATCATCTGCTTTTGTTCCAAACAAACGTTGAATGAACAGCGAATATTTCTGTGAATAAAGCTGTTTAAGTACTGGTTTTGCATTAATCTAATTCAAGGTGGAAGATGCCGAGCAGACGGCGTGCGGTCATGAGGAGAGCGGAATTTTGAAGGGATCCATCATTATAAAGCTGGATGCTGACATGCTTTGTCCTCAGCACTTAACCCTTTATGTCAGCCTCGGCGTAGCACTTACAGGTGAGTCAATAAGACGAATATTATTTTCAATTCACCCTCTTTCAATGGTTATCTCCTATGAGCATATCTTGCTTTCTTAAAGATTTTTGTGCCCACACTTACCCATCTTAACAAACGATTATAGAAATTGAAATAAATTTTAAAGTGAACTATTTTCGGACTTCGTTTTTTTAATTTTAACTTCATCATTTTACTCGCTACCAACAAGAAAATGACTTAATTTCCTTCGCAGTGCTAATCAAATTTGATATCAAACATGCTCTGCACACACACACACACACACACACAGCATCGAAGAGCATGATTCCGAAAAACATTCGCAGTATTTCACTCAATTTTCAAAGATGGCTTCCCACCCATCCACAAACTAAATTCCCAGAGTTGGAAAAAGTTATTATAAACACTCATGCCACAGAAAAAAAGTTCGCGGCTTCTTCTACTCAGTGGAAAAATTTTGGTTTTTTTTAGTACATTAATAATAACAGTTGGGTGAGCAGATTATGTAATGCAATCACATCCTGCTGGAGATGCAAATCATGGCAAGAATATATAATAGCAAGAAATTATGTACTTGGTTTAATCCTTTATCCAAGTGCAAGCAAACAATGTTTGCACCTGAAATATTTTCAGGACTGGGGCAACTCGTAGTAAAGGTGGTTGACTTCACATCACTTGCCTTAGTATCCCATAATGCAAAGCACATCTCCTTGCGGATATGCATAATGCTATGCATTATGGGTATCACCCACTAATGAGACCTCAATAAAGGTCGAAACCGGTTTGGGTAGTGACCCTTCCCATAATGCATAACATTATACATGCCCGCAAGGAGATGTGCTTTGCATTATGGGATACTAAGGCTGAAGTCAACCACCTTTACTACGAGTTGCCCCAGTCCTGAAGATACTTCAGGAGAAAACTTTGTTTGCTTACACTTGGATAAAGGATTAATCTAAGCATATAATTCTGGAGATAGTTTTCGGTATTGAGACCACAGGTTTACGTGGTGAATACCGAAAACTATCTCCAGAACTGCCTACCCACAGAAACCTTCACTTTCAAGAATATAATTTCTTGGTATCTTTAATTTATAGCATAAACAAATGGAAAAGCTTTCAAAAACCAAATCATGGACTTATTTCAAGTCGCAGGCTTCCAATAATACATCAGATTTTAAGAAAGCCGTAGTTATACCTATTTACAAAAAGGGAAACAAAATTTAAAAAATTAAACATCGATATCCCTTCTACAGGTCTTTTCGAAAATATTAAAGAAATTGGTAAAAATTAGACTCGTGAAATTTTTGGACAAAAACAACTTCTTTTCAAAGAATCAATTTGGGTTCAGGTAAACGTTTAGCACAGAACATGCTTTACTGAACTTCACAAACACAGTTTATACCTCCCTTGATGAATATACACTAACATTAGCAGTATTTCTAGATATACACAAAGCTTTTGACTCTCTATCCCATGAAATTTTAATAAAAAAAAAATAAAAAAAAGTAGAAGTCATAGGAATACGAGGTGCTGCCCTAAACTGGTTCAAAAATTACTTAATTGCCAGATCACAAATTCTAAAAATAAACAACTGCTATAGCAGCTCCAAAACGGTAGACTGCGGTGTACCACAAGGGACCAATTTGGTCTTAGGATCAATTTTATTTAATATTTACATCAATGACGTCTGCAATCTTAAACTAAACAGTAAAATAAATAATTTTGATACAGTACTAATTTTCTCTAACAGACAGCCGAACAAATGAAAATCATCGTGAATGATGATCTTTTGAAAGTAACAAATTGGTTCCAGTTAAACAAACTTAGTCTGAATGTCTCAAAAACTAAATATCGAAATTTTAACTTGCGAAATACAACTGGCAAAATGAACTTCACTGCACAATTAATTTTGCCTGATTGGAATTGCAGGACAAATTCAAATTGCAACTGCGAGAAAATAGAAAAAGTCAGTGTAATAACTTACTTGGGATTAAAAATTGATTGTAATTTAAGCTGGAAACCGCATATCACCGATGTCGTAAATAAAGTAGAGATTATGTTAAACAGACTTTACTACCTAAACAGATTCTTAAATTTAAATATGCTGAAAACATTATATTCTGCCTGGATTCAAAGCGCACTACAATATGGTATATTTAAGTTGGGGAGGAATCTATCGCACTACGCTGAAACCTTTAGTCTCGACTCAGAATAAAGTAATGAAAATCTTAACTAGAAACAAATATAAGGAAACTGCAATGTGTAATAAATATATCATACTAAACATACTATCCCTTAGATATTTATACTATAGGGTACTATTATTCATAAAAAAGACAACGAATACGTAAATATCAAACAAGATGCTTTCCTTAGTAGACATAAGGGCCTAAAATATTTAGTTCCGAAAGCAAATAAAGAAACAATACACAAACCTTATACTCATTAGCGCCAAAAGTATTCAACGCACTACCTTTAACAATAAGAAATGAAACTAACCCAAACAAATACAAAACTCTAATCAAAGGGTGTTTATTTTCCCACAGAAATGAGGAAGATCAGTTCATAATAATTGTAGAAATGATTGGTTTTTAGCATATTTGTATTCAAAGATCCAGTCTCGTGTGTAAAACGTAAAAGTTTAAATGCTATTTAACTGCTTTGTTTTATTTTATTCCCAATTAATTGTTATGCAACTTTCTCTGTACATTTATTATGTAATTATATTATAATAATATGTATATTATATGAATGTACATATATGTATATAATGAAAATGCATTATATAAATTTTTGTAACTTTATGCATATCGTAACAGGATGAGCAGTTGGTCTTAGGTTACACATAGGATTGTTCAATATTTTGTACTATTATAGGAAGCTTACAAATAATAAATAAAATTACTTCTAAAATAAGCACCAGGGTGGTCTCGCACCACGCGAAGTACCATCGTGACTTTCGCAAACATTGATGCTAATAGCAGGAATCGAACACACGAGGGAGTTGAATAGGAGAGAGTGGAAATATATCGACTCTGCCAATCTGAGTCGTTCATTGCCATTAATATTTCGCATTACGTTCTATTAATCTCTGTTATTGATAACGGAAAACTAAATAAACCTTCGCTTTCTAAAGATATTTAGTTATTTCTTGAATTATTTAGAAATAACATCTTCAGCAGCAAGCAGTGAATCTACCTTCCTGCGTACTTCCTTCGGTATTCACCACCATAATTAAAAGATCCAATTTCATAGAGAAGCGTCGCACAGTCTTTGGTTATGAGACTTCTTTTTGCCTGCTGACATCCCCAAAGGGCACGAAACACTTTTTATTTAATGGAAATGTAAAAATGTATTATAATGAAGAGCACGTGTGAATCCTTCTCCCAACCGTGGTCTCGTGATTCCGGTGGGGCGTGCTGAAGATAACTGGCGCTAATATTTCCTGATATGTATGCACGATTGCCGAACAAGACGCCTTGGTTAGATCGAAATATTTTGAATGAGACGTTCATTCGGTCGACCTGAAGGGAGAGGACTCACTTGAGGCCGACTGGATTCATTCCTTCGATATTGTCTGCTACTTTTGTTCATTCTTCTAACACGTGCTGTCTGTTCCACTCTTTTCAGTTGCGGTGCTGGCTGCAGTCCTGTACATCACGTGCGTCTTCAACAAGATTAAAATAAGGATCTGGCTGTACAATCTGATGCCGAGACGAAAGAAAGAAGATCCCGAAGGAAATAAAAAGTACGACCTGTTCGTTTCGTGCAGCGTGGACGACTTGTTTTTTGTGTGCCAAGTGGTTTCAGGTGGGTCCTCTTTTAAGAGTTCAACTGATGAACTCATTAAAGTGCTTTCTTTTAGGCAACATTTTTAAGTTTATTTCATTTTCCTTGAATTTTCTTGACTGGCACATCCCGAAACACAAGCCAAGTAAAACAAGCGCTTCTTAAAATAAAAATTCGAAACATCCAAAACCGAGGAATTTTTTCTCTTCGTATTATCATTTAATAATTTCTTTTCCACAATTGCGCACCACCTATTCATCCGTTTATGTTCTGGAATGAGCAATCCGAATAACTTGCTGACTTCAATTCCGCCTGAAAAATGACCAATCCCTTCCACCTCCAAGAATTTTTAGCGTCTTTTTCATAACCAGCAATTGGCAGAATTCGTTAGGCCATTGCACCTTTCTTTGAGTGACGTCATCCGATGAAATCCTTTTCCGGAAACCAGTGTGTTCAAATCACCCTCGCACGCTGAAAAGCAACAGTTCAACGTGCGGAAGAGGGCGACATGATTCATCGTGTTCACTTGTATGCAGGTGTTATAATAATGGCAGATTTGGAAATTCACTGACAGGCGTGCATTGCCTACTGGTAGCACTTATATATATATATATATATATATATATATATATATATATACCAAGATATAAAGATACCAAGAAATTTTATACTTGGTTTTAATCCTTTTCCCAAGTAAGCTAAACAAATTAATGAAATAAAGAGCCAAAAGGCTTCACTTCGGTGATGTAAAAATTATTTAAATTAAGGGGTCATTTAATCCCACATTATTTCAAAGCCGAATAAGAAACTCTAAGATAGAAATCAAAGAGTTTCATGCCGAATATAGCAAACTATAAAAATTCGTCGAGTCCAAGCGTAAGCAAGCACCTGGTAGTACTATACTGGGAAACTCGCAGTAAAGGTGGATAAAGATACGATCACTGTTCTTAATGTTTTTCCCTAAGGTAAAACACATACCCTAGGACATGTATTTGTTTAACATTAAAGGAGCAGGTCACTACCCAGATCGGTTTCAACCTTTATTGCTAAAGCTAAACAAAGTTTTGTGCGTGAAATATATGCAGGTGTGTTATGGTGATGGCAGATTTATAAATTTACTGACAAAAACACATTGCCTACTGGTAGCGATTATATATATATATATATATATATATATATATATATATATATATATATATATATATATATATATATATATACACATACAATCAGGTCTCTTTTTATGCGGATTTGAAGTTATGCGATGCATAATTTCAAAACTTATGTACCGTTGTACATAATGAACAGCGTGTTGCAGCACATTCTGGCGTAACCTGAGTAACGTGTAAGCAGTGAGTGTCCGTCAGTTTAATTTTGCATGTAAATAAGTGTTTGTCTTTTCATTATCGAAAATCTAAATTTTGCTAATTTTTATTTTAAAGATTTAATTTGGCCCAATGGAGAAAAAAAAAAAGCACCAAAGAAAAGCAATTTCTTTGGAAATGAAAAGTGCAATTTTAGATCGCTTAGCAAAAGGAGAGGGATTTACGGCGATTGGTAAAAATTTTAATTTACGCAAATCTACTATAAGAGCAATTAAAAGGAATGAATCACAATAAGAAAATCTGTCATTTCTGGTGCAAAACTAAGTGCCAAATTATCATCGTACTCAAGAGATGCTTTATTAGAAAAAAAACGGAACCAGCGCTCGTAACTTGGATTGAAGAATAAACTCAAAGAATTCCTATAAGTGGTTATTTAATTAAACAAAAAGCTGTTCGGTTTTATGAACAGATGAAGCAATTGGAGCCGTGATCTACTTCCGATTCCCAAGATGATAAAGAATTTTTGGCTAGCAAAGGATGGTTAACCGGGTTTTTAAAAAGAAATGCACTTCATTACGTGAAGATTACAGACAAGGTTGCAGCAGCAGATGAAGAAGGAGCCAAAATTTTTCAAGAGAAGAAGTTAGCCAAAATTATTGAAGATGGTGGATATTGTCCAGATCAAGTGTTCAACGTTGATGAAACAGGATTGTTTTTGGAAGGAAATGCCTAGTCGAACTTACATCGCAAATTCTGAGAAAAAAGCAAGTGGGTTTAAAGCAAGCAAAGATCGAGTAACGTTGTTACTTTGTAGCAATGCATCAGGAAATCGAATGTGTTGAAACCCCTCCTAGTAAAGCGATCTCTAAGACCACGTGCTATAAAAGAAAAAAGATCTAAAACAGCTATCGGTACATTGGATGGCTAATACGTATAAAGGCCTGGGTAACAACTGCTGTAATTACGGAATGGTTCAATGATTGCTTTTACCAGAAGTGGAAACATATATGAAGCAAAAAAACTCTCGATTTTAAAGTTTTATTAATTGTTGACAATGCACCAAGTCGTCCGCATTTAGAACATCCAAATGTGCAGGAAGTGTTTTTTCCACTCAATACAACAAGCATTATTCAGCCATTAGATCAAGGCATAATTGCTACTTTTAAAAAATATTATGTTAAGCACACTTTTCAATTTATATTAGATAAACTAGAAAATGAATCATTAACAGTAACTGACGTTTGGAAAAAAATTTCTATTTTGGACTGCTTAAATCGTGTTGCATCTGCTATCGCTGAAATAAGACCACAAACCTTAAATGCCTGCTGGAAAGCAGCTTGGCCTGGATGTGTTGCAAACAGTGCAACCATGGAAACGTCTACATTATCAGCTGAAATCATTACTTTGGCACATGAAATTGGTTTAGAAGGTTTTGATACATTTAGCCTGAATGATGTAGGCTAATTGCTTGTGGATAATGCCTTAAATGATGATGATTTTAATGGATATCGATTAACTTTAGATATCGTCGAAGATCCAGAAAACGATAGTGAAGCGGAAGAAAAACCTGTCCCTCCTCACTGCAAATGTAATCCGAGAAGGTCTTCAACTGTGCAATAAATTGGAAAATCATTTTCCTGTTAATGACACAAATTCTGAACGAGCCTTGAAATTCCAACGTGAGCTGAAGAACTGCATGTCTGGATATCGCGAGCTGGATAAAAAATTAATGAAATCATCATCGTAAAGTTTAATCACTGATTACATTGTCAGAAGAAAAAAATCCGCACAGAACGAGGGTGAAGTTAATTCTGTTTGTGCCTTTACCATGCAGATCTGATGCGCTGAGTGTCTCTTCTCGTGATGAAAGTGATTTCGCACCAGTTCGCAAACGTTGCCGAATATTGCCTAATAGCGACAATAATTCTGATGACAAAATGTAAAAAAAAAAATGTTACTTTTCAATAAAATTAAACGAATAAAGCTCTAAAACTAACTTAGGCATTCTTATTTTCCTGAATTTTCATAAACATTTTTATGCGATTTTAGGTTTATTTTAATTCACTGCTTTGGTTTTATGCGGTTTTAGAAAATTATGAAAAGTATCCCTAATTTTTCAACGTAAGTTAGGCCTTTTTTGTGCGATTTTTTATATGCAGTTTTCTGTGGAATATCTACCGCATAAAAAGAGACCCGACTTTATACTGCATGTGTGTGTTAAAGATACCAAGAGATTTTATACTTGGTTTTAATTCTTTTCCAAAGTAAGCAAAACAAATTTTTTCGCGTGAAATGTATTCACGTCTGAGCTACTTGTATATAGAGGCTGATGACTTCGTATCACTTGCCTTAGCATGTATCCCATAATGCAAAGCACACACCCCTTTCAGGCGTGTATAATGCAATGCATAATGGGAAGGGCCACTACCGAGACTAGTTTCGACCTTTATCGAGGTCTCATCAGTGGGAGCAAGATCTGAGAGAGATACCAAGGTCGACGCAGGACATATATGGCGCAGAGGGTGAAGCTTGACGCTTTTCATATTCCCTGTTGTCTGTTTCGGGAGCAGTGATGGGAGAGATTTGTGAGCTATTTTAGCTCGCCCTCAGTGGGCAGAAGTGGTTATTCGTCGTTGAGTGTTAGGATGGCTTTCGGTCTTTTGTGTTTCCAGTGATCATTACCGTCATAGTTTCCGGCTTGCTGTATTAGTTGCTTTGGATGCGTAGATGTCATAAAGAATTTTTCTGCTAGGGAGCGTAGTAGTGGATATTTATGTACTGGTGGATCTGGGCGTTCCTGATGAACCACGGGGCGTCCAGTATCATTCGCAGGCACTTGTTCTGTAGTCTTTGTAGCTTGAGGATGTTTGTCTTGGAGGTATGGCTCCAGGCTGGGGAGGTGTATATAACTGTGGGACGGATCACTGTCTTGTACAGTAGAATTTTGTTTCTTGAGCTTAGTTTGCTGTGTCTGTTGATCAAGGGGTATAGCTGGGCGATAACTTTTGAAGCTTTGGTGCATGTGCTCTTGATGTGGCTGTTGAAGCATAATCGCTTATCGAGAAGTATTCCGAGGTATTTTGCTTCAGTTTTCCAGGGAATTTTAGAGTTGAACAGGGTGATGTCTCCTTTGGGGAATGCTCGTCTTCTTGTGAAGAGTATCGTTTTGCTTTTCTGGGAGTTTAATTGTAGTCACCAGTCTTTAAACAATTTTTCTAGATTCAGGACGGTCTTGTAGTTTTTTGGTTACGAGATGTGGTTGGCGAGATCTGGCTAGAATAGCCGTGTCATCTGCATAAAGGGCTACGGTGGATGTGAGAGGATTTTGAGGGCTGTCTGCCATATAGATGTTGAACAGCATCGGGTCTAGCAGTGATTCTTGAGGAACTGCAGCGAGGATTTTCCGTTGGGTTGAGACTGTTTCATTGATTTTGACTTGCATCCTCCTGTTGGAGAGGTATGATTTGATCAGGTGTATCATGTTTAGTGGAAGGTTAGCGATGATAAGTTTGTAGAGGAAGCCTTGGTGCCAGATCTTATCGAAGGCCTTTGAGATGTCTAGGAAGACGGCTCCAGTGTGTTGATTCCAATTAAATCCTGTGGTGATGTATTCTACCAGTCTATGGATCTGTTGGGTGGTGCTGTGATTTTGACGGAAGCCAGATTGTTCTTGTGGAATGATATTTAGTTGGTTGACATGATTTTGGAGTCTAATGAGGATGATTTGCTCAGCTATTTTCCCTAAGTTGGACAGCAGGCTGATGGAACGGTAATTTTCAGGTAGGGTGGGCCTGGTTTGTGAATTGGGATGATGTCAGCTATTTTCCATCCCTGGGGGAAGTGCTGCCATTTGAGGATGGAGTTTATGATGTTTGCCAGATGTGCTATGGCTTTTCGTGGTGGTGCCTTGATGACTTGGTTAGTGATGCCGTCAGGACCTGGAGCTTTTTTGATCTTTAGATGGTTGATGATGCCGATTATTTCAGTAGGTGAGGTAGGCATTATATGGCTTGGATTGATGTCGGGACGATTTACTGTGAACCTGGCTTTACGATGGATCTTGTATACATGGCTGATGTGTAGGTTCTCATATGCAGGACTGCATTGTTTCTCTAGGTTTCTTGCTATGGCTTCGGCTTTGTCAGCATCTGTGTATGCAAGGTGCTGTTCTGCTTGCAGAGGGGGGGGAGGGATTTTGCGCTTGTTCCTGAGGTTGTTCAGGAATTTCCATATGGAATGATCTGCTGTGGATATGGAGGTGAGCTTGTTGTCCCATTGTTGGTTCCTGTGGTTCTGGAGAGCTTCTCGGACAGATTTGTTTAATCTGTTGAGGGCTCTTTTGTCCTGGGGAGCACAAGTGTTGTGATATCTTTTTCTTTGTCTGTTTTTTCCCTTATTAAGTCCATGATTTCTTCCGGGAGACGATTTTGTTTGTGGGTAATAGTGGATACTGTGGCTGCTGTTATGGCTTTATTGATTTGATTGGTGAGGTTCTTTATTGCCGTGTCTATTTCTTCCTTGGCTTTTATATGGGGAACCGGACTAATGTGTTCTGGTAGCACTTTCCTAAGTTTCTCCCAGACAATGGAGGTTTGGGGGGGGGGAGGTGAATGATCTTTGTTCCCTAAGTGAAGTAGGATTGGGTTGTGGTCTGATGATAATTCGTTCAGTGCTTGAATGCTGTGCTGGTATTTGATGTTGTGTAGATGGCGATGTCTAGGATGTCGGCTGTGCCAGTTGGGCTGTGTTGGGTTGGTTCAATGGGTCCTGTTACGACAGCATTGTTTAATCCTGTGTAGCTGAAGAGGATACGGCCATTTTTATTTGTGGTTCTGCTGTTCCAGGAGGGATGTTTGGATTTTAAGTCCACAGCGAGAATTCATTTATTCCTAGTACAGCATTCAAGTTAGAAAATAGCAGGGTCTTAGTGGGGAGTTGTAGGCGGCGTAGATTTTAAGTCTTCCAGTTGAGTTTGTGTGGAGTTCGACACCGGTGAGTTCTAGGTTGGAGGTTGAGGGGGAGGGAGTATTCCATTGTGCCTGTTCCTGATAAATATGGCTGTACCACCACCTCTGTAGTCCAGTCGGTCATTTCTATATAGTGTGTAGCCTCTCAGTTTTGGATTGTCTGCAGGTCTTAGATGAGGTTCATTAATTAGGATGATGTCAGTGTTGTGTCTGTGAGAGAATTATTCTTGAAGTTCCAGTGTCTTGTTTTTTAGGCCATTGGCGTTCCAAGCGGCGATCTGTAGTGAATCTGAGAGTAATCTAGTTTTATTCATTAACAAGCATTGATAATATGGTTTGAGTTTCTTTTAGAAATCTTTTTGTGGAGTTTGGTGAAGGGTTTGACTTACTGAAGTCTTGAAGCATGTTTGCCAATGAGGCTGTGATGACTGTTGTCATGTTTGGACGAGTTTGGTCCTGCTGGATATCTTTGGATGAGCGGGCTACTTCGGCGTATGTCCTGCTTCGACGGTGGCTTTCCAGACTGTTGATATTTTCCATTTGTGAGAACTGGTATTTTGTTGTCTTTTGTTGGATATCAGGCAACTGGGGAGCCGTCAACTCTGGTGCCTGTGGGCAGAGTTGAGAGATCTATTTCCTTTTGTTGTCTGTTTTATTCTTAGGGTAGTGACTGCAGTCTCTGTAGTTTGCCAGGTGAGTGCCCCCGCAGTTCGCGCATTTGGCTGGTGAGGTCCTGGGTTTTGAGCAGGTTGCTGTGGGGTGGTTTTGCCCACATTTGAGGCATTTGTAGTCTACTTTGCAGAGTTTCTGTGCGTGTCCGTACTTCTGACATCTGTAGCACTGGCCCGACGAGGCTCTTTTCTTTAGTTGTTCTGTTGTGATTTTCAGACCACAGATCGTTGTTATGTTGTATGTTCTTATGTGTTGGGTATCTCAACATGTACTAGGGGCATTGGACTCTTGTCAGCCCGTAGCATTCTGATAACCTTGACAGGTGGGAGATCGTGGAGGCAGAGGTCTTCAGTAATTTCATTTGTGCAGATGTTTTCTGTTACTCCCCTGAGTACAACTTTTAGGTTTTTCTCCGACTTCAGTGAGTAAGTATGATATTTAATATTTGACTCATCCCTAGTTTTTATGAGGAGTCTGTAGTCGCCTACTGTGGAAGGCTGGATTTTAACTCCGTCGTCTACGTTTTTTGCCCATGAATAGGCAATTTGGTAGTTTTGCATAATAGGCCTAAGGGCCGTCCAACGTTCTTTTTCCCGTAGAACAATTGGGGGAACTTTTTCGTTGTTGAACGTGGGGAGGTCAGTGTTGGGGGCATCTTCTTCCATCCCCTCGTTTATCTGAGTCTCCGCTGTTTTACGTTTTTTTCGAGCATGGGTTTCTGTATCACGTTTTGGAGTGGGAGCAGAGATTATCAGGTTCGTCTTCCCGTCTTCCCCTGGTGTTGAGTTGTCTCTTTCTGTGGAGTCGTCTGTCGCTGAATATAGGTTTAGAAACCCTGGCCACTCTACCTCAAATTTCTTCAACAGTTTTTTTGAGGAGGTCGAGCGCCAGCTTCTTATCCAACGATTGGATAAAGTCATCAGGACTTAAATTGTTCATGTTTAAAATATTCAAATATATGCTTACCTGAGCTGGATCTCAAGGACTTCCGCTTAGCGTATAAACACAAAATACATCACACTAAAGGACTATCGCTAGATCGCAATCAACACTCAAAACACACTCGAATGACAATGATGATCATTTTTTTTTACCAAGGTCGAAGTAACGCAGAAGTTATATAGATATCTCATATACAAGTAGATGAAAGGTGCTTGATCTTCCTAATAAAAATCTCTGGATGAGAGAAAGGTGTGGAAAGTTTTTTACCTTGGATGCAAAATACGTTAAAGATACTAAGAAATTTTATACTTGGTTTTCTTGGTATCTTTAATGTATTTTACCCACAAGGTAAAAAACTTTCAAACACACACACACACACACACACACACACACACACACACACACACACACACACACACACACACACACATATATATATATGTGTGTGTATGTGTATATATATATATATATATATGAAGTTTCTCTCATTCATCAAGTGATCCGAAACAAATCAGAAAACAATTTCAGATGATACGATGGGCCGGAGAGAAGAATTGTGAAATCAACAGAAGTTGTCCTCAATCCAGTCCGTCTTAAGAGTAATCTTAAATTACAACCAATCTGATTGTCACTGCTGTTTAGCTATGCAACTTGGCGTACACGAGATCATGTCTGCGTGAACGAGTCCAACAATGCCGTGACATCCAGAACGTCTTCCAATGTCAGCAATCCGATTCATAGTTAACTCTTGCAATGCACAATTTTTTATTTCTCTTTCCATGTAATGCACCGGATGAAGCCTTCTAAGTCAGTGAAATTAGTTGTGCGTTCAAATAATAAACAGGATTTTTTATATTTTCGTATCTCTCGGCCTCTAGTCATTACGGTTAGTTAATTATATGAATTTTACACTTCGGAAGCTTTCAAACCTCTCACATTAGAGGAACTTGTTAATATCCACTTCTAGTTATGGTCGATTGGAATATAAAAGTCAATCCAACATGCGATAAGCATTCTCAAAGAAACAACAATTTATAGTTTAGTAGCAGCGCGGATCTGCGTCAAATAAACCTTGGTTATTTCTTGTCCTGTTAGAGTTGGAAAAAGGAGAAAATGCCCACGAGGTGTGTCTTCTGCATCGAGATGTTTTCATCGCACTCGGCTGTTTGGACAACATCAAGTCAGCCATTGAGCAGAGCAGGAAAGTGGTTCTTTTCATGTCCAGGTGAGTCTGAGTAACCTTCACTTAAAAAATAAATTTATTTAATTATTTTTGTCACAGATAAAAACAATGAGATGGCAGATGGGCACCGAGTAGCCGCTCAGTGAGGCTCGTTACTTACCCAACACGAGACTTCTGTCTTTCTTTGGTGTCAGCTCATGTGGGCGTGGGGGAGGGTTCCTGGCTGATGCTCACTAAATGATATTCGATCGGATCGAATATCGCTTAGTGAACTTCGTATACTCGTTTGGTTTCCCCTTTGATGACCTGAGTCGAAAGAATTCTCTTACTGCCTCTTGAACAGAAGGAAATGTCCCTAGTCTAAAATAGGGTTCGAGTAGCCATCACTTTCGCGATATCGGGGAATCTCATGAATGTAAGAAAACATTACCGCTATCAGTAGGGTGAAGAGCGTCACCCAGCGAAAGGGACTGCGGTGATTCATCAACGCGTAAATGTCCCAGCAGGTTAACATTTCCCTTGATGTTTGCATCCGGCACGTGTCTTGCTCCTACAATCGTGCCTCGTTCATATTCGCTCCCGATACCCATCGGCCTGTTACTACACTGAGTCGGAGCCTCAGTAGTTCAGCTGGTATGGACGAGTCGTTTGGTTGGAAAGACCCTAGTTCGAACCCTTTTCTATGACGAGAGGAAGTTTTATTCTCAGTTGTTGTCAATGGTCTCATACCGCGGTGGAAGGTTGTTCATAGTGAAAACAGGAAAGTTCGTCCCGTAAACACACATATCTACAAACATTGGATCATTAGCGCCTCACCATCTTAACTTTCTACAGAACATTATGGATCTCAGTTGGATATCCATAATAGCCACCCTCCTGGATTGAGAAGACGCTTAACAGGACAAGCCATTGAATTATATCCTGAAATGGCTGACAGTCTTCCTTCGTATAATCTCGAACAGACACGGTCTTTGACGCAACGGTGCATTTCAAGGATGATAGGGCAGATTGCATAATGAATTGATCAGTCAGTACGTGTGTGTGTGTGTGTGTGTGTGTGTGTGTGTGTGTGTGTGTGTGTGTGTGTGTGTGTGTGTGTGTGTGTGTGTGTGTGTGTGTGTGTGTGTGTGTTATCTTCATCACGATTTAATGGCGTCAGCAGCTAATACGGAAGGCTGTAAATGTGATACAAATAGCTGACTTTTTTAATCACCAAACTTGAGACGTATTTCTCCTTTAACAGAGAACAGAGTCTTAGTGAAGGTTTAAATATTGAACAGCTTATTACTGGCAGAAAATAGAAGCGAACATGCCCTTAGCATTTTGCTGTGTGAAGACAGAAAATGCTATTCTGTCAGGCTGCTGGTTTTCCGCTCATCCCCCCTTTCAAAAAATAAAAAAGGCGTTGCAGGAAGGAAATTACGCAGTTAAGTTCGAAGAAGTCGCCACAATGAAGTGACGCAAGGCAGGACGTTAAGTTAGAAGCGAAAGTAACAGTCTCATCGGTTGTCGACTGCATTGAACGTAAAGACACATCGCAGTCTTAATGCGGAGATAACCCCTTCACCCGCGCTATTTTTACTTAAAATGATTTCAGAGATAATTTCTTCCTGACAAAATGTACACGCTCGTGTTGTCTCTTCTTCCTTTACTATCAGGGAATGCCGCGACAGTCACGCATATTTACTTTCCGCTATTGTAGCAGAGGTTACATTTGCAACCATGACCTCTGTTATCGTAGCGGGAAGTAAATAATAATGGGCATTCGTACTTCGTTAAGAGAGGAGTTACGCTGATTTCTTCAGCGCAGGAAACTGATGTTCTGAATTAAATTTTCAGTGTTGATTTTATTCTAAAATAGATTAACTGTCCTTATTCACTGCATGATCATTTTATTAATTTCCTTACTTTTCAAAAGTGAGTTTTCGTCCTTCAATGGCAAACCTGCCTTTGCATACTTCGGAATGTCCACTTAATTATCTGCTCTCATCCTACTCACATTTTATAACGCAAGTGTGATCATTTCATGTCCATCCTCTCCTGTTATTCAATTGGGACACACTAAAATACGGAGCACATGATGTCGCAATCACAATGACCTATATTAAGCACTGTGTTATTATCTAGAGAGGCTCGTACCCACGCGCGCGCGCGCGCGCGCGCACACACACACACACACACACACACACACACACACACACACACACACACACACACACACACAGTATGTTCGGACATGCGTGAGATCGCTCCTCTTTTTACCTTGATTTTGTGCGGTATCGAACAGGAAAACTGGATGTATCTTGTACCGACTGAGAGCTTGCACAGTGCTCTTTCTAAAAGTGAGTAATTTACTTCACAGTATTTAAAATACTAAGCGGAAGTGATTTTATTTTTTATTCTATCCTTTTGGACCGAAAACTGCTGGCCAGACTGTATCCGTTGTTCAGCTACTAGCCTTAAATCCAACGTCTCTCTCATAATAATTAACGGCTATAGCAAGTGTTAGAACCTCCGATTGCTGCCACGGTGGGTACAAAGGTTACAAGGAACAACCTGTGAAGTCTAACAAGCAGAAAACTGTAAGTAGTACATTTTATTGAACTTTTCTTGAAATACACTACGGCTGCCACGTTTAGCAAATTGAATGTATCATTAGTTAAATGTCAAGCCTTCTGGTATCCGCTGGTCACGTCTTATCCAAAACACATCCATCTGATCGGAAGAACGTGTGTATGCCGCTTGTGACTTCTGCAATTTGACGTTGCAGCCTCGCCAAAGAAAAGAGTGTACAGAAATTAATATGCAATACTCTCTCTTGAACTTCAACAGCTGTCAATTCTCTGTTTGCGAGACTTCCCTGATCCAGCAGAAGTATGCACATCGTTTTCGTACTCTCTCTTGTCTTTTCCTTTAGCTAACTAACTGTTCTTGCATTTTCTTTCCATCTTTTGGCATGCCATCGGACGCTGCTCCAGTTGTTCATGTGAACTGATTGACGACTAATATGGCGGCGTACGTTGGTGAGCGCGATGACGTTGAACTAATTAAAACACTTTTCATTTTCGATATTGTACACCCGCACAGTGACAAGTACAGTGTACATTTCTTGCCTTCATACTTTTCTGTGCTAAGTATTTGCCACAAATGCTCGGCATATTAAAAAAAAGGTAGAACGTTATAATTTCTGCTCTATAGTGTATAATTCACATTCTAGAATTGGTGGGAAAAGGAGTCCCTCTTTAGAAAGAAAGTATTCCTTGTGCTGCTTTAATTTTATAATTTACATTTGTAATAGAATTCGTAATGTATTCGTGAATCACCTCCTAATATCCCGAAGGGAACTGTATTTGCAGCAACTTCCTGAGGAAAGAATGCAGCCTGTCGGAATTCAGGGAAGCCCACGAGCAAGTCCTGCGAAAGAAGGAAGACCTCGTTGTCATCACTTTCGGAGAACTGCCTGCTGAAAATGTCATGACCTCTTATTTGGACGTGGCCGCTTGTCTAATTGGGTGGGACGATACTTTCTTCTGGGATCATCTTCTCATTAATCTGCCGGTCGCACGCAGGAAAAGAAGAAAGAAATCGCATTCAGCTGTGACTGTCCTGTAGTTTTCCCATCCCAAGTCTTTCTAAATAAGGAGAATTCCCGTTACTGTGGGCATTTGTTATTCTCTTTACTAATAAAATTAAGTGTAAATACAAGTTGAAAAATTCCCTGTTTTGTGGCGAACTGAATTGCTAATGTTCTAAAACACAGCATTGATTGCTGTGCTGTATATTCCCGGTTTGTATTACTGTAAATGATATTACCGTAAATTATTATAGAAAAAATACGAGAATTTAATTTAGACACTCATATGGCCTTTATAGATTACGAGAAAGCTTTTGATAAAATACACAGAGAAAAACTATGGAATAAAATTAAAACAAAAACAAGGATATCCATTAGATTTGGTAGAAGGTATACAATGTTTGTAAAAAGATACAAAAAATACAGTTAGGTAATAAATTAACAGAAGAGATTGGAATAAATCAGAGTGTCAGATAGGGATGTAGCTCATTTGCAACTCTATTCAATATATATATATATATATAAAAGCAAACAAGAATAATGGAATTTAAAGGTCGAGATCTTGTTTGATCAAAATAATTATAGAGAATAAAATAATAGAATATCTGGCAGAGGTTAATTATTTAGGCTTCATAATAACATATCTAAAACGATAAAAATATAGACGAAAGAACAAAGAAATTCTAGAAAATCTGTGGGACAATTAAAAGGAAACTGAATAAAAATAAAAAGAGGAGAAGAAGAGAAATTCAGCTAAATAGTTATAGAGTAATGGCCACTCCCACTCTGTTATATTGTTCAGAAACATGGTCCGATAAAAAGAAAGATGAAAGTAAAATACAAGCTGCAGAGATGAGATTTTGAAGAAGAATTAAAGGATGCACAAACTCGGACTATATAAGAAATGAAGCCATCAGAAAAGAACGAGATATTTAGGACATAAATGAAAAGATCAAGATACAGAGAGAAATGGAAAGAACATCTATCTAGGATAGAAAGATATCGACTAGCAAAAGAGGTAGATGGATATACCAAAGAGAAAGAAGGAGAGAGAGAGAGAGAGAGAGAGAGAGAGGAAAACCAGCCACGAAGTGGAAAACCAGTGAAGCCGGAAGAACAGGCAAATGCCTACTCCTTGAAGAGAAGAAGAAGAAGACCAGTAAATAACTGCATCACGTTTACATTGTACATTTTGATAACATATCCAGAATACAATAAAACTGGACGTACTTTCATAAATACAATGTTCCTAGATAATTCAATTTCAAGTGTACTTTGCACTCATGAAAGTACAATTTGGGACAGAATAAATGAAGAAAAAATTGCGAATCACATTTTTGAATTTATGTGAACACCCACTGAAAAACTGTTTAGAATTTGCCGAACTGGGTTGTGCTGATCTCTCGGGAATCTTATCGTCCATTTCCTGTCCAAACAGCCATCGGACGTTTTTGGACACGCGTACTTACGATTCTTGCAACTTTTATGATTAAGAATCTTAAACTACCACGCTCAAGTAGAACTCGCTTGTGAAGCATCCAGAGATGACCAATAACATTTAACTGTCGAAAGGAAGTTGAGGTTTGGAGATTAAACAACGACTAAAAGAACATCTTAAGAAATATCTTTTATCCTAATAGTGATCCTGCCATTGTACAAGTGGTCTCGCTAATGTTCTTATATCACAGAAATCCAGCTTTATAATTCGTGTTTAATATTACATTTCGAATTAAATCTGCAGAGCGTTTGCAGCACACGCAATAATGAAAAATTGCAATGAGAAAAACAAAGGATATCCATCAGCGAAAAAAAATTTCAAAAATAATTCAAGTAATTTTGTTCTCGTGATTAAGACAGCAGAAGCAGCACAAAGGATTATGGGATTTCGACTCCCTTTTTTCCTTTTTAGGTAATGCATAATTGAGCTTCTCCCAGAAATACCTTTCGCCCCAGCAAAGGAAAGTGGTTGTTTCCAGGTAATTCTGCATTTCCTCGTCGAGATCACTCACGTTAATATCGCCGTATTTCACCGCAACCAAGTAACAATGGCTGACTTTCATGTTATGCAGATGAGCTGTTTCGAATTCCATGCGACACCAGGAGCTTTCCAAAAATGCCCTAAAATAAAAAAAAATGAGAAGTACAGGAATTTGGAAAATCGAGAATTTCAGGAGTTCCAAACTTGTTAAACATTGCGTACTTGTTAATATTATTATTATTATTATTATTATTATTATTATTATTATTATTATTATTATTATTATTATTATTATTATTATTATTATTATTATTCAAACAAACATTCAAATAAAACAAAGCTAATGATATTCAAAAACCCCCAGACCCTGCCCATAGAAACTAAATATCTCACTATTAAACATTCATCCTCCTATACACCAAAGTGCAGAACCTAAAATCACAACCATCACACAGGTGAAAACAACATGCTATCTTGGACTTCACTTCGATGCTGATCAAAGTTGGAATAGCCATACAAACTACCTACTTACCAAGCTTAGGATAATAGCAAGCAAACTATACAGATTAAAAGACATTGCCCCAACCCACATAAAAATACTAATCTATAAAGCATTACGTGAAAACATTTTAAGATATGCAATCACATCATACGCATTCTGCGCAGACTACAGACTTAACAGGCCACAATGGTTGCAAGATAAAATGATTAAACTGATATTCTGGGAACAACCCACTCTTATGCAGGAAGCATGGATAAAACACAAAATATTTAAGGTGAAACACTTACGCCACTACACAGTCATGTTAAAACACTACTACAGCCCAACATATAGAGTAACCAGAACAACATATCAAATAACAAAACCACAGTCAACAAACTACATAACATATAAGTACAACAATCACCACGGCAAAGCCACCCGAAACTTCTACGTACCTGACATGATAAACAAACTGCCGTTCGACAACAGAAACCTAGGAACATACAGAGAGCTGAAACAGGCACTATATAAATATTATAGCGAGAATGAAAATTAGAGAAATTCCTGTCTCTCTCTCCCCCACCACACATGCACACACACACACACACACACACACACAAACCTATGACAACCCCCCCTCTCAAAAACTATCACTACAAGAACACAAAGCAACAAACACACCACGTCTAAATCCAACCCTATTTGCACAAAAATAATAATAAAAAAAAATAATAAAATAAAAAGTCAAACTGTAATAGCAGTCGAAGTCTTTCAAGCACGTACCAACAAACAGTAAAAACAACACCTGGCTTGTGACCAGTATAGGAACACAACCATGAAACCACCACCCGCTGTCATCTATTATCTTCCTCAGATAAGCTCTGCTGAGCTTCGAGGAAGAAAATTACTAACTTGCAAGAATCTGTTATACACACTTGTAATGAGTTATAAATATTATATATATATAATTACTACAGCAACTATGTATGCAATACATCTGAGACATAAAAAAATGATAATAATAAATAAATGAATAAAATAAATAAATTATTATTATTATTATTATTATTATTATTATTATTATTATTATTATTATGTATATTCTAAAATCAAAAATTCTGTATAATCCTTATAGTATATTCCTTATAATCCTTGTAATCCTTAAATTATTACTTTTATTTTTAAAAAAAATTATTATAATTTAAAAATATTAATAACTCGCCAATATCTGTTATTCACAATTGCAATGTATTATAAATATTATGTATATATATATATATATATATATATATACGTGTATATAAAACTATTGTTGTATCTATGTATATAATTTATCTGAGACAATAAAATGTTTTAAAAAAAAATTATTATTATTATTATTATTATTATTATTATTATTATTATTATTATCTGAGATCTCCAGGGAGTCAAGGACTCATCGAGCGAGGCTACAAATCATCCAAACTAGCTATCATGCATTTCCCTAAATTCATTCACCCACCCCTAAGGGCAAATTATTCCACTCACCCACTACTCTCTGGGAGGAAAACCTGGCTCTTACTCCTTTCTTGACTGTGAACAACCTTAACTTCCATAGATACCACCGAGTTCTCTCCCCGCCTTCCACATAACGAAAATTTTCATCATTTGCAATGCTATAACACCCATTCAAAAGTGTATAGACCTCTTTGATATCACCCCTCTTTCTCCTGTTAACCAGAGTCTGCAATACACATACTCGCAATCTGTCGTCATAATCTAAATCCCATAATCCGGATATAATCTTAGTAACTCTCTTTGCACCCTTTCCACAACTTCTTTATCCCCTTGGAACCCGGGAGACCAAATCTGCGCACAGTGGTCGTCCAAGTGTGGTCTTATCGAAGCCTTATAAAGAGGCAAAATGATTTCCTTATCCTTACATGTCCAGGTACGTTTCAACATCGCAGTTATCCTCTGAGTTGTGTTTGCTATGTGATCTTTGAAGTTTAAATTCCTATCCACCAATACACCAAGATCCCTGGCCTTTTCGATATCTTGTAGCATAATTCCGCTAATATAATATGCCTCTGGAACTCTATTATTAATGTATTATTAATTAAATTACTTTGAAAATCGACAAATTAAAGATTTAATTATTGTAAGAGGAGGGTAATAAAATATTCAGTTGATCAGCGAATGAAGAAACAGATTTCTGCGTTCCATCCAAAGAAATTAAAGAAGTAAGCGATATTTAAAACAGCTTAAGTAAATCAAACTCGAATTCTGCGTGCATTCCGAAAACGGCTCTTGCTCCGCTGTGGCCTCGAAACTGCGACAGTGAAACGCGCCTTTTCTTAATCGATTGGATGCCATCCTTTTCTTATTTCTATACCTAGAGGCCGCAGTGATGTCCTCTCTGTGAATCGCATTTTAATTGGGCAATCCGAATTTAAAGTTCGCAGTTTCAGGCGAAGATGCGCTTCACCAACTTCGCTGGCCCCCTTTGAAAATCCTAAAACGATATTTTCTCGACGATCCTGTCCGGATGTTGCTTTGCATGGACCGCGCACCAACGAGTTGCACTAAAACTGCTCCTTTGCACTTTCTTTACCGTCCTCTGGATTCAATATTTTCATGCATTTGCTGGATGTTTTCGTCGGTAAAGCAACGAAAATCTCTTGATAGTTTTCGTGCATCAGGAACAGCCACGTAAGAACCAATTCTGTTCTACAGTGGCACTTTCTCTTAAGAATTTAAGAGAAAGTGCCTTTCTCCGTTTCCATAATTGGAGCTCGGTTGAAAATGAAAAAGTGACTATTCATGAATATTTACGTTCACGTTTAGAATTATTTGCGTGTCAACTCGACAAAACTCATCCTTCGTACTTTCGAAACTCTTCCCAAATACTTCAAAAGTTCGGTGTTGTTCGATGTTTGTGCGTGAGCCCTTTTTCTAAGCCGTGATAACCACATTATCATGTGACTGTAAACATCCTGGACAAATCAGCGTAACATCCGATTCGAGATGTTCTTTGTGAAGTTCTGCTGAATGAGCCTGATAGAAATTTAAAGACTTTTGTGATATCGGGGGAGAGGGGGGGGACAAATGGATTGCCCTGGTCACGCCGTGCAAACCAATTATTTCAACATCTCACTAATTAACTTTTACTATCCTTTTAAAGCAGTTAGCAACAAAACACATGGATATGTATATCAGAGGGATGATGATTTAAGAACCACTTACCGAGATAAGATCACGATGGTCCTCCTGCTCTTGGACACGGCATCCATGATATTTTCCAGAATGAAGGTTCCAGGGCAAAAGTCTCGGTAATGCAAACAAAGTTTGTAGTGGTAATCTCCTTCCAGTTCTAGAAATTTCAGCAGCAACAAATTAGATTAACTTGACTTAAACGCAGTTTCAATTTTTAAAACAATTAAAAGCAGTTCGGATTCGAATAATTGCAAAACTAATGCAATTCTAGAACTTTCAGGTAAGTACATCAATACGTACAGTTAAAAATTATATCCAAAAAGTTAATTATTGTTAGAAATAAATATGGAATTCGATGCAAGTAATAAGTATTATGAGCACATCCGGGCATGTATAACATATATTTATTAAAAATCTAAACCCACAGTAGAACTCGATTACAGCAATCAGTTCGCGGCAGTTTAATGTCAAATGTCAAGCATATGCCAAAGCAAAAAATCTTACATCCAAGAGGTGCTGCGATTAGATTGTTTTAAGCAGCCCAATGAAAACTGAGTAGCGTTCAGTTCTTAGTTAACAATCTCTGATTGCAGTTTCGTGTTCCTCCCCGAAATTGCATTACTGTCACTTCATCGGATGGCCAAAAATTTAATGGCCTTTTTGCAAACTCAAAAACAAACAAGTGCTGATGATTTGTGCTGTTCACACAAACTGTAACCCCATACCGCATTTTCAACAGTCTTAATAACCCGAGAAAGATTCATTCAAACGAGAACCAACAGCCCATCGTGGCCCAGAAGATGAAAGAGCAGCTACTTCTACCTCCTCCACGGTTCAGTGCTCTTAAAAGGTGTGAGTTCGAATCTCATTTAAGACTCGAAGAAGCTTCAGAAGGGTTGTTTTCATCTGAAGACGAGTTCAGGTTTCGTGCAGAGGCCGACGAATTTTACATCTCGCAAAGCAGCCAAGCGGGACAAAAGAACCCCCGCAATTAACATACTTAATATGCTGGTCTCATAGCCTTAGTACTTTCGCCAGTAATTCTTGAATAGAAAATCAGAATCAACTTCCCATTACAATGGCTCAGTTCACAATTGCGTTCTTAATCCAAACGCCACACAGACGACTGCACGCATTGGCACTCCTATGAGTCGCCTTCCTTATTTCCTAAGTTTACCCAATCATCCAGTTCTTTCCAACTTACAGCTACCATACTGCAAACACTCGCGACAATTCCGATGCCAGTATTAGCATCCAACTAATATATGAGAATTAAAACGACAAAATTTGGAAATCGATCCACAAACTAGCAAACCATTCAAACTGAAAACGAGTCAGATGAATAATATGAATCTTGCCCACGTAAGTCTGTGAACTTGTCACACATTAGTGAGGTGGTGAGCAAAACGTTGGATGATCTCGAAACCTTGCTCTGTAAATCAAAGGGGATACTTTGCCAAACCACTTCAGACTTCTAGTAAGGAGGACGATGATTCCACACCAGTTATGGACATATAAAAAGTTCTTGAATAAACCTGAGTATGATTATCATTAAAGAGAATTTTATACAAATGCACTGATACTTACTGGGAACCAAGATATTTGTTACATATTCCTGATCTTGATCGCTGTAAGGGATAAATGCATCGAAGTTTTTCCCTTCGTCTGTTTCTGCGGCTTTCATGAATGTGACTCCGGCAGAGTAAAGCTATATTTTAATGGCCTCTCTGTAGTAGAAAAGGACAACGCCGACTACGGCGAAGAGAATAGACGAACCTGGAAAACAAATATTATTCTATGAACAAATATTGCAAAATACACAAAAGTCTTCTTCCCTTTTTGTAAAAGGTCATATTCACACATTCGTACAATTTCAGAAGTGTCAACCGATCGTTAACCCACAGTTGGTCGGGATTGCAAATCCTTCGTAGACCTCCCACTGAATTGGGAGAGAGCATCCCTGATTAGCTCAGCCACTATTGACGATGCACTTTGGTTGGAAACACATAAATTACAATCCCGACCAGTACGCGAAGAACTTCTATCAGATTCATATGGAGATTCAAGGATTTTTTCCTCTTGAAAATCTCCGGTTTTTCATTCTACTAAAGAGACAAACTTGCCAGAATACACAAACCATTCGCACACGTAACGCACCGACCTCATGGCCTTATTTGTGCCACGCCAAAACTGGCACACAGCGAAAACTAAGCTTATCAATGAACACGAGTATTCCGGCCCAATCCTTCATCAAAATGCAGTTATTTCTTTAAGTTAAGTTGGGTAGGGCACGTTTCTAGGTCACAGCCCTTGCAGGATGAGACGGCTGTTTCCGAAGAACAGCCACACTGTCGGCAACACAGAATTCTCCGTATTGTCGATGAATTGTTGTGGGATTTGGTGTTAAGGCTGCTGAATCTGCTGAGGCGATGAGGCCAGTGAATTATGTCTACGAAATGCATGTGTATGTGTGTGTGTCTGTTCTTGTGGCAAGTTTTGTGGTGGGGAGAACCTTACCTCCTCCATTGCCAATGATGCTCGGCATCATTCTCCTGCACATTGCAGTATGCATCTGTGTGTTTTTATAGACCGTTGTCTACTGACATCCACTATTCTACTAAATGTGAAACATTTGTATAATTTGGAGCAACAGCCTTATTAATGTATAACTGATATTCTTGGACAGATATGACCATACTACTTAATACTGAAACTCTCTCTCTCTCTCTCTCTCTCTCTCTCTCTCTCTCTCTCTCTCTCTCTCTCTCTCTCTCTCTCTCTCTCTCTCTCTCTCTATCCATTGAGTAACTTCCATTGAACAGCTAAAGCCTTTGACAAGTTTTCATCACTAAAGTTTAAGTGCTAGAACCTAAAGGATACCGTGTTCGAAGAAGAGGGGGATGACGTTGATATGTTTTTACAATTATTCAAAATATAAAAAAATGAAGGAATACTCTTTGGGTGTGTTGATGAGGGGAAAATATTCCTGTTGATGTTTCGTAAATGTTCAACTTTCAGGACATGAAAATAACTTTCCAGAGATTTCCTTGAGAAGGAATAAAATGGCAGACTTTAATGAGTCAGATTTTGAAGAAGGCACCTTTTCCACAATCCACACCGCTCTACATTTCTTTGTAAAGACACGCCGAGATTCAATTTTTTTTTCGAATTAAAAGCAAAATTGAATGTTTGTCGTAGAAATATTAGGATGAGCGCTACCATACGTACCTATAGCAATGATAGGGAGCGCTGTTGTCCAAAAGGAATCGTCAGGACAAAGGTCTTTCTCTGTGAGACTGAAGATCGCTTTATTTTTATTATTTCCATTTGCGTCGTCGTTCGCACACTTTGTATCATTGACATCAATAATCTGGAACACAAAAGAAATTCGTTTTAATTATATATTTATGTATAAACTTAAACTTTCGGTTTTAGTTTGAATTTGGAAAGACGACATGTAGGAGAGCGAGAGAGAGAGAGTTGAATGGATATCCTTTTTAGTCTTCCGACTCCAAGGAGGTCCAGCGAGACAATAATCTAAACACAATGACCCTAATCAGGCAAGAAAGAGGCGTACTGACCTCCGCTCGTTTGTCTGTAATCCACTTTCTGAGCTCATTGCTGTTACAATCGCACGTCCACGGATTCTCAGACATCGTAGCATATTCCAAGGGCATCTGCGTGATGGCCGGAAAAGGCAGATTAGTCAACCGGTTATTTTTTAACAGCAAACCCACGACGTTCTTCGAAAAGAGCCCCTCTACAGAAGCGAGTTGGTTGTCTTCCAAGTTTACAGAAAACATCTGAGTGCTTGAAGAGTTTAAAAACGAGATCACCTGGGGCGGCACAGACGTCAAATTTTGACCGCTGCAGTTCACTAAATTGCCATAAAAGGAATGCGTTTCGTTGGAGAAATAAACGCAGTTGCAGTGGCATGGCACAGGACAGTCGTCGTTAGCGCTCGCCAGATCTTCGTAACTAAAAGATTTCAGTCTCTTTCCTTGGTGCCAAAGGGGAGCTGCACATTCGGGTTGATCGAGAAAGGTCACGTCGTCCGCCAGTGCCTGGATCAGTGGATAGAGCAGGCATTCGCAGTTCCAAGGATTGTCTGAAATGAAAAAAATGGAGGGTACTGAACCGTAAAATGAATGACGGGCAAATCTGAATTTAAACTGGATATCACACGTGAGAACTGCTGGACACAAATGAAGACCACACATTGCATAATCAAATGAGAAAAATTTTACTGTTAATATTAATAATAATAATAATTAAGACTAATAATAGTCTTAATTATTATTAGTTGTTAGTCTTTAAAACCTTCATTTCTAAAGAAAAAAAAATTACATAAAACATAATTAAATTAATAGTAATATTAAAATGACTAAATGTAATAATAATAATATTATTATTAATATTATCAAAATATTACTATTACTGTATTTACTGGAATAATCTTATTATGTAATATATCAGTATTACTTTGCATAATGTAATAATATTACCATGCAATACATGAAAATACAATGTAATAAAACATTCAGTATTACTAAAAATGATTGTAAATAATTAAGTGACTTTGTACTGTATGAAATAGTAGGAAATATAATATTTTTATTGTAAATAAAAATACCGTGTATAATCACTTTCTCAAATTTTACAGGGAAAAAAAATGTGACCTACAACACGTATTATTAATTAACTTATGTAACTGTAAATGATCGCGTCCAGAGAATTCATCGCTTGGAAAATTAATCGTGAGAAAATTTGAAATCATGTTCATGGAACATATATAAAAAAAATAAATATTTTATGTAGGACTTATTGTTTCCATTATACTCAGCGGTGTGAAATTTTTTATTCTGTATAAAGTTATTAATATTCTTTCTCATTACAGGCTGTGTAGATGGAATATTAATTGTTACAGAACTGGGACAGGATGGTGAGGGAGAAAGAGCACCATATTTAAGAATACAGTATTTAGGGATAACAGTTATACCCAACTAATATTTATGGTTAACTATTTATATATTCCTTTTATTCCTAATACCTATTCTAACTATTAATAGAATAGTTAATAGGAATAATATGAGTATATAAGTAGGTCACTATAAATATTAGTTTCGCTATAATTATTAGGTTTCAGTTATTGAAAACACGTGCATTTTGAAAATCACTTTTCCTGCATAGTAAAGACATCTTGCACGCTGCAATCGTTTACTGAGCTAGTTTAAGATCACAAGTGCAATTTTGAGTAATTATATTAAAGAAAATGATAGTAAATTACGTAAATGCTATCAGAATGATATAAATTGGCATAAGTAAATCTGCTGCTTCAATACAAGTCTTTACCTTTTCCTCCTATACCAGTATTTTATGACACTGAGAAATTTTAAATTCAATATTTTTTAGTGAAAAAAAAATATATAGACGGATGCTCCCAAAATGAAATACGTAATTAATTACTTCTCTTGTGAACCGTTCAAAAGAAAACTGTAATCAGAAATATCAAAAATCAGAAATATTATAGATAGGAAGTTAGTAATGATGTAATTTTTTCATGTAGTACTGTCATATCCTGTACACCCCTTGAGGGTACATGGCAGGAATTTGATGATGATGATATTATCAAAATATTACTATTACTGTATTTACTGGAATAATCTTATTATGTAATATATCAGTATTACTTTGCATAATGTAATAATATTACCATGTAATACATGAAAATACAATGTAATAAAACATTCAGTATTAATAAAAATGATTGGAAATAATTACGTGACTTTGTACTGTATGAAATAGTAGGAAATATAATATGCAGTTATATGCAGACGATATAACAGAAGTAATAGACTCATCTTCAGCAAAGACACAACAACACTTTGACAAACTATGCCCGGCTGCAAAAATATTTGGATTGACAGTTAAATGAAATAAAACTAAAATACTCACAAATATAATGCAAGGTTCCATCATTGCAGAACACAACTAACCTTTAGAAAAAAGTAGAAGATTTTCAACACTTAGGCTCAAATATAAATAATACTGTAATCGACATATTATTAAGAAAATATAAAATCTCAATCAACATAGGCATCTAAGATATATATTGAAATTGCCCCTCATTGCTTGGAAAATTAAAATTAAATTTTACAAAGCGACCTCTCAGGCTATCTTCTTGTATCGTGGAGAAACATGGGACGGTTCCACCCAAAAGACAATAAAAACCTTAATAGCTTTAATACAATCTGCTTAAGACTGTTACTCGGTTACTATTGGAAGGATCATATTAGTAATTCCGGTATTTTAGAAGAGGCAAACCAAAGAACTCTTAAATGAAACCCACCGCAGTCGTCAACTTGATTGGCTTGGACATCAACTGAGACATCCTCTTTCTCCATACTTTAACGTCTTAGTTTTATACGCCCCCTCAAATGGACAAATACGAAGGGAAGACCAACAAAACAATTCTGGCGGTATATTCACTATCTTATCAGCAGAGATACTCTCTCTCTCTCTCTCTCTCTCTCTCTCTCTCTCTCTCTCTCTCTCTCTCTCTCTCCTCTCTTCCCCTTCTCTTCTCTCTCTCTCTCTACGAGAAGTAACTCAACTAGCTCAAAACAGAGATGCCTGGAAAACTACAGATAATAATTAACTTTTTTCTTATTCCTATATTAGTTCGTTTTCATATTTAAAAGTTGTAAATTGTAAATAAACCAGGATGATGAACAACCGACTAGATAGCGAACTCTCTCCCAGCAATGAACTGTGGATTCGAAACTCGCAATAGGCATGGATGTTTCGAGTTGTTATTAGGTGAGAGATTAATTTCTTCGTCTGAAAATACTAGCATTGGAGGAAAAGGTAAAGACTAGTATTGCAGCTGCAGATGGGAATTTAGATATTTGATTTACGTCATTATGATAGCATTTACGTAATTTATTATCATTTTCTTTAATATAATTACTCAAAAGTGCATCTATGATCTTAAACCAGCTCTGTTAACGATAACAACCTACAGTTTATCTTTCCTATGTAGGAAAAGTGGAGTTATTTTCAAAATATACGTGCATTCGGTAACCGAAACACCTCATCTTCTGAATTAGTTCAGATAAAATGTGCATATTCTACTGTATATGCATATATATTTATATACAGGGTGGGCATAAAATAACTTTCCCTATTTGGAGGCATTTGTAGCTAAAACTATAAACGGAATGAGACCAAATTTCATATTGAGACTTTTGAAGCCATGGGGAGATGATTTCTCCGAAAAAAAAAAAATTAATACCAAAAGTCACCGATAGGGGAAATGTTGGCGTTGGCAGAGCCAAAAACAAGCCGATAATTACATTAAAGGCAGATAAAATGGAATATTAACATTTCGACGATGTAAGCGACTGCCGCTTCATTCATTCCAGCTGGATATGTGGCGCATTACAATGATAATAAGAATAATAATAATTAAACTAAAACAACAACTTGCGAGAGACACAGAAATTAATGTAATGATTGAACTCACGGGAAGTTATGTTTTATTCATCAGAATCAGGGTCCCCTGGACCACATACACGATTTTCGATGTGCTGACCTTTCTTGTGTACAACAAATTGCATGCGATGTGCGACATGCTCTACAGCTGAGCGTAAGGAGTCGGATTGGATGTTCATGACAGCCCGTTTTATGTTCTCTTTCAAGACATTCAAGTTGGGAACGCCACCAACATACACAACGGATTTCAAAAACCTCCACAGCTAAAAGTCACATGGAGTGATGTCCGAGGATCGAGGCGGCCATGCTGTCGGAATGAACTCATTGATAGCCCTCTCATTACTGAAATGCTGGCGTAAAGGGTGCTGTACTGAACGTTCAATGTGTGGCCGTGCTCCATCCTGCATAAAAATTATGGAGTCCAAACATTATCTTTGCAGGAATGACAAAATTTTCCAGCATTCGTCGAAAAAACTCTCCAGTAATGGAGCAGGTTACAGAACCAGTCGGGGTAGTACGCTCAAAAAATTAAGGTCCTATTATGAAATCAACTGTGAAGCCACACAACACGGTTACTTTTAGAGAATGCAGTCGTACTTGCTGGATCGCTTGAGGATGTTCTGATGCCCAAATTCTGCAGTTGTGAGTGTTGACCGACACATTCAGATAAAAATGTGCCTCATCACCCCACAATATTCTCCAAGGCCAATCATTGTCGACCTCCATTCGGACAAGGAGCGTCAGCGCAAAGGTTTTGCACTCATCATAATCTGCGGTAGTTAGTACTTGCACACGACCGAACTTATACGGTTAGAAGTGAAGCATTTTCCGTAAGATTTTCCAGACTGTACCATAAGCGATATCAAGTTTGAGAGCTACGGCACGAACGCTTGGACCAGTACTGGTCCCTGTGTTGTCGAACACCGCAGTAGCAACATCTGTTACTGTCTGTTCTTGCACTGCTTTCCGTCCTCTGCCAGGTCTAACTCCTAGTGATCCAGTTTCTTCAAACTTCTTAATAATAGCTCTCAATGGTTCAGATAACATAGGACCTGTACGCAGGTTATGAAGACTTCTAAATTCCTGATGGTTCGCTACGGCATTACACTGTTTAAGGTAAAACAACTTAACAAGTAAAACACAACTTTGGAGGGGGAAAAACCCTCCATCTGATACTGAGAAATGCAGAGTGAAAAAAAAAGAAAGAAACGCTTCCCTGCAATACTCCCACACCTCATACTCTAACCCCTCATCCCTCTCTCCTCCAGAAGATGTCTACTCCGTCTGTCACCTCCAACTGATACTGATAACTTTGGAGGAAAAAACGCGTTTTTTTTTCCTGCAAAGTTATCAGTATCAGTTGCAGGTGACATCACTAAAATATATCCGCAAATGATGAGCTCGCTCATCTCACTAGCCTGAGCAGACATCTTCTAGTGGAGAAGGGGAGAAGAGGAGGTGAGGGGGAGCATTGCAGGGAAGACCCTGTCACCCTCTTGACTACCCTTTCACTTCCACCACCTAATGCTATATTTTTCCCATCCCAACAATTTCAGACATATGAGTGAGAGAACTAGTCACATGGTCTAAGATCAAAACGCTGCTTGAGGTTAAAGTACTTAACATAATAAGGACAAATAATATAGAATACCCTTCGAGCCACAGAGATAAGATTTGCCCTATGATGTCTCAAAGTAAGATAATCTCACATTAACATCATATCCAACAGCATATAGAAGCATGTCCGTGAATCATCTGTGCTAAAGTTTCATTTTGGAAGGAATGGTCAGGGTTAAGGGTCAGGTAAACAGTACTGTAAGGAAAAACAAATGAGTCAAGTGTCTTTGCAGTTATGCCAATTCGTTCATCCCGTGTATCCAGTAAAGTAAAGTAAAATAATGGGTGAGCCACAAAAGTCATTAAAATTTTCTTTCTTCAGGATAATAGCACGAGACAAAACTCTTCACATAGCTCTAAAAGGATGGAAAGCGATTATTATTTTAGAAGATATGTACATCGTGATGTATTTATCCAGGACCACTTGGGAAAAGTTATGCAGGAAGTGGTCTGATATTCCCGGCTACTTGCAAAGAAGAGTTGACTATGAAATGGAGCTCAGTAAGAGTTATATTCTGAAATGCCAAGATGGGGAACTAATACTTGATGATACAGGAGCTGATGGAAGTAAAGTTTTTTCTATTAGCTCTGAAGAAGCTGAGAGATTTTCACCAAAAATATATCACATTGGTAATCATATACTATTTTTGGAAACTGAATTAACAGCTATTCGTATCATGGGGAAAATTATCGCTAATCATTTAAATTCATCAATGGTAAAATTAGACTTTCAAGATTTTATCCAAATCGATAAAGATTTTTTATTTTGGGACATTTACGAACATTTTACAAAAACTGTTTGTGTATATTTGCTGACAAAAGAATATGCAGAATGTTTAGGGAGGCATGGTGTCATTTCCAGACTGACACATTATCAAATGTATGGAAGTGTGGTTACCATGGTATCTGATTTAAAAATTCTTTTGCGTGACCAGCTATTTTGATGTAATGTAACCAAGAAACAGTAAGTAACAAAAATTTTATTCATTGAACTATTTGGAAAATGTTAAGAGCGTAAATTAAATATTGAGAAATAGTTTTAGGTAATTACATGTTTTTCGAATTTTCTCTGTGAATATATTTGTAAATAGTATTTCAGCAAAAATAAAATATGTATTTGTAAACTTAAATGAACAAAGATATGTGCTTTTGTTGTTGTGTTTTCCCACAGTGAATTTTTTACTCAGTTATTCTGATTAGAACTTGATATTTAAATCCATAATTTTATACCTTAATCCAATTCTGTTTAATTATTAAAAAAATCACTACTGTGAAATTAATGCCAGGAATGGAAATTAATTCTTTTAGAAATTGACTAATGATACCTATTGACATTATTTGAGTTATCTGAAAACAATTCGTTCACATAATCGTAAAATTCGAACAGTTATTTATTATTTGGTGGTTTTACAGAGAGACAGCAGATAATTTAACCCAAAAACGTGACTTCACCTCTTAAAGTTTGGTATAGGAAAAATATTTGTACTCTCCAGATAACACATATACAAATTTTACCATTTCCCACACAAAGTAAGATAAAAACACACCAACAGTATATCAAACAGCATGCAAAAACATGTTGAGTCATCTGCACAAAAGGTTTATTTTTGAAGGAACAGTCAGGGTAGGGCATAGTAAGTATAAACAGTACTATAAGAAAATACCATAGAGTCGAGTGACTTTGGAATATTTATGGTAATCGTTCATCTGCTGCAGCTGCTGTTTTGTGTTGTGGTGTTTTGTGTTTGGTAATGTAAAAATAATGGGTGAGCCACAAAATTCTTTCAAAGTTTCTTTGTGAAAAGTTCTAATTGTTTAGAATTTTGTAACAGAAAGCTAACATAAAATATAAGATCAGAACTAATAATCAGTAAAATAATAATTTTTTTTGATAATATTTTTATTGATCTGCTAAAGTATTTACATATACAATAAACATCTTGAGTGACATTGCAACTTATAATTTTAGAGAATTCAGTACAAAGTGCTACATTTTCTACATTGGATTTCAATTAAAATTTTTAAAAATACTTTTTTGCCTTTATATTATGTATTTATAACACATGTTCTTCTAATATTTACAATAAAGATTATACAGAATGTTTGAATAAAGAATATACATGATAATAATAATTTGTTTATTTATTTTATTTATTAATTTATTTCTTTATGTCTCAGATAAATTGCATAGATAGATGCTGTAATAATTATATATATATAATATTTATAACACATTACAATTGTGATTAACAGATACTTGCAAGTTAATAATTTTCTTCCTCGAAGCTTAGCAGAGCTTATCTGAGGAAGATAATAGATGATGGATGGTGGTAGTTTCATGGTTATGTTCCTATACTGATCACAAGCCAGGTGTTGATTTTACTGTTTGTTGGTACATGCTTGGAAGACTTCAACTGCTATTACAGTTTAACTTTTTTCTTCTTTTTTTTTTGTGCAAATAGGGTTGGATTTAGACATGATGTGTTTGTTTCTTTATGTTCTTGTAGTGATGGTTTTTGAGAGGGTGTTTGTCATAGGTTTATGTGTGTGTGTACATGTGGGGGGGAGAGAGAAACAGGAATTGCTCTAATTTTCATTCTTGCTATAATATTTATACAGCGCTTGTTTCAGCTCTCTGTGTGTTCCCAGGATTCTATTGTGGAACAGCAGTTTGCTTATCATGTCAGGTACATAGAAGTTTCGGGTGGCTTTTCTGAGAGTGATTGTTGTACTTATATGTTATGTAGTTTGTTGACTGTGGTCTTGTTATTTGATATGTTGTTCTGGTTACTCTATAGGTTGGGGTATAGTAATGGTTTAACTTGCCTGTGTAGCGGCATAAGTGTTTCACCTTAAATATTTTGTGTTTTGTCCGTGCTTTCTGCATAGAAGTGGGTTGTTCCCAGAATATTTATCTTGCAACCATTGTAACCTGTTAAGTCTGTAGTCTGCACAGAATGCATATGATGTGGTTGCATATCTTAAAATGTTTTCACATAATGCTTTATAGATTAGTATTTTTCTGTGGGTTGGGGCAATGTCTTTTAATCTGTATAGTTTGCTTCCTATTATCCTAAGCTTGGAATGTAGGTAGTTTGTATGGCTATTCCAACTTTGATCAGCATCGAAGTGAAGTCCTAGATAGCGTGCTGTTTTCACCTGTGTGATGGTTGTGATTTTAGGTTCCTGACTTTGTGTATAGGAGGATGAATGTTGGATAGTGAGATATTTAGTTTCTATGGGCAGGGTTTGGGGGTTTTTGAATACCATTAGCTTTGTTTTTCCAGAGTTTATATATATGCCATTTTCAGTTAACCAGTTAGTGATTTGATTGATGTCGTGTTGCAAATTTGTGTAAGATATTTGCACTGTTGTGAATGGATACTATGGCCGTGTCATCTGCATACTGGAAGATTTTACTTTTTAGGGGGAGGTGGCTTATGTCGTGTGTGTATATGTTAAATAGAATGGGAGATATGACAGCTCCTTGTGGTACTCCACAGGTTACATGTATCTCTTTGCTGTATGCTGATCCTATACGTGTGGTGTACTTTCTGTTTTTCATGTATGCTTTAAACCACTTTAAACAAATAATAATAATAATAATAATAATAATAATAATAATAATAATAATAATAATAATAATAATAATAATAATAATAATAATAATAATAATAATAATAAATAACTATTTATTTGTGGTGCCATATGAAGTGATCTAAGGAAGGATAATGAAGGAAAACGATTATGAAAAATCGACAGTGGGTGAATTTTACGAATTTTAGGTTCTCATTGGTATAATTGACATACAATTTCTTTTAAATAAGACTTTAAATTTATTTCCTAAAGAAATTTGTATTTCTGATGGAATTATTGTAAGATATGCATTGACAAAATCACCTTGTAGTTGGAAAGAATTACCTGAAAGAGTTAAAAAACAGAATTATTGGTCAATAAAATATAACCATCATCTGAAGTGGGAAATTGGTTCACTATCTCTGGACAAACTAAGAAATTGGATGATAGAATCAACATGCAAATATCAAATATTACTCGCCAAAGGAAGAGAAAAATCAAAAACATTAAAGACATTAATAGGTAGGCCTGTTCTTGATTTAAATGAAATTGGATGCCCAAAACGTGAAAACATAAGGTGTACTCTTAAACGCATTTGGAAACGTAGCGAACGTTTCTGTGCTTTTAATAATGCTCAAAAATTGTATTGGTTTCAAAATAATAAAAATGCGATCCTTAATTTTACTTCAGTAAAAAATTCCCAAAGATCACAAGAAGAAACTTTCAGATGAGAGTCACATTATCAAAAACCACATGATGGAAATTCTGCAGCAATGGGAAGAACCTTTGAACAACAGCGCAAAATTAACAATAAGCAGATTAACCATGCCGGTCTATATACGTCAATGTTATCATGGATGCGAAGTGCATATTAAAATTATAATATGCACTTTCATATTACATTGAAATATATGATGGATAGAAAGCATATGAGGATGCATATTTGATCCATAATGCCTGGTGAGGTAGTTAAGGACCAAAAAATAAGATTGTATTTTTCACTTTATTTATTTTCTGTTATGTTAGATTCAGTAAATACATTGTAAATAAAATATTCACTCAAATAAAATGTGTAAATTAGAATGAACAAATTTGATGTTGTTGATGTGTTATACAAATTTAAGTAAGACCTTTTTTATCTGAAATTTCATGCCACAAACCAAGCAGACGTTTTTTTTTGAAAATCCACTCAGTTAATTTAAACTCTTATTTTTTCATGCAAGCCCTCAAATATTTCAAGAAACTGTCAACTCTTGGAAACAAAAGGAATCAGGTATTGAATTAATAGTAAGAATTTTAGTGGAGAAGATTTGTTATGAAATAGCAATAAAATTGTGACCAGAAAAGTCACAATTTTGTTATTATAGCTGTAGATTTTTAGAGTAGAAAAAACTCCAACAGAGTATAAAAACACTCGTAATTTCAGTATGACTGTTAGAATTTGGTTATTGACAGAGAGAGAGAGAGACATTAGATATTTTAAACCAACATGTTATTGAAACTATTAAAAAGATTGCTGTAGAAAAAAAAAGGTATTGTAGCATGCAGATAACATCAAGTGAATCGACATGCGTATATCAAATAATACTCGCCATTGTAAGAGAAAAATCAAAAAACATTAACGAACTTAATAGCCAGACCTGTTCTTCATTTAAATGATACCAAATGATGAAAACAATATTTGCATGAATTTCAAAACTTTGAAAAAGCAGATGAATATCTTGTTTGCAGTGATCATAAATATTTATTTGAGCGTAAAAATTTTTTTCTTTCTTTCATTCTTTCTTTCTGAGCTAATTTTCATTTGAAATAAGAATAAATAATTATTTATTTCTATTGGAAAGAATATCTAATGTAATAATTGTGTTTAAAAAAAAAAATATATATATATATATATATCCCTACTATGAAATAAATGGCAGGCTGAGAGGACAAGTCAATTGGGACTAACGGAAATGAGTTTTACAGAGTTGAACTATGTAAAAACCATAGTTCAACTTGTTGTGAACTGTCACATGGAGAAAAATCACGTGAATTATACGTAAGCACCAGTCGGAAATCATACACTATGAACTTCAGCGCAAATGTGAAATCAGAAGAGTAAGAAAAAAAATACTGTCTTTTTCACTTTATTTAATTCAGTAAATACAATTTGTTAATAATATTACAGTCAAATAGAAGGTAACATAGAAATTAACAAAGTATATATATTATAGAGCTAATATTCATTTGAAATAAATTCCAGTTTCCTAGCTACACAAAATGTAAACAAACAAAGAAGCCATCTACTTGAAAACAATAAGTGTATAAAATCCTTAATCAGGAATGAATAAGTTTGGGATATATGTCATCACAGTCATGTGAATGCTAATCACTTAGTCATATGTAAGTGTTTGAGAAACAACCAACTGTGGGAAAATGATACCTTTTGAACAATACCATAACTCATATGTTACAGCATGTGATTAATACAAACAGATTAAACTAAGTTCCATAGTCCTTTTTTGTGTTGTGAATATATGTTAGCCCCAGAAACCTATAATGAAAAAGTCAACTGCATTTTCAGACTTGTGTTTTTGTTCTGTGCTGTGAATATATGTTAAAAATCAACAATTTGGAATATTCAGAAAACCTAAATAGTACCTAGCCTCTACTCTAAAAATTCCCACCCATTAACATGAAAGAAATACCCCAAAATATATTGGAAAATTAGTACTGTCATCTATAGATATCCAAAGACAAAAGTTGATGATAATAATGGATGTGTGTCACCCTAGGAAAATTCCAATATAGCTTATCTCAAAAACATCTCCCACAATTCCATAGGCAAACCAAAATACCATGTGATATCACAGAGAGACATATGTTCCCCAGAAATTTCCAAATGCATAATGTCACAATTGCTTATCTCTAACCACAACCCACTATGCAATGTGTAAACCCAACATGCCACGTGACATCCCTGACAGAAGGAAGGACCTCGGCGAAATTCCAAAGATTCCAAAATTTATCTTATCACTATCCATCACCGATAAAGCCATACCAATTTACTTATCAATTTACTTATCTACAACTCATAACAATACACATCCGAGACACTGACGTCGCTTCCTCCATTCACCATACTCCTATTTTGTTCATAGTGTCCCACCAATCACGACACGAATGCTTATCCACTAATATATCTCCCTTTTCCATTCAAAACAATATTGTCACTTATTTACAACTAACAATTACATCACTTATTTACAACTAACAAATGACGGCACTTATATTCATCTGATAACAACACATCCATGTCACGATTCCTTACTTTATCTTGATCTTGATCTAGTCAGAAGTGCCCCACCAATCACGACACGATTCTTTACCCACTAATATATTTCCCTTTTCCATTCAAAACAATAAAGTCACTTATTTACAACTAGCAAATTACGTCACTTATTGACAACAACAAATGATGTCACTTATCTACATCTGAAAACAACACACACACCCACGACACGATTCTTTATCTTATCTTGATCTTGATCTGGTCAGAAGTGTCCAACCAATCACGACACGAATCCTTATCTCTACCATCACTCATAATTCCATACAGGAAACAAAACACAAGAACCGAAGCCATTGACACGTATGCCCCCAGGGAAATTCCTAACATTCCAAACCCATTACATCTCACACACACAATGATGTCATCAAATGAACAACCAATCACGTCACGATTCCTTATTTTATGTTGATCTTGATCTGGTCAGAAGTGACTACACTAATACTGATGCATATTGAGCACAATTCGTCAGTCATTCGAATAACTGCCTGAACGTTCCCAATCCATTTTTAAGTGGAATTAGCAGAGCTGCTGTCACGTACGCACATTAAAATTTACATAATCCTTTTTATCTGCGTTTCCTGCAAATATTTTACTGCTTTCGGCTTCACCAGCCATAAAATTTCCAATATCGGCGACTTTTGGTACTAAACCTTTTTTTGCAGAATTCATCTCCTCATGCCTTTGAAAGTCTCAGTACAAAATGTTTTCTCATTTGGTCTATAAGTTTTAGCTACAGATTCCTATAAAGAGGGAAAGTTAATTTATGGCCACCTTGTATATATATATATATATATATATATATATATATATATATACAGGGTGTTCGGGATAAATTTGACAGTTTCGTAAGGAAAAATAAAATCTTCTTTGTATCTATTAAATTTAATGAATTGACAAAAAAACATTACAGGCAGAGTTAATTACAATACTATCAACAAGATTTACTCAAAATAACCACCATTAGCATCGATCACAGCTTCAATTCTGCTTCGGAACCTCGAACAAGCTGATGCTACAGTCTCCCTGGGAAGGGCCGCAAAAACTGTTTTAATTTTATCCATTAACTGGGCTTTTGTATTACTGGAAGTGCGATTGGTGTCTTTTTCAACTGCGCCCCATACAAAATAATCCATGGGGTTAAGGTCTGGGGAGTTTGGAGGCCAAACATTTGGACTGGTGAAGTCGTAGAAATTTTCAGACAACCATTTTTGACTTTTCCCAGAGGTATGGCAAGGGGCCGAATCCTGCTGCCATACATACGGCCTACCATTGGCTACCCTTGTTATCCAGGGCTTGACTACAGTTAGCAACTCCACGAACAAAGCCCGAATTCCAATGCCAGGGTTCTTCAACACCTGTTCCTGCAGATTTGCGAGGAATTCTGCTGTACGAACGCAATCAGATCGTCTGCTAGGGATCTTTCTTCTTGCTATCCTCGTAGTCACCATTGCAAGTCTCTAGTTCATGCCTGATTGTTTTTACTGTATTCAGGGAGCATTGGGCAGCAGTCGTAATATCCTTATTTTGATGGCGGGCACGAATCATCATGATACAAGTTATTCTCTTCCATGATTCAGGTGGGTTCCAGCTATCCATCCTTTCTGACATCTTGTATATGAATGAAGAAGGGTCCAAACTTTTAAATGAAGAGAAGTGTGTGTTAATACATGTAACTTACGGAAAAATATAATTAATTATAAATATGTCAAATTTATCCCGAACACCCTGTATATATATAGTCCTATGTCTGTGGAAGCATATGTTCTTAAACATATGCTTATACAGACATAGGACTTTCCTACTTGTGGGAGGAAAAACCCCAGATAAAGTGGGGAGAAAAACCCTGAAGTGCACACTCAAGACCGGCTAACATGGCTATGTCTGAGAAAGATCCTAAGCTCCTCACTTCAACAACAGGAATCGAACCCATGATACTCCTTTCCCAGGCATATGGTTGCGAAGTGCATAGCCACTCGGCTAACCGCACAGACTGATACATAGATACACAATAAAATTATATTTTGTGAAATTTATCACTACATTTACTTTTCTTATATGTATCAATGAAATATCATTTCAATTTTCTACCGAATAACATTTTCAGTGAATTTTTTCAGCGATCAATAGCTTGCGCGATGAATTTTTCTGTGATGAAGTTTCCTTGAGATGATTATTATTATTAGAGGGTGCTGTGTAGGCATACGAATGGTTGCATTGTTGTATCGCTGGGCCCGTTATTTGTAGTTTTAATGTGGTTCTAACTCCTGTTTTTAATTTAAAAGTGTCATAAAGTAACTCTACTTGTCACGCTGAAGACGGTGACATATAATTCATAGAAATCGGCCAAGTGGAATCCAAAATCTGAGTGTGCTAAAAATTGAAGTGTACACCGCGGTTGCTAACGAGTATAGAACAAAGGATGTCGCCATCTTTGCAGCTGTCCAAAGGACGAAAGGTGAGTCATGAAGTGCAACAAGTGCCTGAAGGATTTATTGTCCGACAGAAGTCATATAACCTGCAAGAAATGCCTTAGGAATCTTCACTTTACATGGTCCAGATTTTCAGAAACAACATAGCAACGCAAATCCAATGCCAAACGAGAAGAATGGAAGTGCCTAAACTGTAGAGAGAACAAAGAAACGCCGTCACCCATGGCACAACTGATTACGCTGGAGGCAGACGCGGACGATGAACTGAACAGACAAAAAAATACCGGTGAGTCTTCTAATTTGAGTTCCGTAAATTTATTTCTAGAAAAAGGTTTAGAAAATATAAAGGCCAGCTTGGTAGATCTTGTCCAAGAACTATTTGATAAACAGAATAAAGAAATAACAAAAAAATTAGCGAATATGAAGAGTTTGTTAAATTTAATAATTCAAAAGTCGAAGAAGTTTTACAAACGGTAAGAGACATTAAAACCATTAACATTAACGCATTAACTGACAGGCAGCACAAATTGATAAAAGACACATCGGACTCCGTCAAGAAATTAATTCCCTGAAACTACAATACGAAGTTTTAAACCAACAACAACATAAAGAAGACCTTGTCATAAACGGTCTTCCAGAAACCGAATCCACAGAAAATCTCAGAGACATAGTTTTAAACTTAGCCCATGCAACTGACATCCCCCTACAGCATAATGATATTCACAACATAAATCGGTTTCTCAGGAAGACCAAAAATCAAGGCTCGCCACGACTGTTCGGAAGACATAGATAGGATGCCAGAGTGAAACAAAAGACTCGAAATTAGTTCAAAAAGTAGACCTCAACACAACAAAAATGAATGTGAACTATCAGATAGATGTAATTACACCAGAATACATCAGTAATTGTACTTTCGAATCGCTTGATGCATGGAAACAAACACAGTACAAGCGAGAGGTCTCTCAATCTTGCATATTAACAGCAGAAGAATCCGAAAACATTGGTTATTGTTACAGGCTTATCTGAGGAATTACACTGATATTATTCATTTATTCATTCTTCGAGATGTGTCCATAACTAATGTCGAAGTGACTGCTTTCCAAATTCCAGGCTTCCAACAACATAGATCATGCCGCCAAACAAAAAGAATGGGTGGAATATTAATATTTATCAAACAAAAATTAATAGCAAAAGAAACAGCCTATCAGTTTGAGCATGCTGAAACCCTTTGCCTCGAAATCACCAATACCACCAATAGACAGCACCCCATAATGCTAAATGCTATTTACAGGCCACAAAAACTAAACGTGATAAATTTCTTGCACAAACTCAATTGCTGGCTTTCAAGCCAAGAAATATGCTCAAACGAATACCGAATGATAATTGTCGACAGAAACATAAATATTGCAAACGAAAACCAGAACAACACTATACAATACCTAGACACGCTATCCATGTATAATCAAATACCAACAATAACATCATGTACTAGAGAAGAACTATTCGGAAATACTATCACTGCCTTCTGTCTAGATCATTTAAACGTTCGAGCACCACCAAACAGTTACACTGCATCAGTCATAAAGTGCAAAGTAGCAGACCATTACTTCACCGCTCTAAACCTGCACACCAGACAATACCCATGCAATGTTCTATGAAGAAAAGCGATAGAAGGAGCTTAAAGAAATGCTAAGTTAACATTGACCACTGCTCATTAACATCCTGACAAATGACGATGTTCTAATCTTGATAGAAGTTTCTACAAGTGATACAGAAACGTCCACGTATAACATTAGCAGTCCGACACTTTATGTACTCGTAGACCATGAAAATGATGAGGAAGAGGCGTTTCTAAATGAAAAACACAGTGTGTGACACTGACACCTCTTTCGAACGTGCAGAAACTCCTCTTGAAAATCACTAATAATGTACTTCCACAGACACATAATGAGAGATCAACATAGTCGTCAGAATTGGAGAAGCGGTAAAGACAACCATTAGGTAAACATAGGAAATGTTTGTTTACCTAATTGAAAAATACACGCATTTCACCCCCTTAAAACAGAAGGAATCAATCAGAGCGAAACTTCGATAAATTAGATGAACTGTCACCCATCACAAAGGTTTATGTTGCATTCTCAAATAGTTTGCAAGGGGGATCTTTATTTATTTATTATTTATTTATTTGACAACAGTGTTATTATCATTCATTACGGTCTCTTACGTGGTTGCTATGTTAGAAACAAATAGAGCAAAGAGACTTATGTACATGACTTCTACACAGGTAGCGCACAGACTTCAATTTTCGACAGGGTCACCTGTAAATTGCAAAGACATCCTCCGAGCATGGTCTAACACAGCGTTTCCAGAACTTTTCTTACGACGGAGCATTTCACAAATCCCGGAATTTTAACGGAACACCTTGGTTAGAGCCGAGTATCATCGGTCTCGTATTCAATGTAAAGCTAAGCACACGCCATCGCCGAAGCAGGCTGTATCGCATCGCAAAAATGCGATAGCGCACACTACAGGTGTGCAGGGTCGCATCGAATCGCATTGATCTTGCTTGTGACCGCTCGTTTCCTAGAATAGATACCTCCGTTCTTCACTCGAACTCGGAGGTGTCGACAACCGCTGGAGGATGTGTGAAGGCGAGCGCCGCTAGTCTTAATAGCACAATCCACGCGCAAAGTGAGGAGCGCCTGATTTTCAAACATGTTTGAACTCGTCGCAGCATTTAAAATCATTCCACGCTCATATTAATTTTGATAATTTTTCACGGAACACTTATTCACTTTCAGCGGAACACAGTTTGGGAAACTCTGGTCTAACAGAAGAGCAGAACAATTATTTTTTTCTGTTGGATGAGACAAGCAGGACACATTATCATCAGGTTCGGCTCTGTGTATTACCTGGCGGCTGGTCTGAGATCGCTCTGTGAAGCACTTTATAGCTTTGTCCTCGAATGGAAGAAAAGCTGGTCCCTCATCAGTGCGGGGTTTTGATGAAGAGCATCACCACACTGCATAGTGAAGAGAGAGGGTCAAAGAAAACTGAACGATGTTCTCTGGAGGTGAAACATGGCAACAGGCACTTCACGAGCATCGCATGGTATTTCACGGGGCGATCAAAGCCCTCTAACACTCACAGGGCACTCTGGCTTTTCCTGGCAGATAGATCGACCATAATTATACCCCACACGATCCCTCTTCAAATGCTGATGACATGCAGAGAACTGGCGGTCTCGGTTCATCTATTACCATATTGCTAATCCGGTCGTGTGGGATCTACTGTTAACTTTGATAGTGAGATTTATTTGCCTCATTTTCTTTCTCTCTCCTTTTTTTTTTCTTGTATAAGCAAAATAACAATTCTTCTTAGCAGCTATGAAAGGAATACATATTTATATAATTCTTACTTTTTTGCTTACCTTTTAGTCGGATGCACGCTCCAGATCTGGGCAAACTGGGATATCGCAGTTCTGTAAAATTGTTTGCAGAAAGATCGACCATGATTATACCCTTCATCCAATAAAACGGTAAGTTGACCGAGTGGAAGCTGTTATGACTTACATCCAGCACTTGCAAGGTGGCCAAACAAAAATCATTTACTGACAAGACTTCCAGCATGTTGTGCGACACGTTTAGTACTCGAAGTTTGCAGTTGAGTAGGAGCGAGTTGTTCAGCGTGTCGATGAGGTTATGGCTGAAGTCCACACGATCCAAGTTTATCGCCGCTGCGAAGAAATCGCTAGAAATGTTTGCAATTTTATTGTTTCTGAACACCAACACGTCAAGAAATTGTCCACTTGGTATCTCTCCGCTGTTCAGCGAGGATATTTCGTTATCGCTGAAGTCAACCGTGATACTTCGTTTATCTCGAAAAAGAGCTCCGATTGAGTTTATTCGACTTCCCTCTAAATGAAGCTCGCCTGCATAATAAGGCACTGCAGAGGCCAGATCTGCAGAAGCGAGTCTGTTGCCGTCTAGAAAATAGTACTTTACAAAAAGAATTCCCCAGAAGGCTTGTGGATGCACCGACGAGATGTTGTAGTTACTTAAGACCAACCGCATCAACAGCTGCGCTTTGAAAGGGAACGCCTTCGCCCCGACGGACGAAACAGGGTTGTTGTTCATCCATATTTCTGCGAGGTTCGTCATGGTTGAGTAGAAGACGTTTTCCAGCGTCGCAATTCGATTGTAACTGAGATCGACAATCTGGAAAATAAAGAAGAGAAGATGCAGGAATCATTATCACAAATGATGGCTTCATATTTCTAACGTTTCCGCAGGAAACCATCCCCACTCACTTTGGTTAATTATCAAACAGCATTTAATGTCAGCTACAAGCAGAATGCGATTTAAAGTGCAGCATTTAATGCATTCGGATCGAAAGGCGGATGAAACAGGCGGCGTGGAAAACTAATGTCGTTTGTTATTTACTTACTCGAACCAAATCGCTTCGCATTGAATTCGAACTGTTCTCATTTATGCTTCGGAGCGAACAGCATCGGCAGTGAAAATGGCTCAGCGAGATGATGTCGTGTCTGCAGATTCACTTCGGTTCTTATTTCTGCGCTACTAAGGCTACGAGACTCGAGCGCGTGTGTGTGCGAAGGAAAAAAGATTTCTGAAGGAAATTCGTGCCGCACCCGTACATGACGGCAGCTAACTCAGCCGTAGTTGAAAGGATCCTGAGTTACGAAGATGGGAAATCGAACCGAGACTTCCAGAAGGCATCGTTTCAGCCGATACGCTACGGAGGTGCTCAATGCGAATGAAAAGCGCTGAGGGATTGAGTTTACAGCAGAATAAATCGCTCCAACGACTGCCACTCACAGCACGGAATTAAAGTTGTTTACGGGGATTGGAGGATTGTATTGGAGGATCGTCTAGAACTGAGGCCGTGAGGCGAGTGGATTATGTTTGTAAAGTACGCGTGCTCTTCTGTCAGGGTTCCCTGTTGTCAATTAACGTGCGATTTAAAGCTCCTACGGTTAAGTCTTACCTGCTCTGTCTTGTCCGCTTTACGTGCGGAAACATGTCTCAACGCCTTCTTTCCGCACCTTTTCCAAGATGTCCTGGTCACTCATATGTCAGATTCCACGCGGTGTTGCGTTTAAACGGAAGTAAAAATCCGTTTTTCATCTTTTTTCCGCGAAACGTAATCCTACAATACAGGATTAATTTTTGTTGCAAGTTTTATTTGTTTTGAGTGCTTTGGGTCCTTTTCTACAATCGCATCGAAGTTCATCTGACGACAGCGCTCAACGGCTGCTGCTGTCTGAGTTGGCCATGTTCCACTAGCAGCAGACGATTTACGCTGCATTCAGTTTCTGATGCGGGGGAATTAAATTCAAACATCGACGCCAGGACCTCGCCTGTTGTAATCGAGGAGACACTCAGTTTGTCGATCGAGTTTCATTGATAGTTAAAGGTAGCACGCGATGTAACTCTGTGTCGCTTTGGGAGCGAAGTGTAAGTGGCATCCTTGAGCAAACCCACGAAGCAAATTAGATTTTAATTATGATTCCGTTTATCTTGATATTTCTTCATTCTGTTCATCGAATTTTCCACTCGGCATAATACGCATTCCTGCAGTTTTTAAACTCGCGTAAAAATCTTTCTTTTTGTGTCGCGTTCGCAACAGCAGAATATAACAAAAATTAAATTAAAATGGCTGCGATCGACAATAATAATAACTGTTGTTTGCTGTTTGAGTCTCGCGATATTTTCAAATTTCAAATATATAATTTCGTTGACGAGTGTCAGATATCAAGACAGTGTTTCTGAGATATTGCCTTCCTTCATAACGGGCTTCGCTGTAGTGAGAGAAACACTCGCGAAAATGCAGCATAATAAGAAGGAAAGTGATCAGAGCGTCTTCTGATTTTTCTGCAAAGAATTTTGGTCTTGATTTTATTTTAAAATGATTAGTGAACACTCTTGACACAAAACTGAACTGTTGTAAAATTTGAAGATCAAGCAAAACTCTTACCACAGGATTTAAATCTCTCAGCATTCCGGACGCCGAAATGAGCCTGTTTTCTCCAAGAAGGAGGGTCCTCAGTTCTTTTAGTGGATTCAAGGTGTCGGGCAAAATATTCGAAAGCTCATTTCTTCTGAGATCGAGGACGAGTAAGCTCTTCATCCCGACAAATGCTTCGTCATCGATACGATCGATTTGGTTGCTCCTCAGATTCAACTCCAGCAGACTGGAAAATCCCTGGAGTTGTTTATCCACCCTTCGCAACTTGTTATTAGGCAATTTGGGATGGTTAAGTTACACTCTCCATCTTCAGATTCAAGGCAAAGAACTTGATGAAAGTAGAGATTGACAACAGCGTCTAAGTCCAGCAACCTCTTCAATCTAGCGAAGGAAGTATCGTTGGAGAGAGATCTTCTGGCAAGTGCTACTACATCGGAAACATTGATGCTGAAGACAGCACTCGACAAAAGCGAATTTTTTTCTTCGCAGAGCTCTTTCACCACATTGGAGTCTAAATTTAAATCGCAAATAGCCGAACCACGAATGCTACTTGGAGATCCCGAAGTTGTCCTTATTCCCAGCAGCAAACTGATTGCTATAAGCGTTGTTATATGAATTGAAGGTGTCGTATTGTTCACTGAAGCACCCCGCAACAGTCTTACCAGACTAAGAGAGAGAAAGAGCATGTCGCACGTCACACACGCTACTCTGACGTTGAACTGATCACTAATATTACTGTGCAGTATTTTAAATGCAAATCCGAAATCTTGTGTTCTCATTTCCACTTTCAAAACACATTTTAATAATCATCTTCAAAGTCTGTCACAAAAATTTAATGATGGCGATCGCCAACCTGAAAGCACCAAAAATTGTATTAGTTAATAAAAAATTAGTTATGCCTGCAGGAATTGTAAACTTGTATTCTTAGTACAGTAATTATAAAATCAGTTAATAAATTGAATATAATGGAAGTTGGTAATTTAAAAGGTGCGTTTTAACCGATGTAAAGTAGCTAGTCTGGTGGAAAAGTAAAATGTTATTTTACCCTATTTTCTGCGCAAAACGATATTTTGTTAAGATCATCTCGAACTAGTGCCTTAAACATTGATCTACGTACAGCACCATCCTCCAATGAGGCGAGGACAAAGTGCGCACGTCCAATGCCACCTAAATTCGATCTTGCCTTTTCTCTGACAAAGACATCTCAGCTTACTCTCAGTAATACACATATCATCAGAAAAAATCAGATTTTTTCTGCTTCGACTTTCACTTACCTCCAGTGTCTTCTGGCATAAATCACATCCCATCAGTATCTTCCTCAGCATAAAAGAATCCTCTTTCATTTAAGATGTTTTCATACACCCAATCAAATCTTAACAGCATACAAATCCCGGATCTGCCCATCCTTAGAATAGTGCTCACATGTTTCGAGTGGGGCATCTAAATCTGCTCTAAAAATTCTTGGCGCTGTACAGAGGAGTGTAATTCGGCCCACAGATTATTCCTCTCTTACAGATCCACTTCAGCCTCTGTCTCACAGGCCTTGCTTTTTGGCTCTGTGTCTGTTTATCAGATACTTCAAAAGTCGTTTTCTCCACTTTCTGTTGCACGTGTAACACAAAAGCACCTTCACCTGATATTAATAATAATCTCGGTATCCGCTCTCTGCTAACTTACCACACACACACACACACACACACACACACACACACACACACACACACACACACACACTTCCAATTTTCCGCATCACAAAAATTCAGTTTGTTTTGAGACGTCATTTCAGTTGTTGCTTTTCTTCAATCTGTCAGTTCCACTCATTTTCTTCCTCATCCTCATCGCTTCTGCGTTTGAATTCTTCTTTTTCAGAAATATAGAATTCTGAAATTGAAAAAGAACATCATGTCTTCTTTTTTAAAAAATTCAATTATTACCAAAAATAAACGATAATTTATTGGCAAGCTCTGAGAACACCGAAATGCTTTGATTTGCTGTCAGTTTAAAAATTAGATCCGCACATCCCTCAGAAAGAATAATTTTAATTCTTAAAGCACAAAAGCCTGAATTAAAATTTTATGAAACTTTCTACGAAGAGAAATAAAACAAACCTGAGTGTAGAATTGAGTAGGCTCATGTGGAAGTGGCAGAATTTAGAGTTACCGAACTGGCCTTTTTTTTCCTGGAAAAAAAGCCGGGGAACTCAAGTTTTTCCTCTCGCTTGAAGAAGTAAAGAAACCGACCAGAGAACACAAAACACACGCAGACAAAAATAAATACGAATGTAGAGCGATGTAGAGAATGCAATGCTATATTGCAGTGGCTTCCAGTAATGAGTCCTGATACACCATGGAGATGTCGTGCGATAATAATGAGAAAAATAAGAGAGAAATCTCAGATTAAATGTAAAGCTAAAATTTCTTTTTTAAATTCTTTTAACAATAAAAGCAAACTCACGGCTAACGACTGACAAGTGGAGCAGTAATGACGTGCACTTTGAAACGCAAGCCATTTTATTCTTCTTTCACGCCACTGCTTTATGCGAAAGTATTCCGTTAGGAAACTGTTATTTATGAGAAGCTGACACATCAGGTTTTCCTTGTGGTTTGCCTACAGTATTGCTGCCTTAGTGCGTCTGCGCGAAATCTATGCCTGCGTTTCACTCGAAAACTTCGTAATCATCAAGCAGAAAGTGTAGTTTACAGGTGTGTAGTTAAAGATCGCTATGTGGTAATCAGCCGGCAATGAACACTGGTTTTATCACGCGGTGCAACTTCTGTAACCGGAAACTGTTAATAAGAAATATTTCCGCGAGAAGAGTCTGTTCAAGATGGACATATTTTGGTTTAATCGCTTCGCTGTTCTGCTGCTGTTGTCGGTAACGACACGATTAATAAAAGTGCTGGCGTTTTCGCAAGTGAAAGGATTAGACATCTGTAAAGAGACCCAGAAAACCCCCATGCTCGAATATATGTGCGGAAACCGTCAGGTAAACGACAGCATTTCTCTCTACCACGATGTCTGCGACCTTAACATTGGTTCCCAGGACACGGACTCGTCCAAAGCGCATCCGAGTCGCTTAGCAAGAAGCCTTGGTTTTGAGAGCGGCATCGAGTGTCCCGTGAATTTCAGTTTAGTGGTCGCCACGCTTTTTTCATACGCCGAAGATCGTACGACGGTCTACAACCACGTTCACGAAATAGCAATCTTGCACAGGGAGATGAACGCGATGATCTCCCCGCGCGGTTATCTCAAAGACACCCTTCGCTACTTGCAAACGGAGAACTGCGGGATACAACGAATTGAGTTCGAATTGCAGGACTGCGCCGCCTTGGAATCCGTTTCCCTCGTTAAGAATCGCATCGACTTCATTCACGGAGATGCGTTTGTGGGCCTCAAAAAGCTTGTGCACTTGGGCCTGGAAGCGAACGAACTTCGCAGTTTCCATCCGCGGACCTTCCGTCCTTTGAAGAATCTCCTAACCCTGAACCTGAAGGATAACCACCTGACCAACCTGTCCGGTGTCCTCTCGCCTCTCGACCTTCAGGTAGGTGCTGCTTTCATAAAATGCTCGCCAACTCCGTTGAAATACTGTTTTAGCAATTATCGAAAGAGTAATAATAATAATAATGGAAATAGTTAAACAATTAATAAAAGAAGGCAGTCATGCTTCCGACTACACTGAAACGAAACGTACCTTAAACATCGGTGGTTCCCGGTAGCGAGCACGTTCTCATTTGCTGTCAAGGTTGTCAAGTTCTGTAATGTTTGACGGAAGCATTTTTCCGCTAGCACTTCGGCATTCCCCATGTCGCAATGAAAACAAAAGTGCGTCGCAATCTTCCGGTTCGAATGAGGTTATTTTAACATCTTAAGGCCGCGTGTTTACTTGGAACGGCACGACACAGCTATTTCTGGCTTGCCTCGGGCTACCTGTGTGACATCGTTCGCTTGACTTCCTTTCCGACTCACAGGAGATCCTAGAGCAGTGGTGGCGAACCTTTTTAATCAGGTGTGTCAAACATTTTTTTAAATATTGACGTTGTTGATGCGCCACTTGCATACATGCATTATAAATTAAACTACATAATCATTGATGGTGACTTATACATATCATATTAGGCTATTCATTTAATAAGACATTGATATAAAATCTATGAATTCATATTATACAATTAATTTAATAAACTGAAATTACAAACTTACATAACATTTAATGACTTTTCTGTTGCTGAGTACTCCAGTACTCAGCAACAGAAAGTTGAAAGGTAGAAAGTTGCTTCATAGAAGGACTTTAGTGTGTACATTTTAATGCTACACAGCAGCGCTCAAATCATTGCTCAATCTGTTTCTCCCTTTCGATTTGATATTATTTATGGCAGAAAATAGAGTTTCACAAGAGTATGTAGAAGAGAAAATTGTTAGAAGAGCTTCAGCAAAGATCTTAAGAGCATGAAAGTTTTCGGGAAAGCTGTTCCACACGCTTAGAATTTCGCAGTCTGAATTTTTACACGCGGTATCATGCAGACGTTCCCGCTCTTCTAATTCATTTCTAAGAGCAATAAACTTTCTTTTCCAGATAGGATTACACTGGAAGTCGGCTAGTTGCATTTCTAGATCTTTTAAATCCAACCACTCAAAGCCATCTAATTTAAGATCCATGAATTCTGTTTCATCAGGATGCTTTATGTATTGGATTGTTTGTTCCAACAATCGAAATTGCTCAAATCTAGAAGAACACTGTTCATATACTGACTTTAGAGCTTTGATAGATTGGTTGATATGTTGTTCGCAATTTTTGAGGCTGGTTTCATTAAAAAAATGTTCACGCTTGGAAAATACTTAAAATTGTTACTTTCTAAATCACGTTGAAATATTTTGAGTTTATTCTCAATGCTCTTGCTTGGACCAAACTTAACATCGACAGATTTTCCGAAACCTTGCAATTGTCTATTAAGTTCATTCAGGTGCAATGAAAAATCTGTGAAAAACATCAGCTTACTGAGCCAAGCAGAATCGTTCAACTGAGAAAATTCGTGCTCCATGCCCTTCGTATTTAAATATAATTTAATTTCATTTAAACATTCAACAAACCGTTCTAGTACTTGGTCACGACATAACCATCGAATATTATTGTACATTAATAGACCATTATACACGGATTCAACTTCGCTAGAAAGGGAATTAAATTCTCGTTTGTTTAAAGCCCTGGCAGCAATAAAATTAGTTACTTCTGTCACAATTCTCATCACATCATCCAAATCCTTTAAGCCTGATTTCGCACATAGTGTCTCCTGATGTATAATACAATGGAAACAAATCAGGGGATGACCAACATATTCTGTAAATTGTTTGATAAAACCGACATTACGGCCAACCATATTAAGCGCATCTTCAGTTGTAATCGAAAATATTTTCGCTAAATCTATCTCTTTCTCACGAACACTTTAACAACACAGTCGCGTATGTCTTTACCTGTCGTGTTTTGAGGTGAATTTTCTAACTCTGTCAATTCCTCGTGCATAGAATCACCGTGAACATACCTTGCAATAATAGTCGATCGAGCTGATGACGTAATATCTGTAGTTTCGTCAAAACAAATGGAAAAACAATGGCATGAGTTCAAGTCTTGTTGTATTTGATTTTCTATACTATTTTCTAGAATATTCACTGATATAACTCTGTCTTTAATAGTATTCCTACTTAATGGTAACTCTTTCATGCGCTTTACAATACCTTCTTTATTATGAAAGCCCTCAAATAAAAATGGTGCACACTTTACGAAAACTTCTTTAATATAATCACCATCACCAAGTGGTTTCCCATGTTCAACAACAGTATGTGAAATACTGTAACTTGCGGCTACTAAATTTGAAGGTCCTGAAACAAATTTAATTAAAGTCCCTGATTGTGATTCTGCCAGTTTTAGATGTTGCGATGTCTATTCTTTGTGTTCTTCAAAAGCTTTTTCTAGGAGCCATTTGTGCTTAGTTTCAAAATGTCTTTTTACATTCCAAGTTCTACTCTCGGATAGCTCACCACACAATTTACAGAGAACTTTTTATCGCCTCTATCAACACCACCATATTGTTCAGTCCAAGCATCTTGGAAATTTTTTCCTCTTTCTGTGATAATTTTAGTTTTTTATTAGTGCTAGCTGCCAGTGTAAAAGGGTTCACAAATTAAAAAAAGAGCAAAATTATATACAGCGGTAATTAAGCAGTAATAATTAATAAGAACTAACAATTACTGGAAATGAATTATACACCAGCGACTAAAATTAATTAAGTGGCAGACCATGCAAGACTACTTCTTTCAACAGGGTTGCCAGATTTATTACCGGTTCGTTCGTAGCAACCTTGTTACGTTTTACTCTCTATCATACTACTAAATAGCAGCTATTTAGTAGGTTTTGTTGCGACGTCATCTTAAGTTGTTACTATTTGCATCATTAACAAAATTTACTGAATTTATTTCAACTATAAAAATGTTTTGATTATTTACTCAGATAAATTCAATATTTAATGCTGCGAATTATATTTTCTGTTAAAGTGGTTTTAAATATTGAAAAGGTTGAGTGTAAGAGAGAGAAACTTTAGCACTGATTGTATATTTATTGATCCTTATTCGCAGAATAAATTGCAGAACAGACGGGATAAAAATCGGCATGGGACTACTGAAATTAGTGACTTATATATCAGTTCTAAAGCTGGTACAAGAACTAAAGAGAATCTGCAATTTTTGTATACCAATGCAACACGCATTCGAAATAAGAGAAGAATTTTTGGCATTGGTCAGTGCTATCTCACCAAACGTTGTAGGCATCAATGAAACTTGGCTGTCAGTAGAAGATGTGGTCACTGGAATTGAATGTGATGGGTACAGTATTTTTAGGAAGGATAGAGAAGATAGAACAGGGGGAGGAGTACTGTTGATGATAGCTGATGAGTTGCAGCCAAAGAAAGTAGTATATCAAGATGATAGACATGAATGATAGTTCATTTGAGACTGTCTGGTGTGAAATAGTGACCGACGCAACCAAATATACAGTTGGATGCTGCTATAGGCCAGGCGTGATATTGAATTCATGCATCAGCAAATTAGTGCAATGAGTGCAGGTTTATTGATTATTATGGGGGATTTTAATTATGGTGATACAAATTGGAAGGAGGAAATATCACGTAACAAAAAGGAAATGGAGTTCATACATCTTCTACGAGATAATTATTTGAAACAGCACATAACTGAAGGGACACGTGGTGTGAGAGTGTTGGACTTGGTTATTGATTCAGAGGATATATGCATAAGTAAGGTGTCCTCGTTACCTCCAATTGGTGAAAGCGATCATGTGGTATTGACTTGGGAGGCTTCAAAATCTGTGGATTTTTCTGTTAAGAAGGGGTATATACGGAACTACAGGTTAGGCAATTATAACAAGCTTCGGAGTGAGCTTGCAGCCATCCCATGGCAGAACATATTGCAGGGAGAAGATGTTAGCAGTGCATGGGATAAAACTAGCGGGTATCTGAGGAAAGCAATATCAGATTGTGTCCCCATGGTCAGGAAGTCAAACAAGGCAGGCGTTAGATGGATGAGCAGTAGTATCAAGCTTGACCTGCAAAAAAAAATGTTATGGAGAATTTACAAGGAGAAAGGCGATCAGTACACCCATGAGCAGCACAAGACTCAAGCTAGGAAGGTTACCAGCATAGTAAGAAAAGCTAAATCAGATTATGAGAAGACTTTAGCCAAAGGGATCAAGGGTAATCCCAAAGAGTTCTTCCGCTATGTGGCAAGTAAAAGGAAGAATAACTTTGGAAGGATAACTTTAGTGGGTGCTGATGGTATTGAGGTGATAAAATCAGATGTAATAGTCGAGTTACTGAATGATCACTTTTCAAAAGTCTCTCACCCAAGTGAGGATATCTCTGTACCTGTAGCAATAACTAATGGGAGAATCGAAGCTAAGAAATCAGAGGTATTTAATATATTGCAAAATTTAAATGCAAACACTGCTGTATTCTTAGATGGAATATCAGCTCGGATGTTGCACGAATGTGCAAATGAATTGTCAGCCCCTCTTACTTGGATATTTAATTTAAGTTTGAACTCAGGTATGGTCCCTAGACAGTGGAAGTTAGGCAAAGTGGTTCCTTTGCATAAGGGTGGCTCTAAAACAGTGGTAGTTAATCACAGACCAATCACCATCTCAGGAGTAGTGGTAAAAGTATTGGAAAAGTTGGTTAAAGACAAAATTCAAGAATGGGTGGATCAGGATATGATACTGTATAGAGGCCAACATGGTTTTGTTAAAGGTAGATCCTGCCTTAGCAGTTTATTAACTTTTCCTAATAGAATGACATCTGAGTTGGACAAAGGAACTGGCTACACAGTGGTACTTCTGGATTTTGCTAAGGATGGAACACTGTTACGCAAATTGGAGCAGATGGGAATGGATGCTAAATTGGTGATATGATTAGGAGAATGGCTCATGGAGAGATACCACAAGGTGGTGTATGGAGGAGCCGAGTCCAGGATGAGGCAGGTGACCAGTGGTGTGCCTCAGGGCTCTGTGCTTGGGCCATTGTTGTTTAATTTGTATATAAATGATATAGGAAATGCCTTAAAGGGAGATATTCAGTTGTTTGCTGATGATGCAAAGTTGGGTAGCGCAATAAAAAATCAAGCTGATGTTGAAAGTTTGCAGGATGATTTAAATAAGCTGGTAGAATGGGCAAAAGGTAATGGATGTAATGTTCAATGTGGTAAAGTGGCAAGTAATGCATTTTGGGATTAAAAGATTACCAGCTGCGTACTACATTGATGGAACAGTACCCCAAGAGATTGATGAGGCTAGGGACTTAGGGGTGTCGGTAGATAGGGAGATGAAGTTCAGAGGACACATTGCTAAGGTGTCCAAGATTGCACATAGGATTACTTGGTTGTTGAGGAACACACTGACATCCAGAGATAAAGAGATTATTATTCCCCTTTATAAGGCATTGATACTTCCACATTTGGATTACTGTGCTCAGGTCTGGTCACCTGGATTCCTTGGAGATGAGGAGGCTGTGGAGAGGGTTCAGAGAAGAGTGACTAAGTTGGTGAGTGATGTAAAAAATGCTCCCTACATTGATAGATTGAGAGCTTGTGGATTTCAGAGGGTTGGTTGATAGGGGGAGAAGAGGGGATATGATAGAAACATTTAAATTACTGAAAGGTTTTTATAAAGTCGATGCAGGGGAAATGTTTCAGCTGTGTGATAGTGATGGAAGAACAAGAGATCATCCCTGGAAATTAAAGAAGAGTGTGGTTAACAAGGGTGCCAGAACAAGATTTTTTTGCCTGGAGGGTGGTGAATGTGTGGAATGCATTGCCTGACTCAGTTGTGAGTTCTTCATCTGCAAATGAATTCAAGAAGAGATATGATAGACATTGTTTTGCTAGTTTGGATCTCCCGCGATGAATCTACTGACTCTATGGAGATACCCGTAATAATAATAAATATGTTTAGAACTTATTACTCAGTTGAGAGACTTGGAATGCATGCATGAACGAATTTCACACAGAAGTCAAATGAAAACTTTAAGTTTATAATATATAAAGCACGTATTTATAAGTTTATATCATTTAATATTAATAATAATTTTTATAAGTTTTTATTATATCATATGACTATGCAGAAATTATAATGATTAAGAAAGAAAATGTAAACTTAAAACGCTCGCTGTTTATAGGCTAGTTACAAAATAAAATAGAAATAGGCTAACTATAAAATATAATTCTTTCAATGAACCGAAACCTACCTTCGCCTTAACTGAGAGCGATCTTACATGGTTTATCGCAGTTTTTTCATCAGAATACCAATATTTTTCAACATCCAAGGTGTGTCACCTGAAACCCTCAAGTGTGTCAGTGCTGACACAGGTGTCATAGGTTTGCCATCACTGTCATAGAGCGACGAATTAAAAAAAATATCCGCAGTTTTCTTGGAAAAGGAACTTAACTAAAGAGCGTTAACTAAAGAGCGGTAAATTAAGGAAAGTTCCCCACGTGGGGAACTTTCCTTAATTTTAGCACTTTTGCGTGTCGTCAAAACCTGTTGCGGGATGGATCCTCTGAGCTGCAAGCCCTGAGTCTCAGATCTCTTGATCAAACGTAATTCTGAGCATATAAATTTGACCTTGCGAGGCTCAGACTGTGTTTGTCATGCGTTTTAATAGGAGATATCTGGTTGTCTTTACAGAACATGGCACAGCCGTTTCTGATTTCCTGCGAGCTTTACAGGCAGGAACCATTGAGATGTAACTGATGTAAGACACCTTCCCCTATAGGTGTGTGGGAAAGAAGCGAAATCATTCATAAAAGAAATTACTGCGTTTCGTACCGAGACTTACAAGGTTATTTTCACCTCATTGGAAGAGATTTAAGAAAGCTGGTCTGATAGGCCTTGAATCTTGGACAGCTGTGCAGCTGGAACGTTCGTCGAATAAGAAGAGCATCAGTAAAGCAATGAGTAGGACTTGAGGTTAATTAGGAAAAGTAAGGAAACGTACAGGAAGAGCCGCGTGCACGAAAGCAGATTGTTCTTAACTGCACAGGATGGATGAATGGAGTTAAGCGAAGCGCGAGAACCCCATGACATCAAGTGAATGACCAAAGAATGGCGCTCAGCCGACCTATTTGGCCGTGATCAGCGTATTCACTCTCTAACCCGCAGGCTGTGAGTTCGAACCCTGCCGTGTCCATGGATATTCGCGCTTTTCGTTAGGTGAGAGGTGAATTTTATCTCCCTGTGAGACCACCTCCTCCTTTCTGTAGACGACTTGAATGAATTTCATGTTTGATCTCTTGAGCAGGGTTGTTTCCATTCTATAAATATATATACTGTACGCCTGCAGATGCGAGACCCTTCGACACTTGTGTGTCAGAAGAAGGAGAATCCATTCGGATATTAGTGTAATCAATGCGTTTCGTGGGATGATTGTTTATTATTGTAAGTGGGAAAATTAGCTTTTCTTTTAAGAAAATTCTAGTTCTTAATAACTATTTTGCTTGTACAACAATTGGGAAATTAACGTATAAAGCACGTGATTTCGCGTGTTGGTGACCAATTCGTACATCCTTTATTTCTTTCTAGCCTTCAGCCTGAATTGATTCTTCTTGGCACATTGTCAAGGTCGGTTCTATGAAGTGTGGGCGTACATTAATTGATTTTAGAAAATCGACAAAATCCTTACCTAGCTCACGGTGCAAACGCGTAGGTTTATAAAAACAATTCATGGGTTGGAGTTACATTAAAAAAAAAAGTTCCAAAAGGTCGAAGGCAGACTACGGAACGCTTTGTTGGGTAAGTAGAAATTTGTTCCACACCAGACCTATAAAGGATTTTCAAAGGTAAATGAGCTGTTCACAGATGAATTTGGCAGGTTTTCCCTCCAGGAAAATCGAATCTTTTATCCCACAAAACAGGCCAATTAGCCAAAAGAACTCGCCAATTTATTGGCAAGCTTTGTTTGCTTCGGCTATAATTCCGAACTTCAAAATAGCGAGTATCCAAAGCGGCTTTCGAACACAAATAGCTTGTATACAAAGGAGGAGCTGCGAGGAGCTCTTTCCGGATCAGGAATGAAGTTGTAAACTTTCTCCATGATTTGGCAACGAACTGAAGTGGGGGCATTAAAACTATCCTTTGATTGCGGAGTTTTGTTCCCCATTCTCTTTTTTTCCTTGGAATTTGCCGAATATAAGCTAGCTTCAGTCCTTACACTGAGCATCGATTCGATTATACGATCGAGTTATTCAAGATTATTGTGAACTTTATCTCGCGAATGTCAGAGGAAGCATACAGCAAGTTGTTCTCCTTACGGGGGAGAGGGGTTTGGTGTTCGATCATACTTTGCAATTCTCGTACCTTCACTCAGTTGGAATTCTCTCAGTGATTTCATTCAACCATTTCAAAGATCTTTTACGCACTTTAATCAGTTTGTAAGGCCCAACGCGCGTGTTAATAAGGCAAAACATTTTTTATAAAAGAAATGCTGTGAACCATCATTGCACCTCGAAAAGGTTGATCAAAGTGGAAATTAGTCCGATCTTGATTTTGATTCTTGAAAAGTGGGGTCTTACACGTGAAATTAAAGGTAGGAGGGTTTTATTGTTGTTGAGTGTTTCGATGTCACTTCGGTTTTATTTCAATGTCATTACAGATGCTTCCACTTTTATTTTCAGATGCTCAGCGTGAATGGAAACTGTTTGTCTTCAACAGAAGGAGTGTTCGAACACATGACATCCCTGCAAATCTTGGATCTCTCGGGAAACCCGATAAAGACGATTGGTCCGAAGGTATTCGAAAGAACGCCCAACATTATTTCACTACATTTAAGTAATTGCAAACTGGAAAGTGTCGAAGAAGTGATGTTTACACAGCTGCCACACGTTGAACTACTGGACCTGAGTTACAACAACTTCTTAACTCCTTTTCCCCAGTTACCGATGCCGAATTTCCACCCGCTGCGCATCCTTAATCTGAAAGCATCAAACTTATCTTCGTTCCAGACGTCATTGCTTAATCTAGTTTCTATCGACCTTTCTGAAAATCACATAACCACTCTCGATCGATGGGTTCTTGGTGCCAGCGTCTGGCTTAAAAAAGTGAATGTCAGCGGCAATGGCATTTCTACTATACACAAAGATGCTTTCTTTTCAAATCCCAATCTGGTCGACTTGGACTTGAGTCACAACAACATTCGCACGCTTAATTTATCCCTCATAGGTCACTGCCCTATTCTTCATCTGAATCTTTCTCACAACCTCCTGGAAGAAGTGGTTCAGTTCCTCTGCATGACCAAATTAAGAACATTAATACTCTCCAATAACTACTTGGAAACATTAAACGAAGTTGGACCTTTCTTGCATATGCGCACCTTTGATGTAGCAAACAACAGACTGAGCATAATTTGGGAGATGGACATTCCACCTTATTGTAAGGAGTTGTATCTTGAAGGTAAGTCCGATTCTCGTATAGAATCCAAAGTTAATTTTTCTTCTTAAATCTATGAAAATAGAGGCGTGTTTGAATTAGCGCGTGCTCCACAACAACACAACACGTTCTTCTCAAAAACACTCGCATTTGGATGTGTGTTTCGATGTCACACTGACACGATCGTTATTATGAGCGGTCACAACATATCGGTGCAGGTTTACGCTAGTTAAATCATGGACTGCTAATGGTCGCGTGGAGCCCATTACTGTCGTGATGAGGCAATAAAACTAAATTTCTTTCCCTTTGTGGAGGTTTTTAGGCGTCTGAAAGTGTGTGGAGAAATGGTGGAGAAATCCCACTTTAAAATTGTCAAAGCGCTTATTTGAAATGGGTTCCCGCCATTGCAGGTCCTTAACTGCTTCCGTAAAGTCGCAAAGTGACCCGTGCTCTATACTACCTAAGTGTCTCATTGACCCTCGTTCGAAAGATCAACGTTCAGTATAAGGAACTCTCATTAGGACTTAGGTGAGTTAGCCCGTCTCGTACGAAAGTAGGAGGGAATTTCCTTCCCTAAACTAACTGTAGTTTGTGATTCGCCCAGAAACAGTCAAACCTGCTAGAAGAAACCACACGCAATTCGTGGGCACGACACGAGTCCACTGGCCTCGCGGTCTAAGGGGCTTCTTCCTTTCACTGCAACGCTGCATGAGTCAAAATGGAAAAATCTGGATAAAATAATCTCAGGGAAGTTCGAAATTATAGGGAATTAAATTTTAATTTCCGATGAAGCGTTTAACCGTTTTGACTCAATTTTAAAAAGGATTAGTACGTGCAGCAATTTTTCTGTGAAAAAAAGTTTTTGGTTCTTCTGTTGGTTTCAACTCAACCGGCAAAGCAAAAGAGGGCTACTTACGAAGAGACGAGCTGCTAATATTTCTTTTGTGCAGTGGCATCAGTCAAGACACAAGGTGAAATCCAGAATAAGCAAACGTCAGTTTTGTTGTTACACGGCTAATAAATAGTGCCACCCACACGTCAAACTAGCAGGGCCGAGCCGTGCGATTGTGCAGATTGTGCGCCGCACAAGGGCACTTGAAGATAGTGGCGCCATTTCACCACAGGAAATAATAAATATATATATATAAATTTTCTTATTATTGAATTATATCGTACTATATAAATATCACAATTACAAATTAAAGTTAATGCAAGAAAAATGAAATTTAAAATCAGTCAAATTATTATGAATTCTTAATAATCTAACAACATTTTTAACTTAATACGTCACCAGTTTTATTATAATTTGTTTGAAGTGAAACGTTATCAATATTACCACAGATTTTATTTCACGGGGTAAGCATCGACTCAGCGAAAATTGTATAAATATTCTCGATTGTTTATTATATTTTTAGTGGAAATTGTTAGTTTAAGACAGACCGTAATTTCATTCTTACTCTGTGCTTTGCCCAGTACCGTCGACAGGGTATAGCATAGAGGCAGCCTGCCTCACGGCGTTGCTTAATATGGGCGCTCGCTCAGCCGTATTACGGCAACAAGATATTTTACAAAAATACAGCGTTTGGTTAACAAATAAAAAGGCGCCATTTCCCATTGATAGTTAAATATCTGCTTAATATATTTTAGTAATAAAAAATATAGTCCTACATACTAAAACTAAACATTTTCGAACCCACTTATTAGATACTTAAGGAAACAACCCATAAAGTATCATACGATGTGAATTTCAGAAACTTTTATAGTCTATATATTATATTATGCATGAATTCTCCTACTCAAATTGCGAATCACTATCGCCCCCGACTTTCATATTGGAGCGACAACTCGCTCCCTGCAGTAAACAATACGCCCTCCACAACAGCAACTATACTGCAGAAACACGAAAAGCAATTAGTTTAATCATGTCACTGAATAAGGTTCACAGACATTTGCAGACTGTGTACTGTATTTCTCAACAAATAGTGCAATTAGAGACAAGTGGGAATATATAAACACTAACTAATAATCACTTCTCTCTCCCTCCAACAGAAACTGCTTTATAGACTGGAGCCATATTGCAGGTGCAACATATAGTTTTACTTGACACTACCCTGTCATGAACGTGTTAAAACTAAGAAATATATGGTGAATGCATTTCAGATATTATGGAAATCGGTTTAAGAGAATTAGCATTTCAATTCAATTGTCGGCTTGTTTTGTTTGGGTCGCGTGATCTTTTGTTAATGCCGCACCAATCATATGCACTTCTTAATAGTGGCTTTTTCTCTATTATACTGGCCTACAATCGCGCACATCTTTCACTTCTCATTAGTAATTTGTCAAGGATTGTACATTAGGTATCTGAAGTCTTAAATTACTGATAATTTTTGCTTGATATAATGGGAAAGAAGATGACTCTATTTGGGTAGATTGGGTAGATAACTTTGACGTTGCACCCAAGGAAACCGCTCTCGAAGATGGACAGAAGAAGTGATGGAAAATAGAAACTTCATGGTAAGTCATACCTATTTATTCTTTTTTTTTTTCTGAAAACTTTAGTTTCCGAAAATCCCCGCATATATTTCGCACCACGATTTTTAGCTTTAATTTTGGGAAAAAAGTGCGAGGTATAGTCGAGTAAATACATAATTTTTAAGCTTTCAAATTGTTAAGTATGGATCATTGGTTAAAGACTGGATTTATAAAACGCACAAAAAGAGCAATATAGCAGATATAGAAATGGCAATTTCACTCCTCTCATTTATGATACATTATTTATATTAAGTAAAAATGTATAGTATCTTTATATATTTTGTTCTATTAAAAACAGATCTTTTTTTCAGTTTAAATGCATATCTAAATTCAAATAAAACAGACATTTACAATGAAATATATTTTTATTTATTTATTTATTATTATTATTATTATTATTATTATTATTATTATTATTATTATTGATAAGGGTATTTTGAAAAGGTACTTGGTAATAATCAAAATTAAAGTAGGGGTACACGGATATCTGAAGTTTCAGAAACACTGATCTATCCAAATATTTAGTCTGAAACATATGTGTATATTACGATGTTTGTTTTCTTAAATTCCGCTTCGAATTTGGATAGACGAAATAGCGTCTATCCAAATATGCAGTTACATTTTTTTCGACGTCATTTCAATTTTGAATGAGAAACATATTGAGTGTGTTGTGTATTCTGTGTTTAAGTGACTTTGGACAAGTTTTGACTTTGATTTTAATTGTGTACTTATTTTTGGATTTTTGATAGAAAATTAAAAGTTTAAAGATAATAGTTTATAAATTATAAACATATTAATCAGCTGAGGGACCATACCTAAAAATCCCGTATATATGCGGGGTAGACTATCGGCGCGTCAGGCTGACGCGGATCGAATTAAATTAATAAACATAGCTTATATATGAGCTATAAAACTCTTTAGATGATCTACGTTTGTTTACATACTGCAATTGGCCCTTTCTTGATACTTTTTTGGCGTATTTTTGCATCATTTCATTTGGTGCGTTACAGTAACAGTGTTACTGTGCAGTTGCCTTTTGTTTTATAAAATATATTTATTGTTGTTTAGTAAATTTTTTGAGAATTTGGATTATTATTCACGTAAAGTAAGTACGCCTATTATATTTTTTCTAAGTTTGAAAATCAGTTAAATTGTTTCATTTTAGTTAATTATCTTATTTTGAAAACAAAAGATTTTTATCTTATGTTGGGTTGACGTCTAGAAAATAAATAATTTTCGAAAAGAGTTCAAGAACAAGAACAAATTTATATATTTGTTCTTGTTCTAATTGGAAGATATTGGGGTTGGGGTCCTTTTACTAATTTCTTTAATAAATAATTTTCATATTCTAGAAATTTCTGAATTATTAAACAATTACCAAAATGTAAAAAATATTTTATTTATTTATCGTATGGCTTGTACACATGGTTAAAAGACAATAAGATATAATACACATGAGTATAGATAACATACACATATATGATTAAAATAAAATATAAAAGTCTACATTCAGGCAAATACAAATATGAAATTTATGACAAGCATCAGACAGAAGATTAGTCATATTTTAACATTTAGGTTTTTAATCCAGGTGATCGCCTCTGGGGATAGGTCAAAGATGTCCTTAAAGTCACCTGGATATGCCGTCAGCTCGCATTCCTGTACTATATGGTAAATGGTTTGGGTCTCGGCTTCACAGGGACAGTAGGGATTTGGTATCTTACCCCACTTTGAAAGTAAGTCTCCACATACACCATGGCCTGTACGAATCCTGTTAGCCGTCGTCCATATATTCCTGGGCAGGTCAAATCCAGATGGTTTTTGGAAGATGTTTATGTGATTGCAAACTTCAGGTGATACTGCTTGGGACCACATTACACCCACCTACTCGCCATATCATTCTGGCTAAGAAGATTAATGGTGGTTTTTATGGTAGGTCTTCTGGATTTTAGTCTATTGGATAAAGCATTTGGAATAAATTCATGTATTAGGAGATTTTGGTTATTTAAAATTCTTTTATATTCATGAAGCAAGTCTTCCTGTCGTCGGAGTTCCGAAGGAGCAATATGGCTCAAAGTGGGGAGCCATTGTAAGGGTGTACTCCTAATGCAGAGTGGAGTTAAACTGAGTATCTAGTTTATTGACATGGTAAATATTGAGCCAGACAGGAGCACCATACTTTGATGCACTGTAAACTAGACCCATTGCAGTGCACCGCAGAGTCGTGGCACTTGAGCCCCATATAGTACCGCAAAGCTTCTGAACTATGTTATTTCTGGTGCGAACTTTAGCAGGATATTAATCATATGCTGTTTATATGTCAGAGTTCTGTCCAGAGTTATTCCCAGATATTTAGGTGTCGGATTAAACGAAATTAATGTTCCATCAGCATATATCTCTGGTTTTTGATTTACAAGACTATTGTTCAGGTGAAAGCAAAAACATTCGGTTTTACCAGAATTTGGTGTTAATCTGCATTTTTTTTTATAGAACTGCCATAAAGCCGACAGATCATTTGTCAATATTTCTTCAGTTCTTTTGATAGATTTGTCGCTGATCGCCAAAGCTAGATCATCTGCATAAGCAAAGTTCCTGCTGGCTGTTTCAGGAATATCTGCGATGTAAAGACTAAAAAGCAGTGGTGCGAGCACTGAGCCCTGAAAAATATTAAATAAATATCACTGAGAAATCAAGTGGCTAATATCTCTACATGTTATTTTTCAAAAAATACTTAAAATGTAAGCATATTTATTATTCAAAGTGTCTGAAAAATCAAATTCTGTAATAAAAAAAAAATAGTCGGTCTTGGGCCATTCACCTTAAAAACAATAGTCAGTTAAGGGGTTAAAAGATAAGTTTAAGGGAAAATTTCAGAAATTATTATTTATTTTGGTGGACAACTTTTAACACTCTTCTTAATTCAAAGTGTAACCAAATGTGTTAACCCCTAGATGTGGGAAAAAAAGCCAAAGAAGTTATCTGGTGCACAAAACACGAAAAGACAATTGCAACGAGTACAACTGGAACATAAATTGCATAAATTGGCTGGATCGCTGAATACATTTTTAACTTCAGGACCACATAAAAAACAAAGAACAGAAAGGTCTGACGAAGCAAGTACTCCGTGTAGCTCTACCACAGAAAAAGAGAGGACACAAGATAACTATGAAGAAACAAATGTTACAATGCGAAAATGAAACTGGCCTGACTGGACTGTCTACAGAAGTTGCAGCATAAGAAATATTGGATTCCGATTCAGCGAAACACGAAACTTCAAATTTTACTTTAAATTTTAATGTTAATGATCAAGGTACTTGGCCGAATCATATAACTACCAAAGCTAGAAATTGTTTAGTTGAGCATTGCCTGCGCCAAGTAGTCAATAAAGAATTTCACAGAGATGAATCTGGCCGCAAGTTTTTCGATTCATACTATTAACGAACTTTAGCAAATGGAGAAAAACTTTTACGAAGTTATTTAGTTTATTCAGAATCGCGAAATTCGGTTTTCTGTTATTATTGCAAAATATTTGGTAATCAAATTTCCCAACTTACTAATGAATATAGTAAGTTGGGAATTTTTGACGCAACATTTGAGTCATATACTAAAAATACACGAGACAAGTTCCGCGCACATTAAAAACTGTTCAAAATACAGCGAACTTAAAATGTCGTTGATTAAGAAAGGCATTATTGATTGCACACAACAAAGATTATACCAAACTGAGAAAAAATATTGGCAATCTGTTATAGAACGGTTAATCTACATAATACGATATTTATCAAGACAGTGTATAGCTTTTAGAGGTTCTTCACAAAATCGTTTTGAAAATGATAACGGCAATTTTTTAAAGTTAGTAGAAACTGTCTCTCAATTTTTCGATAATGGCAGAACACTTGCATCGCATCCAAACATCACAAAAAAGGAACATTGCTCATTATTTATATGATAAAATACAAAATGAAATCATCCGTATAATTTCTGAAGCTATAAAACAAAAAATTTTAGAAATGGTTAAAGAGGCGAAATATTATTCATTAATTCTTGACACTACTCCGGATATAAGCCACACAGAACAATTATCTATTGTTATTAGTTACTTAAGAATAAAGAGCTAATAAGCTTCATTTCGGCAATGAAATATAATGTTTTCATTGCCGAAATGAAGCTTATTAGCTCTTTATTCTTAAGCAACTTAATGGTTGCACCTATTTGGGAAACTCGTTCGCAGAGTACATAAGTTCTTTTCGCTATACACTTCGGTATTAGGTCTAGCTACTCACTGATGAAGCCTCAAAAACGGCTGAAACCGGTCTGGGTAGTGACCTCCCTCCATAATGTAATAACAGCATACATTTCCTAGTAAATGTGTTTTTGCATTATGGAAAATACCTAAGAATAGCGATCAGAACTTTACCACCTTTGCAACGAGCTGCCCGGTATTGTACTACGTACTAGGATCACTTGCATTGGCTAACGCTAGTGTCGCCGATACTTTATAGTTTACTATATTCGGCAAGAAACTCTCTGATTGCAATCTCTGAGTTTCTTATTCGGTTTTAAAACTATGTGGGATTTAATATCCCCTTAATTTAAGTAATATTGTTATTAGATTTGTTAATCAAAATAAAGATACAAATATAGCAGAAATTCATGAACATTTTTTGGGTTTTCAACCTGTAGAAGATGCCACTGGCCAAGGACTGTTTCAATTTATAAAAAATTATTTAAAATTATGGAATATTAACATTTCGGATTTACGCCGCCAAGCTTATGATAACGGTTCAAATATGCGAGGCCAACATAATGGACTGCAGAAAAAAATCCTTGAAATAAATTCAAGGGCTTTTTTTATTCCGTGTGCTGCTCATTCATTAAATTTGGTAGTTAATGATGCAGCTAAGATATCCTGTGAAACGGTAAATTTTTGGGGGGGTATTAGAGAAATCATATAATTATTTTTTAATATCTGTGAAGCATTGGGCAATATTAAAAAAAAAACATATTCGTGTTTTAAATTTGAAACCACTTTCTGCTACTAGGTGGGAAAGTAGAGTAGAAGCAATAAAGCCACTTAAAAATAATATCAAGGAAATTTACCAGGCTCTTTTTGATATTACGGAAGATGAAACTAAAGATATCGATTCTAGAGTTCACGCAGACAACTTAATTTCAAATATTTATTCGTTTAAATTTATTTGTTCTGTTCATGTTTGGTACGAAATCTTCTTCTTCTTCTTCTTCTTCTTCTTCTGCAGCTTCTCCCACTTAAGTGGGGTTACTGTTTCTTATGAGTCTCCTCCACACCTTCCTGTCTTGGGCTGTCACCACATCCAAGTTCTTCATCTTCAAGTCCTCTTCTACCAGCTCCCTCCATCTCTTCTTTGGCCGCCCACGCTTCCGCCTTCCTTGCACATCCATCTGCATGACCCTTCTTCCCACATATTCGTCCTCCCTCCTCATCACATGACCAAACCATCTCAACCTTGCCTCCTGTATTTTTGCTCCTAAGTTCGTAACTTTCACTGTTCCCCTGACATAGTCATTTCTCAGATGATCCTTTCTGGTCACACCGCACATCCACCTAAGCATTCTCATCTCTGCTACTTCCATCCTGCTAATGTTATTTTTCTTCAGGGCCACAGTTTCTATAGCATATGTCATAGCTCGCCTCACTACTGTCCTATAAATTTTGCCTTTCAGATTGATCGGCACCCTCTTATCACATAACACTCCAGCCATCTCCCTCCAGTTCCTCCAACCTGCTTGTATCCTGCATCCCACTTCCTTCTCAGCTCCTCCATCTTCTTCCACTGTCGAACCTAAGTATCTAAAGTCTCTCACCTTCCTGATGACATTTCCTTCCAGCTCCAGGTCTGTCTCCTGGCCACCGCCCACTGCGCAACACATATACTCTGTCTTACTTCTGCTCAGTCTCATACCTCTCTCTTCCAGTACTTTTCTCCATCTTTCCAGTTTAGTTTCCGCTTCTTCTCTTGAATCTACACAGAGCAAGATGTCATCTGCATACGTGTCATCTGCATACGTGCATCTGCATACGTGCATTGTCCAAGGTGCATCTTCTCTCACCTCCTCTGTTACCACCTCCATCACAATATTAAACAGAAACGGACTTAATGCTGACCCTTGATGCAAGCCAACTGTTACTTGAAAACTTTCTGTCTGTCCCAAACAGTTCCGAACACTTGTCTTCACATTTCTGTACATTTCCTGCACCAACCTGACATATTTCTCCGGCACCTTCTTCTCCCTCAGACACCTCCAGACTTCTTGCCTTGGCACTCTATCGTATGCTTTCTCCAGATCAATAAATACCAGATGTAGCTCCCTTTGTTTCTCTCGATATTTTTCCATCATCTGTCGTAACCCAAAGATAGCATCTGTTGTTGATCTACCAGGCATGAAGCCAAATTGTTCCTTTGCAATCTCCACCTCCTCCCTCAATCTACCATCAAGAACCCTTTCTAGGATCTTCATTGTGTGGGACATCAACTTTATTCCTCTGTAATTTTTACAGTCTTGTGCATCCCCTTTACCCTTGTAGATGGGAACAAGAGTACTCTCCCTCCATTCCTCGGGTATATTTTCCTGTTGGCAAACTTTCATGAACAGGTCCCACAGCAGGTCAATTCCCTCTTCCCCCAGTGCCTTCCATGCCTCCACTGGAATTCTGTCGGGGCCCACCGCTTTTCCATTCTTCATCCTCTTCATGGCCTCCGTCACTTCCATTCTACTGATGTTCTGCACCATCCCCTCAGAAGGCTGCCCATCTCCTCTGTGAGTCCTTGCATTTTCCTCATTCAGAAGTCCCTCAAAGTATATTTTCCATCTGTTTCTTATGTCCACATCCCTCCATAATACTCTTCCTTCAGCATCTTTGATCTGCCTCACATGTAAGATGTCCTTAGCTGCTTTATTTCTACATTTCGCTAGTTGGTAAATTTTTCTCTGTCCTTCCTTTGTTTCTAATTGATCATACAGATCTTGATATGCCATGGTCTTCGCCTGTGCCACAACTCTCTTGGCTTCTTGTTTTCTCTGTTTGTACACCTCTCTGTCCTCTTCCACTCTTGACTCATCCCACTTCTGCTTTGCCTTCCTCTTAGCTGTCACTGCCACTTGTACATCATTATTCCACCACCAACCCTCCTTCTGCTCTCTAATCTTTCCAGATGTCTCACCAAGCACCTCGATTGCACAGCTCAGGATTGCTTTTGAATTATGTTTCCACCAATCTTGTACACTTTTTTTACGAAAATTTTTTACGAAATTTTGGTACGAAATCTTAAGTGTCGTAAATGCTGCAAGTAAAATAATGCAGAATCCGCCATTTGATATAGGAAAAATTACAGAAAATCTTGATTATTTTATACAAGAATTAAATACTCGCCGAACAGACCAATATTTTGAAAATATTATTACAACTGCAAAAGTAGCAAACGATCCTATTTTTCCAGACATTCGCAAAAGAACAAAAACAAAAATGTTTGGTTACGAAGCATCAGATGAGACAACGCATGATCCTAAACAAAATTTTAAAATAAATTTTTTCTTCGCGATTTTAGACACGACAATAACTTCAGTCACGGAAAGATTCATACTCTTAAAACAACATAGCGAGGACTTTAAAGTTATAAGAGACATTATCAAATTAAAATATTGGAGCGATGAAGATTTAATGAAACATTGTAAAGATTTGCACTTAAAACTGAGCGACAATCAAAATTCCGACAATCGCGATATTGATTTTTTATTTATTTGAGGAATTAAAAACTTTGCAGTGTTTTATTAAAAAAGAGTCGGCTCCTCAGGATGTTTTAAATTATATATACGAAAATAAATTAACGGACACGTTTCCGAATACTGCGATTGTGATGCGTATTTATTTAACATTACGAATATCCGTAGCATAGCATCGGGGGAAAGAAGTTTTTCAAAACTGAAACTAATAAACAATTATTTGCGATCAACAATGTCTGGAGAGTCTAACGGATTTATCAATTATATCAATTGAAAATAATATTATCGATTCATTAGACATTATAGATATTATTAAAAATTTTGTGTCGGCTAAAGCAAGACGAATAAATGTATAAAATAAATCTATATTTATCCTAATTGTTAAGTAGATAAAAGCATGTCTCCAAATTATCTTTGCTATGTAATATTTCTTTTTATATTAAAATAAAAGTAAATTTTGTTTATATATATATATATATATATATATTCTGTTGTATTTATATATCACGGAATAAACATTTTTGAAAATTTTTATTATTAAAAATTCCTTATTAATGAATTTCAGTGATTAAAATGTTCTACTTCTGTTAAATAAAATTTATTTTTATGTATGCGTATAAACTGTTTTGTACTTTTAACAAAGTAAATTTTTTCGCAAAACGTTTTCATCGAAACTTATTTTATGGGGCGCTGAAAAAACGTTTTGCACAAGGGCGCCTCCTACCCACGGCTCGGCACTGCAAACTAGATAATATCGTTTGGCGTTTATTGAAGTACTTAATTACATGTTGAAATGTAAACATACTTGCGACGCCCCGGCGTACAGTTTGCAGTCCCGATATCATTTTAGCTGTCTCCTTTTCACCTTCCCCGTTGCATCTGCATCATCACGAAAAGCAAAAGACCAGGTTTGCACGCAAAAATTCAAGTCAGGCCGTATGTTGGCTTTGTAAGGAGACAAAAATGGCTTCATTATCATGACGTATCAATTCATTTCTGCATTGCAATAATCCTCCGAGTTTTTACAATTTTTCTATATGACTCACACACCGCACTTTCCTACCTACTAACACTTCAAGATCCCTAGTCTGGTCAATTTTTCCCCTAGCATAATCCTACCAGTATAACAACACAGCATTCGATATCGTATTACACTAAAGTGTACAAGTTTGCATTTACTAACATTAAACGGACAGCTATTTTCATATGCAAACAATTCCAGCCTATTCAAATCATTCTGCAAGTACTGCATATCAGCCGCATTTCTGATTATCCTGCTTATCTTTGCGTTGTCAGCAAACCGTTGAGCATATTTTGCGCGCAGCGTGGTCAATGAGTTCGCGGTAAAGTATGACAGGTATTGTGCAAATGAATGTTAGTTAGTTGATTTTGCTTTTGGAATGTTAGTGAACCTCCCTCGATGAGTCCACAAGAATAATAATCTCCTGTTAGACTGAAACAATAGCCAAAGGACTGATCCGTGGGATACACGGCTGGTTAAATTTTGCAGACTCACATTCCCTACACCAGCTTTTGGTGTCTGTCTATCATTCAGCCACCCACTTTTTCGCGTCAACGTATATCCTTTCCCGTTGTCTATCGCAACCGTCATATTATCGTAAACTGTGTGCGTTCTTACTCGGACAAGACTTTCTCTTAGTAAAGCCATTAGGATGATTATTATCACATTTCCTTTCATAAATTACGCGACACACATGGCGCATCAATGACTTTCTTGATAACTCTGATACAAAAAAAAAACATCTCCCTGTCCCTTTTAGGGTTAATTTTGTATAGAATTACGAATCTGTAAATGCAAATATTTTAAAAAAATATTATTAATATATCAGTGTTTTAATTTTTTTTTTTTTTTCAAGTAATCTTAAAGTGCTTCAAGGTGGTTCCTCTGAATAATCTGAGCGCGTTGTGCGTATAAATTATCGAAATCCGTCGCGTAGTTTTCATGTATTCAAAATTCCGATACAAACTGTGGTGAACAGCGATGGAAAAAAGGACTTCACATTCTTAACGGGTAGCAGCAGCTCGAGGAAGTAAGGTGTGAACGTGAGTACTGAAGTGTAACAAATGCCTGAAGGATCTTGTTGTCCGAAGGAAAGGTATAACGTGTGGAAAATGCGTTCGAATTCTGCATGTTCCGGCCTATCCGAATCTACATGGCAACGGAAGTCCTTCGCAGAACGTGACGATTGGAAATGTCTGTACTGCAGGGAGAACAAAGCAATCCACATGGGGACAAATTAACAAAGCAGTTGATTTGACAGGAAGCAAGGCGAGACGAGTCCTGGAAAGAACAAGGAAGAAGGTGAGCCCTCTACTCTACCCAGAGCATATAAAAGAACTGTCCAATCACGTTTGTCCAAATATGTTTCAATAAGCAGAAGAAGCAATCATTGAAAAGTCTAACGAATCAAAGGAAAAGTCGCAGACGAAAGTGGATGACAGGAACTGGAAGTGAAAAGTTTTCGGTACGCACCAATAGGTAGCAGCACAGTAGGATGATGCCGGGATAGGTAAGAAACGCGCATGCTCGTTCTGTCGCTGTCTGCAGCAGTCTGGCGGCCGTGCTCGAGGAGTACGACAGTTGAACAGCGTTTATTGTGGGCAAAAGAACTTCCTGCAAAGAAAGTTCATCCAAAGGGATGTTGACGAAAGAAGTTTCTGTGACGTGCAGCAGTTCACATTCGCAGAGACGCTCGCCGTTTTACGGTGAATGGCGATCTGGCTGCCCTCTCGAGCTTGTGACATAAGCCACTCGCAGACGGTTGGAAGAGATGGTCCGAGGTGATAGGCGGTTAACGACGGTCTGCGTAGTGAATTGTGAGGAGTCGGCGAATATGCGACGCTTCGTGGAGTAAGAGGTAAAAACAAACCGAACAGTTTTTTTTTTTTTTAATCATTAACCAGACGTCTTATAGAAACGTGTGGTAAACATAATAATACTTCGAAAAATCGGTTTACCACATGAAGAGGAATTAGGATTCATTTAAATCTCCTACTTGAATTTTGAATTCCACCACTATTCCTGGTTCCTTGGAACTTCGACAGCGCTGCTTCTGCTCATTCAGCTGTGACCGAGACGCGTGGAAGTAAGACTCGCTCGAGCTGTTTGACTCGCTCTTCTGTTAAAAGTGCGAATGTTGTAATTAATTCTTTTGCCTCTCCATTAATGATGCTCATGTAACGAAATACAAGCGAGTACTCAATAAATGCTAGCTTCGTTTACGTCTCAAACCGTTTTATCTTTCCAAGTGCTATTATTATTTTTGTTATTTACAAAAGACTGAATAGAATTGTGTATAACCAAATTTGGGGGAAATTAGAAGTTGTTTATGAAACACAAATAACACTTAATCGGAGTTCCCAGTTTAGCCGAGTGGCCATGCACTCCGCAACCTGGGCGTGGACTGCAGGGTTTGCTCCCCAGTTAATCTGGGGTTTTCCTCCTGCAAGCAGGCAAACCGGCTCCGGGAACACACACATCGACAGACACAGGACACGCCAGGAGGCATAGGGCCAACCACCTTATCCTCGGGACAGGTATACAGCTTGAAACGACTTAGGATAGCTCCGTAACAGGCCAATAGGCCTAATACGAAAAAAGGAAAAATAAGAGATATTTTTCGCAATGTTTTTCTGAATATTGGGCATATGCCCAATATTCGCCGCCTTAAGCTCGGCGATTAGAAACACGCGGTGCTCCAAACCATGAAGTTAGCACTGAGCGAGAGCGGGAAGACGGGAATGCAAAATATGATCACTGCCGCAACTGCGCGTGGCTCGAAAGCAGCCACAGCAATATACTGTACAAGGCACAAATGAATACTAAAAGCAGTTTCATCATTTCGAAAATATTAGAGAAATCGGTAAAAATTAGACTCGTGAAATTTTTCGACAAAAACAACTTCTTTTCAAAGAATCAATTTGGGTTCAGGCAAAAGTTTAGCACAGAACATGCTTTACTGAACTTCATAAAAACAGATTATACCTCCCTTGACGACATAAACTAACATCAGCAGTATTTCTAGATATACACAAAGCTTTTGACTCTGTATCACATGATATTTTAATAAAAAAATTAAAAGTCATAGGAATACGAGCTACTGCGCTAAACTGGTTCAGAAATGCCAGATCACAAATTGTAAGAATAAATATCATCTATAGCAGCTCCAAAACAGTAGACTGCGGTGTACCACAAGGATCTGTCTTGGGACCAATTTTATTGAATATTTACATCAATGACTTCTGCAATCTTAATCTAAACAGTAAAATAAATACTTTTGCAGATGACACAGTACTAATTTTCTCTACAGACACAGCCGAACAAATGAAAACCATCGTGAATGCTGATCTTTTGAAAGTAACAAATTGGTTTCAGTCAAACAAACTCAGTCTGAATGTCTCAAAAACTAAATATCGAAATTTTAACTTGCGAAATAAAATTAGCAAAATGAACTTCGCTGCACAATTAATTTTGCCTGATTGGAATTGCAGGACAAATTCAAATTGCAACTGCGAGAAAATAGAAAAAGTCGGTGTAATAACTTACTTGGGATTAAAAATTGATTGTAAGTTAAGCTGGAAACCGCGTATCACCGATGTCATAAAAAAAGTAAGGATTATGTTAAACAGACTTTATTTCTTAAACAGATTCTTAAATTTAAATATGCTAAAAATATTATATTCTGCGTGGATTCAAAGCGCACTACAATATGGTATATTTAAGTTGGGGAGGAATCTATCGCACTACGCTGAGACCTTTAGTCTCGACTCAGAATAAAGTGATTAAAATCTTAACTAGAAACAAATATAAGGAAACTGCAATGTGTAATAAATATATCATACTAAACATACTCTCCGTTAGATATTTATACGACTATAGGATACTATTATTCATAAAAAAGACAACGAATACGTAAATATCAAACAAGATGCTTTCCTTAGTAGACATAAGGGCCTAAAATATTTAGTTCCGAAAGCAAATAAAGAAGCAACACACAAACATTTTACTTATTTAGCGCAAAAGTATTCAACACGCTACCTTTGACAATAAGAAATGAAACTAACCCAAACAAATACAAATCTCTAATTAAAAGAGTATTTATTTTCCCACAGAAATGAGGAAGATCAGTTCAAAATAATTGTAGAAATTATTGGTTTTCAGCATATTTGTATTCAAAGATCCAGTCTCGTGGGTAAAACGTAAAAGTTTAAATGCTATTTAACTGCTTTGTTTTGTTTTGTTCTTAATTAATTGTTAAAGCGACATCCGCGTCACTCATTCCAGCTGGATATGTGGCGCGTTACAATGATAATAATAAGAATAAGAATAATTAAACTAAAACAACAAGTTGTGAGAGAAACAGAAATTGATGTAGTGATTGAACTCACAGGAAATAATGTTTTATTCATCAGAATCAGGGTCACCTGGACCACATACACGATTTTCAATGTACTGACCTTTCTTGTGTACAACAAATTGCATATCCGGTGTGCGATATGCTCTACAGCTGAGCGTAAGGAGTCGGATTGGATGTTCATAACAGCCCGTTTTATGTTCTCTTTCAACACATGCAAGTTGGGAACGCCACCAACATACATAACGGATTTCAAATACCCCCACAGCCAAAAGTCACATACAGTGATATCCGAGGATCGAGGTGGCCATGCCGTCGGAAAGAACTGACTGATAACCTTCTCATTACTGAAATGCTAGCATAAAAGGCGCTTTACTGAACGTTCATTGTGTTCTCCATCCTGCATAAAAATTATGGAGTCCAAGCATTGTCTTTGCTGCAATGCAGGAATGACAAAGTTTTCCAGCATTCATCGATAAATCTCTCCAGTAATGGAGCAGAATTACAGGACTTGTCGGGGTAATACGCTCAAAAAACTATGGTCCTATTATGAAATAGGCTGTGAAGCCACACCACACGGTTCCTTTTGGAGAATGCAGTGGTACGTGTTGGATCGCTTGGAGATGTTCAAATGCCCAAATTCTGCAGTTGTGAGTGTTGACCGACCCATTCAGATAAAAATGAGCCTCATCACCGCACAATATTCTCCAAGGCCAGTCATTGTCGACCTCCATTCGGGGAAGAAACGTTAGTGCGTAGGTCATGCACTTATCATAATCTGCGGTAGTTAGTGCTTGCACACGACTGAACTTATACGGATAGAAGTGAACCATTTCCCTTAAGATAAGCCATATCAAGTTGGCGGGCTATGGCACCAGCGCTTAGACCAGTTGGTCCCTGTGTCGTCGAACACCGCAGTAGCAACGTCTGTTACTGTCTCTTCTTGCACTGCTTTCCGTCCTCTGCCATGTCTAACTCCAATTGATCCAGTTTCTTCAAACTTCTTAATCATAGCTCTCAGTGCTACAGCTGACATAGGACCTGTACGCGGGTTATGAATCTTTCGAAATTCCCGAAGGGCCACTACGACATTGCACTGTTTAAGGTAAAACAACTTAACAAGTAAAGCACGCTGAGGCAAGGTAGGATGCATATTGAGCACAATTCGTCAGTCATTCGAATAACTGCCTGAACGTTCCTAATCCCTTTTTAAGTGGAATTGATGGCGCTGCTCTCACGTACGCACAGTAAAATTTCCATAATTCTTTTTACTTGCATTTACTGCAAATATCTGATTGCTTTCGGCTCTGCCAGCGCCAAAATTTCCCCTATCAGCGACTTTTGGTACTAGATCTGTTTTTCGAGGAATTCATTTCCCCATGCCTATGAAAGTCTCAGTATACAATGTGGTCTCATTCCGTGTATTAGTTTTAGCTACAGATCCCTGCAATGAGAGAAAGTTAATTTATGGCCATCCTGTACATTTGTAAAATACATAAATCAGCTAAAGTCTTTTAGTCCATTCTAGTAAGTTGGTGAGGCCTTTTAATCCTGTCTAGCTTTTTGAATACTCAGTGGGCAGTTCAATCTTCACCAGTAGCTAATCAAAGATAGCTGTCCCAAGACTATCAGTACTTAAATGTGGCAACCGATGAAGAAACGGGCAAACAAGTACTGCCATCTCTTGGTATCTAACCTTAACAGGATATGGTTTTGTCTGAAATAATGTAGATTCCACGGTAGATTTTCCTGAGTTTACAGGACTAAAATTCGTCTTTCTGGGAAAAAATCCCGCTTGCCCATGCCAGATATCGACTAATTCTGGAAACTGCCGAAAAAAGGGTTAGAAAAAGTTCCTGCAGGCCGCGACTAGATTCGAACTTATAAGTCTGTGTTCGTGTGGTCTAGAGCAGTGGATGCAGGCGCCACTTCCACTGAGCTACACAGGCCAGAATATACATTTGTTCTCATGTATATATTGTAAATAGTCAGGCTGAATAAAATTTGTTTCATTGGGGGGTGGGGGGATACAATTATTATTGTTATTTGAATAATGCGATATGCTTTACATACATTTATAATTTCCTTTTTTTTTAACAGGAAATCCATTGGTTTGCGACTGCCGCAGCAAATCACTCGGTGAACTGTTGTATTATGATCCTGCTAAAGTGCTTAAGGACACCCCCGTATGCAACTACCCACCTTTCAAGAAAGGCGTACCCTACCTTTCGCAAACCGCCGAGGACTTGAGCTACTGGAGTTGCCCTCTTCCTTGTAAATGTTTTTGCGCAGGTTACGATGACTCCGCCGTCCTCCATTTGGACGTCGACTGTAGTTCTCTGAACCTGGACGCAGTACCCGAAGACGTCATAGCTTTTATCAGTGACGGCAGAGCAGAAGGGAACCGCACCATTTCGTCACCTACTGTTCAAGTTCATAGCATAAACTTGGAAAACAACAACCTTAAAGTTCTCGACAGAAGGTTGCTCAACGCTGGATTATCGGCATTGCTGCTGGCCCGCAACTTACTGACCACCCTGCCGAATGACACTCTGAACGCCATGAAGCTGGAAAGGATGACAATGTCTGGAAATCCGTGGAGATGCGACTGCGAAACTGTCGATTTCAAACATTGGTTCCTGAGGAATCTCCACGCGGTAAGTTCTATTGAAAGAAACGTTTTCGATGTCTGTTGAGGGCTTCGTTGCTAGGAAATTGGGATTTTTAAATTGCAAATTATTTCTTCTCAGAAATTCTCAAACGGAGGCTGAAAAGAATAAGAAAAGCGATCTAAGCTTTGCTTAAATACTTAATAATACTTAACTGAAATACATCGCAAAACATAGTAAAATTATTTAATTAAATTAATAAAAAGAGATTTTTAAATATATAAATATACTACGACCGACAACATATTGGCAAATCTTGTCGGTCAAGTGCAAAATTGTCGCTAGATGGCACCACTATACTGCTTTACAAAACACTTCCTTTAGAATAATATTTGTAGAATACTAATTATATGAAGAGCTAAAAGCTTAAATTCGGCGACGTGAACTTATTTAAGTTAAGGTATGTAAGTTCTGTTTGATACAAACTTGATATTAACTAGGTCTAGCTACTCACTGATGAGACCTCAATAAAGGTTGAAACCGGTCTGGGTAGTGACCTTCTCTCATAATGTAGAACAGTAATACAGCTCCTAGAAGCTGGGATTCACATTATGGGTAAATACCAAGAATACTGATCGGAACTTGCTCCACCCTTACTATGAGTTGCCTCAGTGTTGCACTACCAAATGGGTTATGTGTGCACTATCCAGGTATTTGCTTACGCTTGGACTCGCCGAACTTTATATAGTTTCTATATTCGGCAGGAAACTCTTTGAGTTTCTTATTCTGTTATGAAACAATATGGGATGTAACATCCCTTAACTTAAATATGTAGAATAGATCAGCTTGGTTATTTCAAGGTTACAGCTTGCATTATGTTTACTCCTTAGAACAGGGGTGGCCAACCTTTTATAGTTCATGCGTCAATTTTTTCATTTTTTAGTTAAGATGCGCTATACAAACTTATACCACTTTTCAGCCATTTTAAAATATGATAATATGGATATATTTAACAGTTATACATAAAATGATTTCTTATATATATGGTAATATAGATACTTTTAGCAGTTTTAAATAAAAGGATTTTATATAAAGACAAGATAAACATGAATTATTTTATTGAGACTTTTGAAATTGCTTTGCTTTTGCTAAGCTTGTAGTTAAATCAGTTACAGAAAGCATCAAGCAGTTTTTCAAATTTGAATCAGTCTCAACCTTAATCATTTTCATTGATGAAAATGCTTGTTCGCATCTGTGTGTAGTTCCAAAACGACAGATATAACTCTGAGCAAATTTTCTCAGTTCTGGAAAATGTTCACAGGGCAACGATCGCCAGAAATTAATTATATCAGAAGCATCTAAGAGTGATGGAAGTTCGTTAAATTTCATTTTCAATAAAGAATTGGTTTTGAGATCAATAAGTTCCATTTGTATGTTACTAGGCATCGTCAAGATTTTTTGTTCAGTAAGTGAAAAGGGATTTATAAATGCAAGTATGCAGTCTTCTTCTTCGGCAAAATCGCTGAAACGACTGTCAAAGGACTCCTGCAATAATCTGAGTTTGTCAGTATATTCTGTAAAGTTGCCATTATCTTCAACAGATTCGCTATGTTCTTTTAAATGGGGAAGACTCAAATTCGTGTTTTCTAACTGGGAGATGAAGAGTTTTAATTTCATTTTGAATGCACTGATATCATTTACTAGGCTAAGAAACAATTTGTTCTTGCCCTGCAGTTTCAAATTTAGATCATTGAGGGGGGGGGGCTGGTAACATTAACTAAAAATATTAAATCAAATAGCCATTTCTCATCAACGGGGCTTTTTCCTCCTGCAGATCATCCTTCTCTTCCAGAAAATTACGAACACTTTCTTTCAGTTTACAAAATCTACTGAGAACTTGTCCTTTGGAAAGCCAGCGCACCTCACAATGAAGGAAGAGTTCACCATATTCCATATCTAGCAGTTCACAATATTCTCTGAATTCTCTTCTGTTTAACCCTCTTGCTCTAATTTTATTCACACACTTTACAACTGGTATCATAACATGCTTCAAATTTAGAGTGTTTCCACACAGAGATTCTTCATGTATAATACAATGATACTTTAGTAGAGAACGACCTAAAAACTTTCAAGTAAAGTTACAATTTTACTTAGTCCCAGAAACTCTACCTACCATTGACGGTGCTCCATCAGTGCAAACACTGATGAGCTTACTAGAATCTAGTTGTTGATTTTTAGACATGACTTTACTTTGTCAAATATGTCTGACCCTCTGCTTTTTCCATGAAGTGACTCAAGACCGATAAGTTCTTCAAAGATGTTAAAATTACCATCAATGCCTCTTATAAAAATGCTTAATTGGACTACATCACGTATGTCAGCGGATTCGTGCAAGGCTAAAGAAAAGAAAGAACAAGCATGAACGTGGTGTTTCAATTGCTCGGTAACATCATGGGAAAGTTTTTCGATGCGTCTTGTAATGGTTTGCTTGGACAGAGCAATTTGGTTTACTATTCTTCTTTCAACATTCTTATCAACAAGAAATTTTGCAAATTTTTCGAGACAGGACTTAACAACTTCCTCTCCATCAGAGAAAGGCTTGTGTTTTTTAGCCAACATAAAGGCAATTTTATAAGACGCCTCCAGCATTGCCACACTTTCACAACTTCGTTTCACAAATATATTTTGTCTCTTTTTTATTTCTTCCTTTTTCTTAACCACACATTCTTTCCGCAACTCAGACCCAGGAACTAACTTCAGTTTATCTTCTAATTCATCTTGATGTTTTCTATAGTGTCTGTTAAGATCATGCTTCTATTATCTGAGAGAATGCTTTCACAAACAAAGCAGACCTCAATAAATGTTGAAACCGGTCTGTGTAGTGACCTTCTCTCACTCATAATGTAGAACAGTAATACAGCTCCTAGGAGCTGGTTTTCACATTTATGGGGAAATATCAAGAATAGTGATCGGAGCTTGCTCCACCCTTACCATGAGTTGCCTCAGTGTTGCACTCCCTAAATGGTCAGTTGTAACACTATCCAGGTATTTGCTAACGCTTGGACTCGCTGAACTTTATATATTTACTATATTCGGCATGAAACTCTTTGAGTTTCTTATTCGGCTATGAAACAATATGGGATGTAATATCCCTTAACTTAAAAAAGCACAACTGTTTTCCTGAAGGACCCGCAATAAATAAGAACTCATTTACCCACAGTTCATTAAACTGGCGCTTGCTACCACCTTCTGCTTTTCTTCTGCTCATTTTCTTTTGCAAAGTAATGGGTAACTGACTGTAAAAAAATTTTTTTTCTAAAAGTAAAGCTTATTATTAAATAATTTCTTTAAATTATTTTATCGTTTTAAACATTATGAACATTCAAAAACAGTTCTGCAAGTTTAAGATAAGATTGCTGTTTTCATGAAGGCCGAATACAGTTCTATATGTTTAAAAATCATATATATATATTTTTCCATAGAGAGTTTTCGTCTCTCTCTCGTAATATATTATGTCCAATGAAATACGAGATCGCTTCCTGCCATAAAACAGTCGATCAGCTGGCAATCACACACACACAACCCAAACATCCGCATTACGAAAGCTTTGCTGATGATCAGTTCAATTTAGGAATAAACCTACGATACGTAAATAAAAAGGAAAGATATTGTATTAAAAAAAACATAAAAACACACACATACAAATACACCGAATAATTGCGGGTTTCAGTAATCAGCAAATTAGGGGAGCGGGCAAGAAAAAACGCGTTCAAAATGAAAAAATTTATTTTAAAATTTACAGAACTATATTAAGCCTTCATGAAAACAGAAATCTTATCTTAAACTTAAAGAACTGCTAATAAAAACATATAAGTTCGAAAACACAGAATTGTTCACTCACATCGAATCAGAAGTTCATCGAACGTTATGACACGAGAGTCAGCTGTAAACTGATTGAGTAACTGGTGACGGATGTCAGCATTTGCCGGTGCCTGTTGCTTCAAGATCAAACAAGTATAATAAGTACGCACTCTAGAATTCAGTGGTAGGTTAATTGTGTGTTTATATATATATATAAATCATATACAATTTTTTTTTAAATTTTTCTCTACAGAGCCTGACACCCGAATTTTTAATATTGGACTGTCTTCGAAGCAAATCTTTGTTCCCTTATAAATATCCAACATTACTGAATATTGCAAGACGAACAGATTGAAGGCCTGAAGTAGGCTTACAGGTTGGAGGCTCCAACCGTAAAGGTTGGCGGCTTGCAATCATTTGTGCAATGGATTCACACAGAAAAACATTCAGTGTGATCAAACTTTTTTTTTCTTCTTGAGTATTCAGTTGAGGTCGTTTTTGCTCGCACTGCTCATCAGAAGTAGTTCGTAAAGACGATCTTTGACACTTTTTTGATCACCGTAGGTGGACGTATGATGCCGAAATGAGTTGCTTGCACGGCCGTATATCATGTGCTAATCTCACCCTCCATTTTAATGCACTTTTTCGGGTGCTTTCTGCAGGAACAACAAAAACACGTCTTTGAACGAAAAGTCCTGTGAAGTTAGTTTTTCTTTATCTTTTTCAAAACATAAAAAAAGAAATAGCTATTGTCGGAGATCGGTGAACAGTTACAATAAGAACGTATATCCGGTTTGGTTAAAAGAACAGAACTGCTTTCATTGTATCTTTTAGATTGTGGACGCAAATACCACAAAATGCATCAGCGGAGATGCGGACGATGAGGAAATCTTCATTATCGCCTTGGGAGATTTGGATCTGTGCCCCATTTCCATAGCAATCTACGTAATAAGTGGCCTCACTGTGTTAGGTGAGTACGTTACTTCTGTAGTATCTGAACCATACATATTATATGGTTTTATATTATATTATATTATATTATAGAATACGAATTTCGTCCATCTCATTGTATTATTTTAAATTTATTAAAGCCTTGATTAAAATGTTTGGAATGAAGTGAAAAAGTAATTCGATCTATAATGTATATTACTCTCTCTCTCTCTCTCTCTCTCTCTCTCTCTCTCTCTCTCTCTCTCTCTCTCTCTCTCTCTCTCTCTTACAAACAGCAGCATTCGAAACCATTCGCAGAACAAACGTTTCAATGAGCTTTCGGGTTATTTAGCCCGAAGACAGTTTCGCGACTGGTTTTCTGATTTTAAATTATAAAATGTTAAGACATCACAATATGCGAAGTGCCCTCTTTATTACCGATAACCACCTGAGAGTCGGATTCGAGCAGTGTTCTCGAAAATTACGCTGGAGCATCGCCAAACAAGTTCAGGATGCTCTTCCGTCAATAACCGCAAGAATTTTTCACTATTCCATTGGAGATTTCAGTGTTCTATTGAAAGTCACGTGCGGGATAAAGGGTCAACCTACTTGGTCAAAAACGATGTTCATACCATCTTCGGAAGTGTTGGTCCCGTAGCCGTTTTCTCGCGGTCATTCGACAAACTGCAGCGGGAATTTCGATTTAATAACACAGTCCTGTGTTTGCCCTCCTTTTTGCATCGACAACGTGCTTGCAATGCTGTTGTGTCGAGCAGCATGTCGGACGTTGACTCGATGTTTTCCGTTTATTATACCGCTCTGGGATGATCAGCACACCGAAATTCTGTTACACGTGACCACCCAAGCAGGAAAATGATTTCCGCTGTCGTCAAACCCCGTTCGCAGTTTGTCACTCAGATCACGACCTTTGTCCATATTCACACATACAAGCAAACGCCAACTATTATCGGTCGGTTTATTATTATTATTATTTTAATATTTCAAAATAACACTCGTGCACCAAATATTAATTAAAAATTGTTGGCAAGGACTTTTTCACGATTGGTCAACGACCAATCGTGTAAAAATTGAAAATTGCTCAACCTTATGAAAAACTGAGGACTCAGTGATATAAAGCAAGGACGGCCTTCCTGTAATTAGTTGCGTGTGTTGATGGTGGTTATGAAATATGCGTGTTTTGTTGTTGTTTTTTTTCTTTTCCTGTGTTAGGACGTCTTGTTTCACTAATTCTCATCACATCAACTTTAATTCTTTTCATTTCCTGTATCAGGTTGTCAAAATTCCCTACTTTTTATAATGTTCTCACATCAAGATCCAATTTCCAAGATTCTGTTCCTTGTTTTCAAATGCGGAATATCAGAAGGGAAGCTGGATGGAAAAAGAGGGAGAGATAGACCCAGAGGAATGTGGTTTGAAGACATTAAGCACTGGACTGGCTTGAATTACCATAAATGTTCCAGAGCAGCAAAAGAAAGAAAAAAGTTCCGAGACATGGTTTCCGACCTCCTTCTAGGGCAGTGTTTCCCAACCTGTGATCCGTGGACCCCCGGGGGTCCGCGAGTAATTCAAAAGGGGTCCGCGGGATAGTTTATTTTCATCAAACTTTATCTTATCATGTTGCTCACACCTGGCCTAATTGATATGTCCATATTATTCCGAATATCTCCATTCATAACAGTATCGCATTGACATAAATGACACATTTAGTGTTGTAAAGTTGTAATTTATTACTTCATCTTTATGATACGTAAAATATAAACAATTTCCATTTTGGATTTTATAGGGGCCGCGGTGAATTAACATTCGCTACAGGGGTCCGCGACATCAAAAAGGTTGGGAAACACTGTTCTAGGGGATGACACTTGAAGAAGTTGTTGTCGTAGATGTTTGCCTCCACTTACTTCCTAATTTGTGAAATATTTTTTAAGTATTGAAAGAACAAACGACAGAAATATTTAATGTCCAGTCAGTTCCGTCACAAGTTTTCATCCTGGACAAAATGCCAATTATCGTCATAGTTTATAATTTATTTAGAAATCGGTTTCTCCGACATTAACAGTAATGAAATACATAAAATCAGGGAAATAAAATTTAACTTCTCTGTGCCAAGCACGAGTGCTCACCCTCACCCTTTCTCTCTATTTAGATGCCGATTTCCTTGAAGCGACTAATTGAAAGGATGCTTCTGCTACTAGATTATAAACTCTACTTTTTTAAAAGAGAGAGAGAGAGAGAATATTTATAGCGCTTTAAGTCAGAAGTGAACAAATAACAGTTCATATAACTTGCCTGGTTGGCCGGGTGGTCAGCGTATCCGCTCTCCAACCAACAGTCTGAGAGTTTCCGAATCCCACCGTGGGCATGGAAGTCCCTAACTGTCCTTAGGTGGTAGATGAAGTTCAGAAAATAAATTTAAAAGAATACAAAAATAACAAAGTGCTATCGGTCTACTGTTTGAGTGACAATGATGTATAAAACAAACATTTCAGATTCTTATCTAAGCAATAACGACAACTAAACGGCACGATACGAGGAAGTCGTGAAAAGTGACCCAGTTTCGACAGTTATCGTGAAATTTTGTCGTAAAATTAATGACTTCTAGTACACGATTAAGAAATTCTTCCGGCAATTTGGGCTCGATTTTGATCTGCGTTTGTTGGTTTGGATTAAGTGCGACGGTTGAAGAGAAGGACGTTGACATATTTGTTACAATTTTACACCCGATCCTGTGGTCACAAAACTCAAGAATTACTTCCGTAGTTCAAAGGCCACCAAATAGGATTTCCATTGCCCACGTACTTCGGTCTTTTATAATCGCACTGTGTTTCACTCGTGGTTTTGTGGTTGCGTGAATTACACCGATGCAAACACGGGCCGTTTGGATCCATCCTCGCTCATAGCAATTACCGCTGATCCTCTAAATCTGAAGCCCCAAAACTCCTCCATTTTTCTGTTATTCAGAGGTAGTGAAAATAAAAAAATAAAAAAATGTTTGTAAGTATCGCCAATGACTGAAGAAAGTGGAAACTGAAGGGTTGTGATGATTGAAAAAAATAAATTTTATTAATTAGTGAAAAAGAGAGCCAAAAGGCTTCACTTCGGCGTTTCAAAATTATTCAAATTTAAGTGGATATTGAATCCAACATTATTTCAAAGACGAATAGAGAAACTACAAAAGTTTCATGCCGAATATAGAAACTATAAGAGTTTCAGCGGATCCAAGCGTAAGCAAACCATTCATGACAGTTGCAACTCGTAGTAAAGGTGGAATAAGCTCTGATCACTATCCTTAGTGTTTCCCATAATGTAAAACACATCTCCTAGGGAACATGTATGATGTTATACATTATGGGGGGGGGGTCACTATCCAGACCAGTTTCGACCTTTGTTGAATGTTCAAGTACAGGTCAAACTCCAAAAATTCAGCGTTGTTCCCCTCAGTAATAGGCTCACCCTGCCACTGAGAAGAACTCTCAGAACCGGTTGGCTCTACACCGTGGCAGGTTCAACCCACCACCGAGCAGAGCCGCTCATATGTCATCCGAGGGGTAACAGCAACAGCTCTACCTCAGTTAACTTCACGGGCTACAGCATTGCCATTCATTACCCCCCACACACACACCCGGGATCTGGATGACAGCAACAGCCGAACCGCAGTTAAAACTTCATGAGCTACAGCATTGCCATTCATCACCGAAGCTTCCAACTAGTTTTGACCTTTGTATAGGTGAAGCGGGCTCTAAAAATAAGATGATCCCGAAAGATCGCCCAAATCAGCGTTGTTCCACTCAGTGACAGGCTCACCCTCAACGAGAAGAACTTCTCAGCCATGGCTCTACCCAGTGGCAGGCTCGCCCCGCCACCAAGCAGAGCCATAATCTCAGCGGTGACCCCGCTCAGAGATAGGCAAAAACCAACCCCCAAGCAGAGCCTCTCAGAGCCAGGCCCGAACCGTTTTTGACCTTTTTTGAGGTCTCGTCATTGGGAGCCAGACCCAGAATAAATACTGAGGTTGTAGTGATGTTGAGCTTTTACTTTACCATACGATTTGCTAGAAAAGGTGTCACATCACAAAAGGCATCAAGAATTACTGAAAAACAGCCAAAAGGCTTCACTTCGGCGATGCAAAATTATTCAAATTAAGTGGATATTGAATCCAACATTATTTCAAAGCCGAACAGAGAAACAACAAGAATTTTTTGCCGAATATAGCTATAAATAGAAACTATAAAAGTTTCTATTTGTAAGCAAACCTTTCATGACCACCAGTTGCCCCTGTCATGAAAGGTTTGCTTACGCTTGGATCGTAGAAACTTTTATAGTTTCCATATTCTGCATGAAACTCTTGTAGTTTCTTTGAAACTTTTGTTGCTTCTCTATTCAGCTTTGAAATAATGTTGGATTCAATATCCACTTAATTTGAATAATTTATTAATAGGTTTTTAATTAACTTTTTCAGTTTGAACTCTCACATTATGAATAATCCGACCGATAATTAATATGAGACCTCGCTTTGTTTGCCTTTGTGTGTGTTTAAATGTATGCTACTTGAGTCCTCTTCAAACAGTAATAATAATGAATGTTTTGTGTATTTGTTAGTGCTGTTGATCGTAAGTAGCACGCTGTACTTCTGCTACAAACACAACCACGTCATGATCAAGGTGTGGCTCTACTCCCGCGGGATAACTTGGATCAAAGAAGAGGACTTCGATTACGATAAACAGTTCGACGCTTTCATTTCGTACAGTAACGAGGACGAAGAATTTGTGCAGAAACATCTGGTCTCAGGTGAGTAAGCGGATGATTTCAAAAAAGAAAGACTTTTGTTTGCTTAAGGAGACATAAGTTGATCGGTGTGCTTAATATACAGAAGTTTGCGTAGTCCTGTGGAATATTATGTAACTATTCGCACGTAATTAGGAATAAGGGTGGCACAAAAACAAAGTTTGTTACATAGATAATAAGAAATAAGTCGCAAATATGAAATAATCTAAAAAAAAAAAAAAAACAATTGGTGAAACGAAATAGAAATGCAAACAGGAAAAAACTCACCAAGATGGCCTGTAAGACTTTAGAATTAGAGAGGATGTGCGGGAAGCACCTCCCACCTGTTAATGAGAAGTAATTTCACAAATGAAGCAGTTTCAACAAATATTGATACCCTCAGGTAAATGCTTCTGCACAGGCTTTAAATATTACTAACGATCATTTATTTAATGAAATAGCCCCTGTGGAAACGTCCTTATGGCATCCACGGGGCTACACAGCCGATGTGAAACGCAGTTTTAAGTTCGATTCTTATTACAGACTACACGAACTTTTTTCTAAACCTTTCTGCGACCAGTTTTCCAGTTAGTGATTCCCTGGCATAGACGATTCGGGTTTTTCCCTCTCTCTTCCCAGAAAACTCGGGGTTTTAGTCCAAATGAAAAAACTGACCACAGAACGCATATTATTTCAGACAGTACTATATAGTGTTAGGGTTCATGAGATGGAGCCAGTTGTCTGCCCCACTTCAGTTGTCTGTTAAAATCATTGACAGCTTTTTGTCAGCTTTCTGAAATTTCTTTCATTTTTTTAGAATGCGACGACAGAAAGATAAAAAGGCGATAAAATACTTCTAAAATTGTGAATGTTTTGTAGATTTTTTTGACTACTCAATGGCAATCGGACTGAAGACGGCAAAAACGTGATTTATCTGTTGTACTCAAACAGAGTTGAATGAATTCGACACTTTCGCATATCATTATCATTATCATCATCATCATGCGTATCAAGGATTTAGGCCTAGCATGGCTTGTTCCGACCTTAGAAGTCATCGTTGAATCTTTTAAGAGGACTTCCTGCTTTTCTTTTTCCTAATGGCTTGTACTTTAAGGCTTGTTTTGGTAATCTTTCTGTTTTCATTTTTTTAACGTGTTCCATCCATTTATGTTTATATTTTTTAATTTTTTCAATTACTGGTTCTTGGTTTAATTCTTTCATAATATCTTCGTTCCATTTTGTGATCAATTATGGTATACTTTGCAGTTTTTCTCATAAACTTCATTTCTGCTGTTGTTAATCTTTGTTTGTCTTTTTGTTTTATTGTCCAGATTTCGCTTCCATACATTAAGACCGGTAGGGCTAATGTATTGTATACTTTTAGCCTGGTTTGTTTTTGAGCTAGGTTTGGTTTAAATATAGAGTTAATTACAACTGTCATTTTTAAATATTTTGCAATTTTACGTTTATATCTTTTTCATTTTCATATGTGATCATACATCCTAGGTAGTTAAATGAATTCATCTGCTCTAAGATCTTGTTATCTATTACTATTTTAGTTCTTGCTGGATCTTGTCCTTTAAAGGCCATAGTTTTTGATTTTTCCGTTGATATTATCATACCATAATCTTTGGATATCTCATTTAGATCTAAAATAGCTTTCTGTAGTTTATCTTCAGAATTTGTAATTATTATTTGGTCGTCGGCAAAGAGGAGAGTGTTTAAGTTAACTGTAGGTGAAAGTTTAATTCCTTGATTTAAATTTTTATTCCATTTTATTATTATTTCATTTAAGTAGATATTAAAAAAGAGTTGCTGAGAGGGGACATCCCTGTCGGACCCCTTGGTTTATCTCTCTCGTATATGATAGCTCGTGATTTAATCTTATTTGTATTTGATTATTTTCATATATACTTGCGATAGCTTTTAGGATATTATTTGGTATTTGTCTTTCTTTTAATATGTTAAATAATATGTTTCTTTTAACTTTGTAAAATGCTTTTTCGAAGTCAATAAATGCAATATTGACTTCGAAATTGAGAATACAATTGAGAATACAATTGAGAATACAATTGAGAATACAATTTGTTTCCAAATTGTATTCTCTTCTTTTCTCTATTATTAATTTTAGGCAAAAGGCCGGGTCTGTACATGATCGTCCTTTTCTAAATCCATTCTGTACTTCTAAAATAAAGTTTTCGGAATATTTCATTAGTTTGCTATTTAAGATTCTGCTATATATTTTGTAACAGGAATTCAGTATACTGATACCTCTATAGTTTTTAGGGTCATCTCTATTACCTTTCTTAAAGATAGGAATCACAATTGCTTTATTTCCATTCTATTGGGGGGATACCAGTTGAGTAAATTTTATTTAAAAATAATAAAAGTCTTTCTTTGACTCTTATCTCGAGTGATAATTAATGTTAGCATAATCTGAAATTATTTGCTGCTAAAATAACCACGACGAACTACTACTAATATGGAATAGCTTTCCTTTCAGAGGAGAAACAAGATGACTTTTTTTTTATTTATTTGTAATTTATAATTTATTTGTAAGCTTCCTATAATAGTACAAAATGTTGAACAATCGTATTTGTAACCTAAGAGCAACAGCTCATCCTGGTTATGGTGTGCATAACGTTACAGAAATTTATGTAATGCATTTTCATTATATACACATATGTACATTCACATAACATACACATTACATATTATTATAATATAATTTCATAATAAACTCACAGGAGACATGCTAATATGTACAGAGAAAGTTGCATAACAATTAATTGGGAATAAAATAAAACAAAGCAATTAAATTGCATTTAAACTTTTACGTTTTACCCACGAGACTGGATCTTTGAATACAAATATGCTAAAAACCAATAATTTCTACAATTATTATAAACAGAGCTTCCTCATTTCTGTGGGAAAATAAATACTCTTTGATTCGAGTTTTGCAATTGTTTGGATTAGTTTCATTTCTTATTGTTAAAGGTGGTAGCGTGTTGAATACTTTTGGCTATAAATAAGTCTAATGTTTGTGTGTTGCTTCTTTATTTGCCTTTGGAACTAAATATTTTAGGCCCTTACGTCTACTAAGGAAAGCATCTTGTTTGATATTTACGTATTCGTTGTCGTTTTTATGAATAATAGTACCCTATAGACGTATAAATATCTAACGGAGAGTATGTTTAGTATGATATATTTATTACACATTGCAGTTTCCTTATATTTGTTTCTAGTTAAGATTTTAATCACTTTATTCTGTGTCGAGACTAAAGGTTTCAGCGTAGTGCGATAGATTCCTCCCCAACTTAAATATGCCACATTGTAGTGCGCTTTGAATCCAGGCAGAATATAATATTTTTATCATATTTAAATTTAAGAATCTGTTTAGGTAGTAAAGTCTGCTTAACATAATCCTTACTTTATTTACGACATCGGTAATATGCGGTTTCCAGCTTAACTTACAATCAATTTTTAATCCCAAGTAAGTTATTACACTGACTTTTTCTATTTTCTCGCAGTTGCAATTTGAATTTGTCCTGCAATTCCAATCAGGCAAAATTAATTGTGCAGCGAAGTTCATTTTGCTAATTTTATTTCGCAAGTTAAAATTTATATATTTAGTTTTTGAGACAGTCAGACTAAGTTTGTTTAACTGGAACCAATTTGCAACTTTCAAAATATCAGCATTCACGATGGTTTTCATTTGTTCGAATGTGTCTGTAGAGAAAATTAGTACTGTATCATCTGCAAAAGTATTTATTTTACTATTTAGTTTAAGATTGCAGACGTCATTGATATAAATATTAAATAAAATTGGTCCCAAGACGAAATTGGTCCCTTGTGGTACACCGCAGTCTACCGTTTTGGAGCTGCTATAGCTGTTGTTTATTCTTACAATTTTGATCTGGCATTTCTGAACCAGTTTAGGGCAGTACCTCGTTTTCCTATGACTTTTAATTTTTTCATTAAAATTTCATGCGATACTGAGTCAAAAGCTTTGTGTATATCTAGAAATACTGCGAATGTTAGTTTATGTTCATCGAGGGAGGTATAATCTGTGTGTTTGTGAAGTTCAGTAAAGCATGTTCTGTGCTAAACTTTTGTCTGAACCCAAATTGATTCTTTGAAAAGAAGTTGTTTACGTCCAAAAATTTCACGAGTCTAATTTTTACCAATTTCTTTAATATTTTCGAAAAGACCGGTAGAAGGGAGGTCGGTTTGTAATTTTTCAAGTTATTATTTTTGCTTTCCTTTTTGTAAATAGGTACAACTACGGCTTTCTTAAAATCTAATGGAAACATGCCTGTCATCAGTGAGAAGTTAAAAATGTACATTTGGCATTCTTTCACAATTCTTGTGTTAATCCCATCGTATCCTGAAGTTTTGGTTGTTTTTAGGCTAGCGTTAACACTTTTGATGTCGTTTTCACAAGTGGGGAAAGATAGATGGAGTTATCAAGTCTCTTGAGAGTGCAATTCTGAGGGGTGGGTTTTGCATTTTTCAGAATGCTTTCACTGACTTTCCCCTTAATTAATCGTAACGAAATAATTTTCTCTTATTTAGAATTGGAGAACCAATTACCGAAATACAACCTGTGTCTGCATTATCGGCACTTCATCCCCGGAGAATTCATCCACCACAACATCAGCGCTGCTGTCAGCAACAGCAAGAGGACCATCATCTTGCTCTCGAGGTGAATATTTTTCATTATTTCTTCCTCTGCTTTCAAAATAACTAAACGTTTTTTAAAGTCGGTCATTAAATTAAAAATAATTCGGCTGAGTGCGAATCCTCGGACTTTATCAAAACGAATATTTGATAAAGCTACGGTATCTCCAGCTAACAGTACGCTGAGAAAACCGAACAAAAACTGCTTCTCCAATTTCTCACTTATTAGGTAACCTAATATGTGGGGGTGTAATTATACGACACCTCGAAGAACTCATCGCGGGAGGGCAATGACAATCTACTTTTTAATCCACCAACAACCCAGCACTCCACAACTACACTGTCGAACAAATTTTGTTTATGCATATACACTCGTACGTTGGCCACTTTTCATACGTGTAATATCTTCTGCACATTTCCATTTTCAAATGTGTTCTCCTTACACCCAACACATTTGTTTCTTATAAAGCCAAATTATCATGGCCACACAGATCGTTTCCGGCCAATCAGAGAGCACGATTGGAAACATGCACGTGGTGGGCGTATCCTTGTGTGGGGGCTTATTCTTGTGGGCATCACTAAGTCCTATCAGCGCACACTGAGCACCCCTTGACCCCCAATTCTTAGCTGGGGAATTGTTTCAGACCACGGTTTTCCTTTCGTGATCACAATGTGACCCAATGGATCCTGACTCTTCCGTGCCACAAGAATCGCATTGGGCAATTATGGATCGAAGAGCATATCCACGCACCCTGACCCCCTAATTCTTCTGCTTCGAATCTCATCGTACATTGGTGTGAACGTGTGGAACACAGCATCCGGTGGTCGATGCCAGTGCTTCGTTCGGTCGCTGACCTCTACGACAGTATTGTGTGTAGATGGTCCGGAATGCCTGAGGACCCCTTCCGTGGTGTAGTGGAACGAATCCCAAGGTGCAAACGGTCATCTCGGCCAGAGGAGGGCGAACACGCTACTTGGCAAATCTATCGGAATGTTTTGGCTCGTGAGTTTGTATGCCTCCCTACAAATTGCAGTTTAACCTTTCCTATGAATTTCTTTTACTCCAATTGTTAAGCTGTGTAGCGCAGGATTCCTCTCTTTCCCCTATGGAATTAATTGGTATTTGTATGTTTTGCGAACAATATTGCTAGGGTTAAGATACACTGACGATGTTGGTGGGAATTACAAAGTTTAATTTGCTTATGACTTAATTTAAGTTTTCTTTGAAAATGTTATGTGGAAATCTTAAAGCTGCTTCTTTCCGACATCGTTATGACCCACCGTTTTTTTATCCCCCCCACAGGAGCTTCCTACAGAGCGAATGGTGTGTTCTGGAATTTCAGATGGCGCACGCCCAGTTCCTCAAAGACAAGATCAGCCGCATCATCATGATCAAGTTGGAAGAGCTGCCATCGGACATTGACCTGCATCCGGACATCAGAGCGTACCTTGCGACTACCACTTTTCTTCAGTGGGGAGAGAAGTTCTTCTGGGAAAAGCTGAGGTATGCACTTCCCAAAAAGAAGGTGGAATCGTTTCGGGAGCAGCAAATAACTTGAATAAAGACACTTACGATGAAACCGTTCTGATTGCTGTTTTTGCTTTCACAAAATTTCTTTAAAAATATCGAATTACAAACGCGTGTGTGACTTTGTGGTGACTTCCGTAACGCAGAAAAGAAATCTCATCGATTCCGTCTCGTCATAAACTAAATGAACTTTTTCCAGACTCTTTCTTGATCTGATTCGAGAACTGGTTGACCTTTGGTACACACAAGGAAGTTTTACCTTCTTAGGGAAAAAAAACAAACAAACAATGGACTTTAAATAAGGCTGCTCTGCAATGTCGACCGTAGTGTGCGATGTTTCTGAATCTTCTACCTGGGTCTTCCGCTGCCAGGTGAGGTCCGTTGTCGGTAACCGGAAGGAAAGCGTCGTAGCTCTCAGGGTTCTTAATCTTCTCCTACCTGAATCCACCGCCATGAGAAGTATTGCGTCGATTGTCGGAACGTCTCGCTAGGAAGGAGCCTCAGGACCCTTAACACAGTGCCGCCATGTTAAGGGTCCTTCAGGGCAGAAAATGATTAACGACTCGAACAAAGAAGAAACGTGAACGATGCTTTCGAGTAGACACATGTAAAAGGCAGTGCTGAACTGTAAGTACTTATGTATGTGATATTCCCGAGCAAGAATGTACATCAAGTGGGTCTGCTTATGGGTAAAATAAGACTGCATTGCATAAATTAATATTGAAATAAACTCACTGAAGGTGTATCTTCTAAACTATAAATAATTCTTGTAAGAGTGGATAATGTGACAACATTGAATATTGAAGCTTGCCCAAGGTATGCCTTATTTTCAGTTTGTGTGTGTGTGTGTGTGTGTGTGTGTGTGTGTGTGTGTGTGTGTGTGTGTGTGTGTGTGTGTGTGTGTGTGTGTGTGTGTGTGTGTGTGTGTGTGTGTGTGTGTGTGTGTGTGTGTGTGTGTGTGTGTGTGTGTGTGTGTGTGTGTGTGTGTGTGTGTGTGTGTGTGTGTGTGTGTGTGTGTGTGACTAGTACGCTCTTCCAGACTGTGATTTTACTTTAAGAAACATAGAATCAAGCCTGAATATCAGGAAGGATTGAAAGGGACAAAGGCGTGTAATGCAACTGTATATACAGTATATATATATATACAGTCGGGTCTCTTTTCATGCGGTAGATACGTTCCACAGAAAACCGCATATAAAAAATCACACGAAAAAGACCAAAATTACGTTGAAAAATTAGGGATACGTTCCATACTTTTCTAAAACCGCATAAAACCGAAGCAATGAATTAAAATAAACCTAAAATCGCATAAAAAAGTTTATAAAAATTCAGGAAAATTAGAATGCCTAAGTTTGTTTTAAAGCTTTATTCGCTTAATTTCATTGAAAAGTAGCATTTTTTTTTTACATTTTGTCATCAGAATTATCGTCAATATTCGGCAACGTTTGCGAACTGGTGAGAAATCACTTTCATCACCAGAAGAGACATTCAACCCATCAGATCTGTACGGTGAGGGCAATGGTTCTTCACAAACAGAATTCGCTTCGCCCTCGTTCTGTGCTCATTTTTTTTCTTCTGACAATGTAATCAGTGATTAAACTTTGCAATGATGATTTCACTAATTTTTTATCCAGCTCGCGATATCCAGACATAAAGTTCTTCGGCTCACGTTGCAATTTCAAGGCTCGTTCAGAATTTGTGTCATTAATAAGAAAATGATTTTCAATTTATTGCACAGTTCAAGACCTTCTCGGATTACATTTGCAGTGAGGAGGGACAGGTTTTTCTTCCGCTTCACTATATCGTTTTCTGGATCTTCGACGATATCTAAAGTTAATCGATATCCAATAATATCATCGTCACTTAAGGCGTTATCCACATTCTTGTTTCTAAACCGTAGTGCCGTGATTTTTTAAAAGTAATAAGCCTGCAGATTTAAATTTTAATATGAATAAGAGACTTTCTTTAATTTTGGTGTTAAGAAATCTCTTATTGAAGGTGTTTGTGACGCAACAGATAGTGATTCATCCACCTCCAGCCTACAAAGCAATCTCCAGGATGTTCAAAGGGAGGGGAAAACTACCAGTACGCAGGAGAAAAAGTCTGCATTCACTCGTAAGTACTTTTAATAATATTATAAATTTTTGGTGATCAGAATGCGATATATCAATGAACATCGGCAGAAATTAATTTAATGATGGTTTAATTTATGTTTAATTAATTATTACTTAATAATAATAAATCAGCTAAATTACCAATTAATTATTAATTAATGCATTACAAAATAACCAAGGTGTTCCGTGGAATTTCAGGATTTGTGAAGTGTTCCGTTGTAGGAAAAGCTTGGGTAACGCTGGCTTACCCTATTATCGGAATGGATTCTCCTTCTGTTGACATGCGAAGAAGTGTCGAAAGGTCTCGTATCTGTGGGCGTACTATGCCGCATAACTTCCAATCCGCATAAAAAAGATCCGCATAAAAAGAGACCCGAGTGTGTGTGTGTGTGTGTGTGTGTGTGTGTGTGTGTGTGTGTGTGTGTGTGTGTGTGTGTGTGTGTGTGTGTGTGTGTGTGTGTGTGTGTGTGTGTGTGTGTGTGTGTGTGTGTGTGTGTGTGTGTGTGTGTGTTAATGCGGATCTGACTGTGTAAACTAATTAAATGGTTTGGATAGTGCACTGATTCTGTCAATGCACTATCCTGAAGATTTCAATCTTGCATAAGATTAAGTGATCAATAATCAAGCCGCAAATAATTAACGGTAAAGATTAACATAAGTGGGGAATGCTAACAATATCTGCTTTAAGTTGAAAATCTTATAATCTCGCACTCAATACATAATCTGATTGGCGCAGTAGAAAAACAAATAAATTTGTTAAACCAATAGCGCACATAGGGGGGCCAAGGGACCCGTCCCCCTCAAGAAAAAGGAAAAAAACAAAAGAATATTTTCCCAAAATCTTTTCCTAATTAAAATTCATTTTTTTATTTATGTTGTGTCTTCTATTTCTATACTACCTTATGAATTAGCGGCCACATAAGGTGGGAACACCCTAAGCTCTCGGGAATCACTGCCGCTATGAACTCAAGGCAAAAGAAGTAGTGCTCAGGTGGACTGAACATTACTTCGTTTGCCCGAACCGGGCCAGAGGAGATCGCAGGTATCATGTATTGGCGATCGCTGCAGATGCTCAGTCATAGGTCGTAGTGTGTATTCTCAAATCGTCTACTCAACTCGGGGCTCCCTCTCCCCAAGATTAAATCCTGAGTGCTCCACTGTGTAAGACTATGAGCGTGAGAACACGTAAGATCGGGTATAAATAGATAAGTGGCGGCATCGACCATTTATGACATTTCACGAAGTTTAAATAAAGAATAAACAAATAACACGAAGCAGAGTTGAGAAGTACCGAGGTAATAGAAAATACAGCAAATGGCAACAAAATATAACAGTAGAATACTTACGGGTAAATTCATATTAATAGTAGTTACTGGGGTTCGGAAAAACCCCGTCTCTTTCTAGCACGACATGGAAAGAACTCTCTCGCGAGTTCCAGGGCTCAAGCAGTTCAGTGCTGTTTGTTCCTTTCCGGGTATCTTTAAAAGACGCTGATGCCGGATTATTTATTTATCGATTGATTACTTCACGCTTAAGATTTACATTGAATTCGCTATTTAGCAAACTGATCTCGTCTGAACGAAATATTAAACCTGTTTTAATTTCACTTAAAACCACCGAGAATTTTGGATTCTGGAAAAGAGTGTTACATGCTGATAAGAAGAGAAGCATTTCTGTTGCACGGGCGCGACTCGTTGATAATAGAAACAGTCATAAACTCTTCGGAGTTCAGTTTCCTTTGTAAATATTTGTGTCGCTTGTTCCGTCAATAAGCAAATACGTCTAGGATTTATCTCGCAATGCCGCTATAAACGATAATCATGAATCAGAGGTCAGGTCGTGAAGCATTTATAACCACTTAGTTTCTCTTGAACTGCGCAATCGCAATTTTATTTTTATTTATTTATTTAGTCTTTTTAACTCTGTTTCTGCTAATTTAGAGAAGCCCACAAGAAAACTTAAAATTATTTTTTATGATAATCTACCGAAGAAATATCGGGAATATGTTAGCACATCATTAATACGTTGGGTGGAAGAAGGAGTTCTGTTTTTTTTATCGTGTGCGGTTCCCCGAATTTTCCCCATTTCCCCTTTAGGACCGGTTGAGGTTGCGTCCTCCAGTGAGGGACTTTTAAGTATGTGTTATTTGATTGTAGATCCTTGGGGCCTGTTTGCCTCTTCTGAGGGAAGAAAAACCCGAGTTTCCGAGAGAAAAAACCCTCCACCTCCGTATGAGACGGGCTATCTCACCTTTAGTCGAAAGAGACCAGATAAAGGTTCTTCACGTCATGAACGACAATCGAAACCGGGTCTTTCAGACCAAAGGGCTTCGTCTGGAAGAAGGGGTTACATAATTAGAAATGAAAACCTTTTTCATGTCACTTCAGGCTTCCAATTAACCCTGCGGAAGTCGCAGCTGATCTGAGAGATACGTACAAATTGTTTAAATAAATATTCTTACACATATCCAGTGTATAGCTTGGAGGTCATGACTTGCTGCGCATGCATGTATTACGAGTGATATTCTACACTGTTTATGCGGCCAGTTTTGGTTTTACACATGTTATGTAAAGGTGTGTGATATTTGGTGGTAAATTGTATCTGTGAGATACCGCGAAATCCGATGTCAGTATAGTATTGGTTTAGTTTGTTTTTTTTTCTTTATTTCTCTGTTCAATAATTTCCAGATTGTAACTGAAAATAAATAAACCATCGTGTATTACATCTGCAATGTTTTTTTTTCTAAGTTTTATCGCATTTTAGCAGATACTAGTAATGAATGTATCTCTCAGATACACGCGACCTAAGCTGCAAGTTTTTCGACCGTGACCCTCGCAGGATTGAATAGCAATTTCGAAGAAAAGTAATGAACACTTATCTACAAAACTTCTTCGTTAATTTGGAAACGAGCATTTCAAAAAAAAAAAAAAAAATTCTATAAGAGTTATTTATGAAAGTACTTTATTAAGTTTTCTCAAAACAGATGGGCGAAATTGCCCTTTCAGAGTTAGCAAAAGAGCAGGATGGGGTTATTCTTTTGCTACCAACAAAATAATAAAATAAAATAAAGCATTTTAAGCCGAAAAAGGCATGCGCAGATAAGACCCTTCAGCATCGCGCATGGGGTCGTAGAACGTTAAGAAATATTTTCAAGAACCACTTCTTTAGGCAGAGCTAATCCAGAAGGCTTTCGATGCCTGAAACGTGATCACAGCTACAATTTCATGTCGGCTCCGGGTGGCAAAGGATCCGTACAAGACAGGCCGCATCCTCCACAACATTTCTGAATCCCTGGACAGTCGCGATCGCTGGTGCATTTGTCAGCACAGTTTTCTCCAGAGTCGATAGGGCTGACCAGTTTACAGAAGCCGGGCTTTACTCCTGTGGGATAAAATAAATAGAAATTTATTAGAATCGTCGCAAAAATTTACATGAAAGAAAATCTTTTCTTATGAAAGTAATTGAAGCTAGTTCGCTTACCAATTATCAAATGAATGTGATATAATTATTGAAATAAAAACCGAACATCTTGAAAGATTTCTTATAATACTAATACTTTCCATTCATGGTTTCCAGAATTTCTAATAAAGAAAATGCACTCGAGAAGACAGCAATGCAACTGGATTAGCATTTATTCTGCACGGTGGCCTGGTTGGGCGAGAGGTTAACGTACGCGTTTTGCAAGCAACATGCAAGCTCCGGGGTCGAATCCCACAATGGACGCGATGTTTGTGTTTAGGCAACAGGTGGATTTCTTAACTGGCTATGAGACCAACGCTCCTCTCACTGGAGGCCTGAAGTGGCATAAAAAGCTCCAAGTTTGGTCTCTGGCGCAGGATTTGGATTATCTTTGTCATTCAGAACGCTGTCCAATCAAACGTTATCTAAATTCTTTCTTCTTCTTCATGTAGCTTCCTCAGTGAGGGGGTGGAGCACCTTGTCCTTCCAGTTCTCTCTGTTGGTGGCTTTCCTTTTTGTTTCTGCATTAGGCGTAATAATTGAGAGTTTAACGAAGTCGTACCAGCCGGGTGCGAACATAAAGGACGTCAGCGAATCTATTCGACTGCAAAAACAGAGGGTGAAAGAGATGATAATAGTGGCAGGAACGAATGATTTGAAAGAGGACAAAATGGAAATGATAGAGGATGTGAGGGAGTTGTTTGAGGTAGCAAAACAGAAGAGTGAGAGAGTTAGGATGGTGAGTATCTTACCGCGGTATGACAGCGAAGTGTTTAGAAGGAGGGCCATAATTGCCAATAACTTTATGCGTGGGTTATGCATGGAGAGTGGTGTGGAATTTGTGGATGTGTGGAATGAGTTTGATGGGCGAAAGGACTTATATAAGATGGATGGGTTACATTTGAATGGAGTTGGTGTACGGAGACTTGAAAGAGTGTTGATGAATGATGTGGAAGTGGATGTACAGACTCAGGGAAACTAGATTTATTAAGAGGGGGGGGAGTAGATATGCAGACTTTAGGGGGGGCAGTTAAGTGTATGAATGAGTATATTACGCCCGGGCGAGTACGACGGACAACAAATCAGAATGGGATAATTAGTATAAGGAATCAAAGTAGGGATGGGACAAATGGGCTTCTGCGATTCATGTACACTAATGCCAGGAGTATTAGGAACAAGAAGGAAGAGTTTTTGGCCATGGTTGGCACTTCCAGGCCACAGGTTGTCGGTATTAGTGAAACATGGCTGACAGAAGATGATAAAGCTAGTGGGATTGAATGCGATGGGTATAGCGTGTTCAGGAGTGACAGGGTGAATAAAAAGGGGGGAGGAGTGTTATTGATGATAGCTGATGAGCTTCAGCCAAGGAGTATAGAAGTTGAACTGCAGGATGGGGAAAAAAGCACATTTGAGGCTGTTTGGTGTGAGATACAATCTAGCAGAACAAAATATACAATTGGGTGCTGCTATAGACCGGGTGATGGAGTGGATGGTGGGAATAGTATGCATAAGCAAATAGAAGAAATGAATGGAAGGAGGGTAATTATTATGGGTGATTTCAATTATGGTAACATTGACTGGAAAGAGGAGAGGGCACATGGGAGGAAGGAATTGGATTTTATGCAGTTATTAAGAGACAACTATCTACGGCAACATGTATTGGAAAATACCAGGGGGCAGAGAGTGCTGGACCTAGTAATTGCAACTGAGAATGTAGCTGTAACGAACATGACCATGTTGCCACCAATTGGTGAGAGTGACCATAAGGTCATGACTTGGGAGGTGGCTAAAGGAGTCGAATTTACAATTAAGACAGGGTATATGTGGAATTACCGGGCTGGTAAGTATGACAAGCTTAGGTGTGTGCTTGGCTCAATGCCATGGCATGTAAAACTGCAAGGGCTGGATGTTGATGGTGCATGGGAGGTGGTTAAGAACTGTTTGCAGGAGGCAATGGTTGACTGTATACCAAGAGTCCGAATAATAAATCAGGTAGGGGTTAAATGGATGAATAACACTATTAAGCTTGAGCTGCAAAAAAAGAAACAATTGTGGAGGGAATTTAAGGAGAAGGGTGACCATCAGGTGCATGAACAGTATAAAGCTCAGGCCAGGATGGTAACAAGGGTGGTAAGAAAAGCAAAAGCAGATTACGAAAGGAAATTGGCCATGCAGGCTAAAGAGAATCCCAAACAGTTTTTTCAATATGTTGCAAGTAAAAGGAAAAATGCTCATGGTAGAATGATCTTAAAAAATGCTGAGGGTAGGGAGGTAACTGAATCAGTCGATGTTGTAGAATTACTGAGCGAGCACTTTGCAAGAGTATATCATCCAGGTGGTGGCTTTGCGGAAATGGAGGAACCAACAGCTTATACTGGAATTGTGATGAATGAGGTAGAGGTAACTAGTCTATTACAGAACCTCAATGTCAATACATCTGTGGGATTGGATGGTATACCAGCTCGTGTCGTACGTGAAGCGGCCAAAGAATTGTCAGTGCCCTTGACCATTATGTTTAATTTGAGCCTCAGGACTGGGTCAGTCCCAAGGGGGTGGAAAGAGGGGAAAATAGTTCCACTGCACAAAGGTGGTTCCAAGGCTGCTGTTGAAAATTACCGGCCAATCAGCATAACAGGAATCATTATCAAGGTCTTAGAGAAAATAGTCAAGAGGAAAATACAAGATTGGATAGAAGAAAATGGGATACTGTATCGGGGACAGCATGGTTTTGTGAAGGGTAGGTCATGCCTCAGTAACTTGCTCACGTATTATAACACAGTGACGGCTGAACTGGATAAGGGTAATGGGTTTACAGTGATTCTGCTGGACCTTGCTAAGGCCTTTGACAGGATACCACATGGAATTCTAATCAGTAAATTGCAGCATATGGGAATGGACATAGGGTTGGTGAGATGGATAGGAGGGTGGTTGACGGAGAGATATCAGAGAGTGGTTTACTCAGGAGTAGAGTCCACTAGACGGCCTGTGACTAGTGGTGTACCACAAGGATCTGTTCTTGGACCACTGCTGTTTAATTTGTTCATAAATGATATAGGAAAGGATCTGAGAGGAACAGTTCATTTGTTTGCGGATGATGCGAAGTTGGGTAGGGCAATAGTGAATGCAGATGACGTCAAAATTTTGCAGGATGATTTGGATAGATTGGAGGTCTGGGCTAGGGAGAATGGATGTCAATTTAATGTGGCAAAATGTAAGGTTATGCATTTTGGGGTGAAAAGATGGGAGGCAGTTTACTGCATTGGTGGAACTGTGCTCCAGGAAATTGATGAGGCACGAGATTTAGGAGTGTTGGTGGATAAGGAATTGAAATTTAGGGGACACATTGCAAAAGTGGCCAAATCAGCTCATCAAATCACTTGGTTGCTGAAGAATACGTTGACAAGCAGAGACAAGCAGGTTATTGTTCCTCTGTATCGAGCCTTGATAAGACCTCATCTCGACTACTGTGCTCAGATTTGGTCACCTAGGTTTCTTCTTGATGGGGAGGAGGTGGAGAGGATCCAGAGGCGAGTGACCAAGATGATAGCAGGTCTGTGGAATGAACCGTATGAGAACAGGTTGAGGATTTGTGGGTTGCAAAAATTGGTTGATAGGCGGAGGAGGGGAGATATGATTGAGACATTCAAATTACTGAAGGGTTTCTATAAAATTAATTCAGAAGATATTTTTGAGAACAGGGCTGGTTGTGGGAGGACTAGGGGACATCCATGGAAACTGGGCAAAAGTGTGGTTAGTAAAGGTGTTAGAGCTGGGTTCTTTACTTTTAGAGTAGTGAATGAGTGGAATGCGCTCCCTGAGTCTGTGGTGGATGCTGTGACAGTGAATGAGTTTAAGGCGAGGTATGATAGATACTGTATGAATGTCGAATAGTTGTGATGAAAATGATTTGGGGCCTCCCTCGATGAGTCTAATGACTCCCTGGAGTTGCCCGTAATAATAATAATAATAATAATAATAATAGCCATGTGACCCTGTCCATGATCTTATATCTTCAAGCCATGTCCTTCGTTTTTTGCCTCTTGATCCTTTTCCCATAATTTTTCCTTCTGAAACTGTTAGTATCCTTTGTCCTGCTGAACCTCTCAGTACATGTCCTGCCAATCTCATCTTTCTCTGGATCATTTCCTATAATAAAGATCTCTGTATTCTCATTTTCTGTAGGACATCTGTATTTGTCACATGTTCTGTCCATGGGATTTTCAGAGCTCTCCTACAGCGCCACCTTTCAAAGGCCATTATCTGTTGCCTTACTGTCTTCTTGAATATCCAGGTCTCACTTCCACGTGTGAAAATTGGCCACACTAATGTTCTTATCATTCTTTTCTTTGTCTCGATACTCACAGAACTTCTGAGCAGATCTTTATATTTCCAGAATGCATCTTTAGCTATGGCTGTTCTTATTCTTATTTCTTTATCTTGCTTTCCATCTGCAGTAAAGTAGGTGACTAAACATTTGTATTCTGTTGGATGTTCAATTTTCATATTGTTTATGAATATATCTGGCTCGGATCTGCTTTCTTTTGATATGTTCATAATTGTGGTCTTTTTTGCATTTATATCTGATCTAAATTCTTTACCTTCTTTAATTAGTAGCTGCAGTAATTTGATTAATTGGTTTCTGTTTTCTGCTATTAGAATGGTATCATCAGCATATCTAAGATTGTTGTATTTTATACCATTGATACTAATTCCTATTTTTTGTTTTTCAATCTTTTTCATCACTGTCTCACTATAGATATTAAATAGAATTGATGAAAGGATACAACCTTGTCTAACTCATCTTTTTATTTTCACTTCAGAAGTCTCAGAGTTAAACAGCTGTATTTTCAGTATGGTATAAATCATTTTCATAATCTTCAGTACATGAACTTCTATGTCTAATTGATCTAATATATTGAACGTTTTATTATGTTTTACCCGGTCAAAGGCCTTCTGAACATCTATAAAACATATGTAAATGTTCCTATTTCTTTCAAGTGATCTTTCTATTAGTATTTTTAGTTCCAGGATAGCATTAATGGTTCCCATTCCTCTTCTGAAGCCTTTCTGTTATTCACTCAATTCACCGCTTAGGGCTCTTTTAATTTCTTTGTTGAAGTAATTTTAGATGCATGGGATATCAGGCTCTCAGTTCTGTGATCCTCGCAATTTTGTGCATTTGTTTCTTTGGAATTGGTACGCAGATAGATGTTGTAAACACTTCAGGTAATTGTATTGTTTTATAGATGTCCTGAATGGATTCCACTAAATAGTTGTTAAATTCACAACAAATAAACAAGTAGTATGTAACTGGATGTATAACACCTGTGACTGTTTCCTTGGTCATTTCTTCTCCTTAAAAGATTCGTCCAATAGAAATCGTATATGGCATCGTCCATTGACAAAAAACAATAATAAAAATCTCAAACCACAAACTTAAGCGCTCTTTTGCTTAGCAGCAAATTTCAGACCACATCACGAGGAACTCTTAAATATTTCCGTTCAGATTTTACAGATTAGGGAACATCACTATTGGCTATTCTTTCTCTCCAGTTAAGGAGAGAAAGCGAAAACCTTAGTAATGTACTTCGTGAAACAACTGCAATCCATGGGGAGGGGGATGTGTCGAGAAAGCAGTTCCAAATAACAGAGATAGATAGAAAGAAAGAGGAAAATGGTCCGATAAATCTGAAAGTGAATTGTGGATGCTGATCCACACTTGCTTTGTGTTTTGAGCGCTTATACGAAAGTAAAGAAACGGCGGGAAGCAGTTTTGCGGAGCAGCACAAACACTGAATGATCAAGATAGGCACAACAGAGTACATATTTCGGAAACTGTGAGAAAGCGAATGGAGTGAGATTTGTGAAGCAGGATCATCAATTAAGTGATTTTCTCCTTCTGAATAGCCACTATAATTTTTCAGGGACATTTAGGTGCGATAGTGAGAAAAATATACTAAGCTTGGGTGGAATTAGCACTGCTACAGATGAAGAAATGGCTTGAGCTGAAAAGGAACCAGTTTTTGGAAGCTGAAGAGACTATGGATGAGATGTATTTGCTTGTGTTATCTTTGGAAAGCACAGTGGATGTGACACACATTTGGGCAGAGCCTGTGTAGCTCAGTGGAAGTGGCGTTTCCACCCACACAGTGTTAGGACGATCGAAGAAAGGTCAAAGTTCATTTCTTCCAGTCGTCGAATAGACGATCTTTTTCTAAGCCTTTCATCGACCAGTTCCCGAATTAGTCGGTCTCTGGCACCGGAAAGCGGGATTTTTCTCCTTGAAACTCGTGTTTTCATTTCCCGTAAATTCAAGAAACTTGACCGAAGAACCAACGTTGTTTCAGACAATAAAAAATACTGTTAGGATTAGGGGACGCAAGATGACTGAACCTGTGAGCCGTCTCTTCACCAAATGCTACCAAGAGTCTTGGGCCAGCGAACTTCTACTGGCTACTGGCGATAATTGACATGTCCCATGAGTTTCCAAAACTTAGATTGGGCTAAAACGGCCTCGTCTTCTCCCTGTAGGGGAATAATTATATATATAATTATTCCCCTATATTATATATATATATAATTATTCCCCAATATGGAGAAGGCGAGGCCGTTTTATGAAATATAAAGCCCGTGTAGCTCTGTGGAAGTGGTGTTTACACCCCCTCAGCGCTAAGCCGCCCGAAAAGAGCGTCATAGTTTGATTCTAGTGGCCGACTAAGGAACTTTCTCTTAGCTTTTTTCGACTGGCTCCCGAGTTAGTCGATCTCTGGCACGAGCAAGCGGGTTTTTTTTTTTCCACAGAAACTCGGGTTTTTCGTCCCGTAAACTCAAGAAAATCGACGTAGAAGCCACACTATCTTCAGACATTAAAAATACTGTGTTAGGGTTAAAAACCACGAGATGGCGGCACTTGTTGAGCCATCTGTCTTCACTGTATGCTGCTTAATTAGTGATAGCCTTGGGCCAGCTATCTCTGATTGGGTGCCAGTGGAGATTGAACTGCCCACTCAGTCTCCCAAAGTTAGATAGGGCTTAAAAACGGCCTCGCCTACTCCCATACAGGAACAAAAGGCGTTAGCTGATTTTTTTTTTTTTTTTTTTTTTTTTTTTTTTTTTTTTTTTTTTACGTGAATACGTCTTCAAATTCAGAACAGTACCGGGGGGGGGGGGGAGGAACCCTTCGATAAGGTTCGGCTTAATAATTTCGGAAGTATTAAAGGTAGCCAGACCAAACTTATATCATTCGATAGCTGAGGGAATAAGGATTCGAGAGTGACCTTCAGATAGCTCCCCGCGGGTGGCAGTGGGGGCTCCGCCGTTTTGTGTACAATCCGCCGTGCCTCGGAAACTTCTACTCAGTATAACTTCGCACTCTGTCGTGGTCAGTGGCGGCTCGTGGCTTGAAATCGTGGGGGTGCTGCAACTTTCGAAATATATCTACACACTGTAAGTACAGTGTATACGTGTTTGGATAAAATATCAAAATTATGGTAAAAATTTAAAAAAATAATAAACATGAAAAAATATTGTTTATTATCGATAAAATTATACAATTTAGTATAATTCAAAATTACTTAAAAATAAAATTCATTATCATAACCCCAATAATGTTCTGAGATAAAAACTATAACAAATGTTATGTCTTTAATTGTAATGTCCAAATATTTAAAGAGACGGAGTAAACACGATACGCACTGGGAACAACACTCTACTACTGGCGCAAACTGCTTATAAACAACAGTGGAACTGCGGGACGGAGAGTGCCTCATTACGCTAATAGCTCGCATCTCCCTATGACGTGCATATGACACTGCGGTAAACACAGTGCTGCTAACGTCCTTCGCCTTCCTAAGTGCTACAAGATGGATTTTTATTATTTTTTATATAAAATAAGAGAATTGTATAGGATTGTTGATGATAAAATTAAATATTACAACCAAATATAGATAAATTAATAAATATATTTATATATCGAGAAAAAATGGGAGTGATGCAGTTCCGCAGTGCCTTTGCACGAGTTTCCCCTGGTCGTGGTACGATGCTCGTTTTAGTGTCAATCAACAGCTCTCGTCGAGATCTATCGAGATAACGCATAATTCTTAAATTCCAGTACAGTGTTGGTGAAGAAAATGTGGATCGAAGTTGGAAAATTTTAGAAATTTCACAATGTCCGCCTATAATCGCACGAAAGCCATCCAGAAATATGCCGAACGCATACGACGGAAAAGAGCACCTTGTCAGCTTTCCGATAATATCCTAATGTCTGGGTCGGAACGAAGAAGGAAGTATCGGGAGCGATACGGGGGCTGGGACGCACGAACCCATGGATGTAAATGACGTAAGCGACTATGCCACCGCTTCGAAAGGTGGATTGAACGAAATGGATGTGGATTTCGGAAGATCGGAGACAATGGAAAAGCACTGGTGTACGTTGCACTGAGCAGGGTCACTTCTATCGACGGCTGTATTTGACTAACGAGAGAGACGATTATAAATTTTATCACGGTTACGGAAATTCAGCACCCACTCTCAGGGAGATACGCGACGAATACGAGAGAATGAAGAAACACCACTGCCCGACGCTGGTTAAGCGAATTGATAGTTTCTGTGGTCGACGATCTTCGACTGCTCGATCACAGAGGAGGTCCATATATTAAACGTAGATGGTGATCATGACAACGGCGTAAACTCACGGCAGGGAGTCTTACTTGTCTCGGGGATCAACGCACAGAATTTGGTGGAGCACACCGAAGATAAATGAGTCCATTATGAACAGATCGGACTACTTGTTCATCAGAGAAACAGGATGGATGATGCCACACCTGTGAATGTATCTTGTTTCTAACTTAAAGCATATAAGAATACGGCCATAGAAAGGCGACGCAATCAACCGTCAACTTCGTCGTCATCGTCCAAACGCACCGCCGGTGTTCTCGCTATATACAGGAACCTCAACAGCTTCACCGATTGTCAATGTATCGTTACCATTGATGTCGGTTGTAAGCTTAGAGTCGAAGAACCATCAGTAGCAGATATATGCCTGTACGACGTAACGACCAACTGTGTATCTAAATTTGTTATCGGAGCCGTGAACATTCATCGGAACGCTTCATCGACCCGATAGACTGTTGCATCCATCGATCCCTGCTGCAACACTCGAAAAGCATAAAGAAAATAATTCCCACTATCGAGCCTGACCTACATACGCCCATGATCATCACCGGCGACTTCAATATCGATGTTTCACAAAACCGATCACTGCAGGACTTTATGGAACGCGAGTTTAATCTCACTTACGTTAAGACCACGGCGACCACGCTAGGTAACGCTTTTATTGATTTGACTTTCGCCAAAAACTTGGATGTATCTTGTCTACCGTTTGTATCTTACGTTTCTCACCATAGCCCTATGATAAATAAAATTAAAATCGATTATGAAACTTGTTTTCATTTATTTACACTTCCAAACACACAAAATCCTCTGGCGTGACGTATTCACGTAAAACCCCTCGGCCCTGCTCCGAAACAGCCACCCCCGATTTTTTGATAATGAAGTGTGGCTAATTTTTGCCAAGGAGTTGTCAACAGGTTAGACGACATACGATGAATATGTCGTCTAGAGAGAGAGAGAGAGAGAGAGAGAGAGAGAGAGAGAGAGAGAGAGAGAGAAAGAGTGAGTAACACATATTAATGGCGATTCCGAAGTTTATGCGATGCTTTATTCCCCTGTCATCGATCAGTCCATTCCCCACTAATTGTCATTTTGACTTTTTACGTTCGATCCTTCGAAATTTCAACTGAAACGATGTCGTCTTTTGATTGAGAAATTAGATTGGGTTAAGGGAAGATGTCTTCCATCCACCATTTCATCAGCAAATAAATATTCGCTTATTTTGTGATTGAATGCAAATGGAATACAACACCTGGAAAAGTTGGTAAATTGCTTTGTTAGATAAAATTAAGCCAAACACACACAAAAAAGGTTAAATGTCAGTAAGATAATGTAAACGTTACAAGACAATCCTCTCTCGACATTTCGAACTCAGGATGATCGGAAACCGCGCGCAGATGAAATAAGGAGGAGAAGCACTTATATGAGTAAGGAAAACCAACTCACCTTCAGGACAACAATCCTTGTAATTAAAACTACAGCAGACATCACTTGGCGTTTTGCATGACGGACATTTGTTCCGGCAATGCACCGACTGGACGAGAAAGAAACCCAGCAGAAGGGCAACCTTCTTCATGGCTTGTCTCGACCTGGAAATGGTAAAAACGAATATCAGCACATTCAGGGTAAGCACAGGAGGGTGAGAAAATCTGTTAAACGGGTCTGTTCATTAATTTTTTGTGAACATCTCTTATTTCATCAAGATAACGAACTTCAATTTTCCACTTCATTTCTTTGAATTTGGGTTAAAAGTAAAAATGGTTTTCAATTTCTTCTTTAACCGAAAAATTATTTCTATTTTGAATGAAAGGGATCTTAATCCATCCACAAGCGGAGATCGTGAAAATTTTTTTAGTTTTAGTTCTCTGCTGGTTGCATGTTCCCGCTTGTCGCTATTAGTTAAAAATATCGCTTTAACAAATGAGATCAATTTAAGACCTAATAGATCTAATTTTAATACTGTGTTTGCAAATCATACAAAAAAATTTTTTTTTTCTTTCTTTTTCCTTTCCATTTACAATCACCAATCGAGCGTGAGTCTGGGTGTTCAGCCACAGGTCCCATAATTCCAAGATCAGTTCCAAGAAAATATCTTAATGAAATAAAATGTAGTAGAACCACGCTATTTTTTTAATATAAAAGGAGATTTAGTTTTGAGATTTGGTACAAACATGGACATGTGCGTAAATAATTTTATTTCCCAATTCGCTTTGTGTACTATACTCTCCCTCCATAATATTGGGGATTGCTAAATGAAAGCTGCCATTAACTCGTGAAGAATGTGGAACGTGTACTGACTATAAATACGTGATGAGCCACCTAAATGGACAAAGGTGACTTCGAACTTCAGTGACTCGGGGAAATAGACAGGGTATTATCTTAGAAATCATCCTTACACGCAGCGCACGACCGCGCCTCGATATAACCAAAGAATTTGCTTAGTGATAAACCGAAAACATGAGGTCAATGTCACACGTTTCCCGGAAATAGCTGGTTGATACAAGATCGGAATGAAAGCGCCACAGTCGGTGATATCCACGATGTGCGGGAGATGACATTTGTAGAGTATTCCGCTTGTCCAATGAAAACAATACTGGGCCTCGGAGGATCGAAAGGGTAGCGTAAAGTGATGAGTCCTGACTTACAATTTGAAGCTGGTGGAAAGCCCAGGGGATGGTGCAACAACCCAAAGCATTTACCAACCATGCTTGTTGATACAATGGAATGTGTGAGAGCCATGCTTTGCCCGACTGATACCAAGTAATAAAGCGAGGAGAGGATGTTTCGGCCTATTCGAACATTGTTGCCGGCCAAGTGTGTCCATTCACGGTGACCATTTTTCCTGCATGTGACGAGTTCTTCCAGCAGGATAGTGAGCCTTGTCACAGGGCACATACATTGCTGGAATGGATGTAAGGACACAATGCTTTTTTACAGATCTCATGCCTTTTATCCTCTCTGGGATGTTCTTGAAAAGGACTCTTCTCCATCAAACCCGATTGAACTACAGGAATACGTCATATCAGCCGGTGGTAGGTTACTAATGAAGCGTTAGTAGTATGGGTGTCGGTAGTGACCAAATGCTTCCGGTGGGCGTGGCTTTTCCCTGAGGGTATATGTGTCAATGGCTTCAGTTTGAAGGTTCTGACCAAATGCATCCGGTGGGCGTGGCTTCCTGACGTCAATGTGAGTGACGTCATGAGTTTGGAATGTTATGAATTTCCATGTGGGCAAGTGTGTGAATGGCTTCAGTTCTTGTGTTTTGGTTCGCGCATGGGATTATGGGTGATTTTTTTGGTTCGCCTATGGAATTATGGGTGATGATAGAGATAAGGATTCGTGTTGTGATTGGTGGGACATTTTAAACCAAATGCTTCCGGTGTGCGTGGCTTCCTGAGTCAGAAATTTCCCTGGGAGCATATGTGGTCAGAAATTTCCCTGGGAGCAAATAAAAAAACACAATATGTGTTTTTTTATTTTTTTGGAAAAAAAATAAAAAAACGCGTTTTTTTATTTTTTTTCCAAAAAAGTTTTCATAAAAAATGCGTTTTTTTCCTAAAAAGTTATCATAAAAAACCAGTTTTTAAATTTTTTTTTTTCCCAAAAAAGTTATCAGTATCAGTTGGAGGTGACATCACTAAAAGATATCCGCAAACGATGAGCTCACTCATATCCACTAGGCTGAGCAGACATCTTCTGGAGGAGAGGGGATGGTGAGAGACTAGGGTGATGGGGTTAGGTTGGGGGAGCATTGCAGGGAAGACATCTTTCACCCTCTGTGATATCACAGTATGAGAGACATATGTTCCCCAGAAATATCCAAACACATGATGACATTGTTGTCATGTTTTGTTTGGCTATGGAATTGTGGGTGATGTTTTTGAGATAAGATATCTTGGAATTTTCCCAGGGTGACACACATCCGTCATTGTCGTCATGGTTTATCCAACACCATGTAGAAACATGTCCGTGAATCATCTGCACAAAAGTTTCATTTTGGAAGGAACGGTCAGGGTTAAGGCTCAGGAAAATAAGGAAAAATAAACGAGTCAAGTGTCTTTGCAGTTACGACAATTCGTTCATCCTGTGAAGTTATCGTATTGTGTTGTGGTGATTGGTATCCAGGAAAGTAAAGTAAAGTAAAATAATGGGTGAGCCACAAAAGTCATTGAAATTTTCTTTCTTCAGGAAAATAGCATGAGACAAAACTCTTCACCTAGCTCTAAAAGGATGGAAACCGATTATTATTTTAGAAGACACGTACATTGTGATGTATTTATCCCGGACCACTTGGGAAAAATTATGCAGGAAGTGGTCTGATATCCTCGGCTACTTGCAAAGAAGAGTTGACTACGAAATGGACCTCGGTGATTGTTATATTCTGAAATGCCAAGATGGGGAACTAATACTTGATGATACAGGAGCTGATGGAAGTAAGGTTTTTTCTATTAGTTGTGAAGAAGCTGAGAGATTTTCAACAAAAATGTACGACATTGATAATCATATACTATTTTTGGAAACTGAATTAACAGCTATTCGTATCATGGGGAAAATTATCGCTAATCATTTAAATTCATCAATGGTAAAATTAGACTTTCAAGATTTTATCCAATTCGATAAAGATTCTTTATTTTGGGACATTTATGAACATTTTACAAAAACTGTTTGTGTATATTTGCTGACAAAAGAATACACAGAATGTTTAGCGAGGCATGGTGTCATTTCCAGACTGACACAATATCAAACGTATGGCAGTGTGGTTACCATGGTATCTGATTTAAAAATTCTTTTGCGTGACCAGCTATTTTGATGTAATGTAACCAAGAAACAGTGAGTAACAAAAATTTTATTCATTGAACTCTTTGGAAAATGTTAAGAGTCTAACTAAATATTGTGAAATATTTTAGGTAATTACATGTTTCGAATTTTTCTCAGTGAATATACTTGTAAATAGTATTTCAGCAAAATAAAATGTGCATGTGTAAACTTAAATGAACAAAGATGTGTTTTTGTTGTTGTGTTTTTCCACAGTGAATTTTTACTCAGTTATTCTGATTAGATCTTGATATTTAAATCCACAACTTTATATCTTAATGCAATTCTGTTTAATTATTTTAAAAAAATCACAACTGTGAAATTAATGCCAGGACAGGAAAAAAAAAAAAGTGTTGAAAACGAAAATCCATGTATTGATTATTTTAGAAATTGTCTAATGCTATCTATTGACATTATTTGAGTTATCTGAAAACAAATCGTTCACATAATCGAAAATCCGAACTGTTAGAATTTGGTTATTTTACAGAGAGAGAAAGAGAGAAGCATCTAATTAAACCAACAAAACGTGACTTTAACACTTCTTTAAAGTTTGGCATAGAGAAAATGTTTGTACTCTACAGATAACACATATACAAATTTTACCTTTCCCTACACAAAGTAAGATAAAAACACACCAACAGTATATCCAACAGCATGTGAAAACATGTCGTTGAGTCATCTGCGCAAAGGTTCATTTTTGAAGGAACGGTCAGGGTAGGGGATGGTAAGTGTAAACAGTACTATAAGAAAATACCAGAGAGTCGAGTGAGTTTGGACTTAAGGTAATCGTTCATCCACTGCAGCTGCTGTTTTGTGATTTGTGTTTGGTAATGCAAAAATAATGGGTGAGCCACAAATTCATTGAAAGTTTCTTTGTGAAAAGTTCTAATTGTTTAGAATTTTGTAAACGAAAGTTACCATAAAGTATACGATCAGAACTAATAATCAGTGAAATAATAATAAATAACTATTTATTTGTGGTGCCATATGAAGTAATCGAAGAAGAAGAATGAAGGAAAACGATTATGAAAAATCGACAGTGGGTGAAAAATACGAATTTTCACTTATCATTGGGATAATTGATGTACAATTTTTGTTGAATAGCAGTTCAAATTTATTTCCTAAAGAAATTTGTATTTCTGATGGATTTAGTGTAAGATATGCAGTGACAAAATCACCTTGTAGTTGGAAAGAATTACCTGAAAGAGTTAAAAAACAGAATTCTTGGTTAATAAAATATAACCATCAGCTGAAGTGGGAAATTGGTTCACTAGCTTTGGACAAACTAAGAGATTGGATGATAGAATCAACATGCAAATATCATATATTACTTGCCAAAGGAAGAGAAAAATCAAAAACATTAACGAAGTTAATAGGGAGGCCTGTTCTTGATTTAAATGAAATTGGATGCCCAAAACGTGAAAACATAATGTGTACTTTTAAATGCTTTTGGAAACATAACGAAAGATTCTGTGCTTTTAATAATTCTCTGAAGTATACGTATTGGATTCAAAAATATAAATATGCAACCCTTAATTTTACTACTACAGTAATAAATTCCCAACAAACACCCACCAAATGAAAATTAACTTTCAGATGAGAATCACATTGTCAAAACCATACGATGGTAATTCCACCATGGAAGAACCTTTGATGTATTTTTCAATTTATTTATTTTCTGTATTGTTAGATTCAGTAAATACAATTTGTAAATAATATTTCGTTCAATAAAATGTGTAAATTAAATGAACAAATTGGGTGTCGTAGATATGTTATACAAATTTAAGAAAGAAGATAACATTTTTTTTTTTTTCCTTGTGAAATTTCATGCCACAAAGTAACCAGAGAATTTTTTTTTTTTTCCTTGTGAAATTTCATGCCACAAAGTAACCAGAGAATTTTTTTTTTTGATTCATTGAAGTAAAAGTCTTATTTGTTCGTTATCTAGAAACAAGGTTAATGAATGAAAACTAACAGTGTGGGAAAATAATTCATAAATAAAGTCTACTTACAGAAATAGGTTAAGAGCACAAGGAATCGAAGGTAAAATTAATAGTTATATTGGTAATTTCCCAGCGGAAACCAAAAGTTCGAAACAAAACACACGATTTCTCACCTACGTACAACAAAAGGCGACCGGATAAGGCTTAATGAGAAATATACAGTGTTGGAAAATAAATTCTCATATACTTTATATATTTATTAATTCTGCTCAGTTATTCTGTTAGAATATGACCTGTAAAAGTAAAATACAGAAAATAACCAATCAATTTGAAAAAAAATAAATAAATAAAAATTTCAGTTGTCTGAATTCCATACTCTAACAGCAATCGGAATTCGAAAGCGGAAATAACACTTATCCTAAACAAAACGGCGCATAGACTTTCCCACTAAGCTTGGGGAACTTTAAGAAAAACTTAATGAGAAATATTCAGTGTTGGAAAATAAATTCACATATACTTTATATATTTATTAATTCTACTCAGTTATTCTGTTAGAATATGACTTTTAAAAGTAAAATACAGAAAATAACCAATCAATTTGAAAAAAAATAATAATAATTTCACTTGTCTGAATTCCATACTCTAACAGCAATCGGAATTCGAAACCGGAAATAACACTTACCCTAAACAAAACAGCGCATAGAGCTTCCTACCGAGGAAGGACACCCGTGGGAAAGATTAATACAGAGAACCAAACGGATACTAAAGTAAATTAAGTAGTCCACTAGCTTTTCTGGTTATTTACAGAAATATCTATCAACTCCTATGTTTTGTGTGTTTTGTGGTGTGAATATATGTTAGCCACAGTAAGCTATAATGAAAAAGTGAAATGTTCTTTTCAGATTTGTGTTTGTGTTCTGTGAATACATGTTAATCAACAATTGGAATATTCAGAAAACCTACTGTAAAAGACTTAATGAGAAATATTCAGTGTTGGAAAATAAATTCACAATTTACGGTTGTGACTTATGTCATCCCCTTTGAAGAAAAGCGCTCGCTGGGGGATATGGCAATGACGAAACCTCACCATCTACGCTCCGTAATCTAAAGGACGAAGTAACTAGTTCAGGTTACAGTATTTACAGAAATTTCATTCTTTGTGGTTTTTGTGTTTGTGTTGTGTTGTGGATATAAAATTGAACTATTTTGGAATAATCGAATTTCGAAGAGTCATCTGGAAAGCTGTAAGTACTTTTTTAACTTAAACATAACTGATCGCATGTTGTTTGGTAAGCGTAATTCTGATACTGAATAGTTTTTTTTTTTTTCCATAAGAATAATCATAGGGTATATATTAGAGTATCAACATGGACACATTAGCGATTTTTTATGTCTAATGTGTATGTGTGTGTGTGTGTGTGTGTGTGTGTGTGTGTGTGTGTGTGTGTGTGTGTGTGTGTGTGTTTAAGGACAGGTACTTTAAGTATATAATTAATTATTCAGAAAAGATCGAAACACGAGAGCCATCACGACTTTCTCTAAGAATTCCCACACTTTAATAGGAAAGAAATACCCAAAATGTATTGGAAAATTAGTACAACCATCTAGAGAAGAAAAAAAAAACTGTATGTTTGTCACGATTTCTTATACACTAATATATTTCCCTTTCCATTCAAAACAATAACGTCACTTATTTACAACTAACAAATGACGTCACTTATCTACATCTCATAACAAACATTCGCGTCACGATTCCTTATCTTACTTTTAGACAAATCAAAATATCCGGATGAATTATGAATAAAATATGAACTTGATTAGAATATGTATATAGAAGAAAATACAGATGAGGTATGGGAAAAAAAAAAAAAAAAAAGTATGTGTGTTGAGTGACATCAGTATATAATTAATTATTCAGAAAAGCTCGAAAGGCTGCCGCCATCACGACTTACTCTAAGAATTCCCACCCTTTAACAGGAAACAAATACCCCAAATGTATTGGAAAATTAGTACAAACATCTATATAAAATAAAATAATAATAAAAAAAATAAAATAAAAATAAAAAATAAAAAAAAAACCGTATGTTTGAGTGACACTAGTATATAATTAATTATTCAGAAAAATCTAATCACACCCGCCATCACGACATACTCTAAGAATTCCCATAGACGACAATGACGGATGTGTGCCACCCTGGGAAAATTCAAAGATATCTTATCATCACACCACGTGATATTTCTGACAGAAGGGGGGCCCAGCGAAATTCCAAACTCAATAACAACAAACATTCGCGTCACGATTCCTTATCTTATCTTGATCTTGATCTGGTCAGAAGTGTCCCACCAATCACGACACGATTTCTTATCCGCTAATATCATCCTTTCTATTCAAAACAACAACGTCATTTATTTACAAATAACAAATGACGACATTTATTTGCAAATAACAAATGACGTCACTTATCTACATCTGAAAACAACACACACCCACAACACGAATCCTTATCTCTACCATCACCCATAATGCCATACGCGAACCAAAACACAAGAACTGAAGCCAGTGACCACATATGCTCCCAGGGAAATTTCTGACTCAGGAAACCATGCACACCGGAAGCATTTGGTTTAAAATGTCCCACCAATCACAACACGAATCCTTATCTCTATCATCACCCATAATTCCATAGGCGAACCAAAAAAATCACCCATAATCCTATACGCGAACCAAAACACAAGAACTGAAGCCATTCACACACTTGCCCACGTGGAAATTCCTAACATTCCAAACTCATGACGTCACTCACAATGACGTCAGGAAGCCACGCCCACCGGATGCATTTGGTCAGAACCTCCAAACTGAAGCCATTGACACATATATCCTCAGGGAAAAGCCACGCCCACCGGAAGCATTTGGTCACTACCGACACCCATACTACTAGCGTTTCAAGACCCTTGTGGTGTTGTTCACTTCCCGTCACGTTAAGACTGTTCTGAAGGAAGACGCACGGTGGTCCAACAAGTTGTTGATAACGGGGCCACTCAGCGTATAACATATAGGTATCTAGTGACCCTCAGCCTTTGTTGATGATAACCGCCTTGCTCGTTTGAGATTGTTTTGTGTATACTCTACCTTTCCAATTCAAAGAACTTTAGTGTTTTGATGTTATAGTTTCGTTTTAGAAATTCCAATTCTAACGCAAAATTTAAATGTCTTATTAATATAATCCTCGTTGATCTGTTTTCGATGGTGTTTAAACTCTGGACCTCGTTATGGGTTCTGACGTATTCGTTTCATCTGGTCAGAGTTGAAACTAGACACTCAAACTCAAGCGGAAATAATTTGGAATCAGAAGTCCAGAACTATTTTAAACTCATCGTTGCCCCTTAAGTTACATTAATATGTTAGGCGTCTCACTGTCAAGTAAGCAACGTGGCTTTTTATGATTTCTGCTACGATAGGTAACCTCCGTCTTCCTACTTCCTTCTTCCTACCAGGACGTGAGTCTTCTGGCTGGCTTGGCTGTTTAGCTCAGAGTATCCTCCTTTGGTTTCCAAGAGGAAACTCCTGTCACCTTTGTTTGAGACCGGCCTTTCTTTGCAAACGCAGACGCCGCGTTTGCAAAGAAAGGACGTTACGACTATACTACGGAAGTGAACGCAGGTTTTTTTTTTTTTTTTGTACAAATGGAACTCCTAGGTATCCACTTCTGCATATAAGCCTCAGCTGACAATTCTGAACTCCAAATATTAATGAAGTCGTTTTGTTCCACAGTAAAAAGCACTTCAGGCAGCGATTCCTCCTTCTTTTTGATATCCACCCAGTGCTGTACATTCGACATCGTTTCTGTGTTAATTACCGATCTTTTTTCCCTCACTCCTTTCTTTTTTTTTTTTTTTTCACTCCCTTTATATAATCAGGGGAATTCCGAACTCGCTCTCATAGTTACGCACGTGTATAATCTGACTTAGCGCCACCTGTGTATCTTCCAGTGTTGGCATCCAACCAGCAGAAAGCGCAATCCCACAAGTGTTTTGAATTTCTCTTGCTTAAAACAAGGGCTCTGCGGAAATGGCGCATCGAGGGGTTCAGTCAGAATAAGATGGCATCGGAGTGATACGAAAGCAATCCGAACTCCAAATTTCATCAAAATACATTTAAGAGATGAAAATCGCGATTCGACGGATTATACACGACACCTCTGTAGAGTTTCGGGTGGGGGGGGGGGGGGATGCGCGCGTGCACATACACACATGAATATACAGTTTATTATACAGTATATACATAGATTCATCCCGATATTTCTCCTCTTGAATAACAACGAGGCGCTTAATTACGTCACGTTCAATTCTCTCCTGCATTGACCTTGGCTCGGCCGTAGATGAACTTGCACTTTCCATGCCTCAAGAAATGTTCAGAAGCGCAGTCGGCCTTAGTAACAGCGACAAATGTTATTGCAGCCGGTGATGACGTCACAGCAAGACGAGACTGGAGATCCGTGTCACAGGTCACACGGAAAGTAATGGGACAGTTTCGGTAAGCGAATATCCTGTTATGTTAACACTGGGCCAGTGGCGCACCCAGAGGGGGAGGGGGGGACAAGGGGACCGGGAACCCCCCAAAGAAAAGGAAAAAACACTAGAAAAATTTCCAAAAATCTTTTCCTACTTAAAATTCATTTTTTTTATTTATGTTGTGTGCTACTTGTGAATTAGCGATCACTGCAGATGCTCAGTTATAGGTCGTATGCGATGTGTAGTGTGTATTCGCAAAACATTTACTCAACTCGCCCCCCCCCCAAAGGTTAAATCCTGAGCGCTCGGCCCCATCCACGATTAAATCCTGAGTGCGCCACTGCACTGGGCAATGGCAAATGTCCATTATGACTGCATGAAACAGTCATAATGGACATTTGTCATAATGGACATGAAACCACTGAAATGGCCGATCAGAATGTGCCTACTTTAGCGTCAGGATGTCAACTAAATAAGACAACCGAGAATGAAATATTTTAAGTATTATGAATTATTTCCGATAAACGAATCCGCGTGGTTTTTTTTTTTTTTTTTTTTTTGTACAAGTTTGTCTTTATTTTTTATGATACAAAATATTGCACGCACGTTTGTGTAAAGAAAGAAAAAAAGCGTCGTCGTGCCCAATCGCTTCACAGGTGCAGTCTGCAGTTGAAACCAGCAAACCTCGCGTTTCATTTACTGTCAGTTTAGTCTAAAATCGCTTACAATGCAGTGCGCGGCAGCACGTTTATGCATCCTCAAAAATGTCCAGTGAAAAACGCTAGCACTGAGTAAGATGCATGAAAATGTTATCCCTCAGGAATCCGAGTGTGGAACTGGCTCCAAGTTTCATTTGTACAATAAGCACTATCATAAAAAACAGAGATTGTATTATATTTTAATTTAATATACATTATATTACATTAAATATATTATATTACAGAATTTAAAGTGTAATTTTAGGAACGTAATCCTAGTTGATGACAGTTAGACCTCGATTTACGGCGGCTCGCTAAGCGACGGTTTTTTCCACGAGCCAATTAGGTCGTAAAAGCAGAGAGTTCCGCTATATATAAACGAAAGGCTCCGCTCTTATTAAGAGTAAACAACCTATTTTCGTTGCAAACGTAAACTTACCTTTCGTAAATGCACCACAACTCGAACAGAAAAACAAGCGGACGAACAAATCCACTCGCAGAAGGTCTGCGTTTTCAGGGTCACGATTCCTTCCCGATTCTCGACGATTACCTTCTCTCGTGCTTGTAAGAAGATTAAAGCAGTTGACAGCGAAACAATACATTTATAATAACAGAGAAAGTCCGTTCAATGAACAAGAAAAATAAAAGAAAATTTAAAAATTGTGTTCTAGGAAAAGCAACAGTCTTTGACGGGTTGCCAAGTTTACAGTTTTGTGATTTACGCAACTGTGTGTATGTGTGTGTGTTCGTGCTTAGAATCAGAATTTAGCAACACGCACTCAAATACTTCAGAATATGCAAAACAAAAAAATGACTTCAAAGCCCTTGCGAAAGTGGGGTTTAAAAACAACGAATCATGAGTTTCTTTCGTACAGCTCATTAGTGCGGGTCTCCCAAGGCCCGTTTTTAATCTCTTAAGGAAATAGTGAGGCACCTGAAAACACAATCATTAAAAAGCACGTTGGACGGGGGGGGGGGGGGGAAGGAAAAGAAAACGGAATATCTCGAAGCGAAGGTTTCAGGATTCTTATGCAAACAGGTGGCTGAGTGGCAGTGGCAGTCCGCTGATTTTTTAAAAAATTCTTTTTCTCCTAATCAGTAACCAATTTATTAATAAATAAATCTACAGATTTATTATTAATAAATTACCACTCAACGCTTGAGTGGTCTTCCCAAGACCATAGTGGACCACAAGGGCAGACCATATTGCCCATCTTGCAATGTCAAAATCTTTGTGTGTGTGTGATATTTTTATTTTCCCAGCCATTTAACTTTATCTCATCTTCCCTCATAGTGTGGCCTGTTACAGCGAACCTTTTAAACCTAATTTGCCTTGGGATTGAGGGTAAACTTATCTTCAGTTGAGAACCCTTTTAAAGGTTCCTCTTTTTTTATAGACGGGATTCGAACCCTATACAAACGTGAAAGTCATTCTTCTCCTTTTTTTCATGACATAAAATTATGCGCAGAGCGAAGTCGAATCAGATACACTAAGAACAAATAAACCTGAAATAAACACCAAGACTTAATCTTATTTTCGTCCAACATACTTTCGATTTATTATTACTGAAAATACAAATCGCAAAATTAAAAATTTCGGAACTGAGTGCTTTTTCTAATGTATGATTTAAATGTCAACTCTCGGTTCAGCTTCTCGTTTGCTTCAGATGTCCCCCAGCAGATCGGAGGAAGGACTTCAGCTCCTAGGACTGAGATCCCTTCTGCAGTTATCCAAAGTTACAGATGATCTCCATTCTTCAGATATGCTGTTTATAATCAACACGTACCCCAAAACACTACTCCTGATTTTCAGTGACCCATGCTTGTGTTTTTATTAATTCTATTGTCTACAGTGGATCCACATCTACCTTTTTTTTTTTTTATGAACAACCATGGATTTCTTGAATGCAACAAAAAACCTTGCTCTAATCAGAATTCGGCTTCTGCAGCTTTGGGTTTTCTTTGTCTCCCATCTGGAGATCTGCAAGATGGGGACTCCATCCTCAACCCGGTTGAAAATGAAGAGAATTCAAAAGGAATCCTGTGGCCTGCTTAAATAAGCAACTGCACTATTTTAAATGTCACCCAAGAAAACAAAAAACTTCCAGACATGTAAAACCAAAATACTTACTTTATATGCCAGGGACGAATGTGGGTCTTGAAATTCACGCTTGCTCTTGTTATCATTCAGGGAGTGAGAGGTGTGATTGAAGTCTGATTAGCGGAATAATGAATTACTGACCATTTAAAACTATATATTTAGAAATTTATGTACATTCAATCATACAAATACGACATTTATTTTACAAATGATATTCTATCTTTTTCAATTTAGTTACTTGAATACAAATTATACCCTACGGTTCTTCTTCTTCATGAACTGGTCAATAACATCGTCATAAAAAGTTGGTTGTAACTTAATTTTCCCAAGCAACACGCACACTTGTAAAGGCCGGCTGAAGCTCACTGGCTAGAGCTACTTTGACTGCGTATGGCCCGTGTTTAAGCAACAGGGTGAGACGACGTGGAGGGAGCGGAAATGGCTTTGCGCGCGCGCGAAATCACAGTGCTGATGCGAGGACCCGGATGCTCCCACAACCGAGTAAGCCAAGGTAGCTTGAATAGACGAGCAACATCGGCCTTCGATACACAACGCAAAGCCCAATTATTGCCGCGCAAGCTTAAGACGTCTCCTGTCTACAAAAAGAAAAGCCTAAATGGAATGCTTATAAATACATGCATTTATTAACAAATAAATATTACTTCTTTCTCAAGGAATGAGCTTGCACAGCAAGCATGGAGAATTCGCCCCTGTTATATGCAGATTATAAGTTTGTCTAAAACTACTTCAGATGTTTGAAAAATGAAGAAGCCACCCAAATGAGTCGATAATGTGATACTCTTGACTTAGAAAGACCTCGGTTCGATTCTCATTGATGCTTCTAAGAACCTTTATCAGGGCTCTTTTAATGGAAGGTGAGTTCAGACCCAGTCACACCTTTTCTACGCCTCAAGCAAAATTTTATTTTTTTTCTTCAAATTTAAAAAAAAAAAGTGAAAAGAGAAAATTTGTATTTCATCATCATCATTAGCAAATTTCCCTTGATCCATAAGGGGGTACACATTTTTTCTAAGAATTCGCATGTGTGTAGCAGTGATGGCGATTTATAAGAGATGGCGCTTAAACTATAAAGTTGGTTTAAGCGCCATCTCTTATAAAACTCGTTTACTTTTTCAGTAATTTCTCACGTATTCCATATACTCATTTGACTTTCTACCATGAGCTTTGCTCATTATTTTGTCTATTTTTATATTTAATTTTCCAGTTGCACTAAAAATTGTGCCTAAATAGATGAAATATTTTACTTGCTCTAAGGATCTCCATTCAGAATGCAGGCGATGTGTTGAACCTATTTTCACTGTTGTCGTTTTATTGCTGATTTTCATACCAAATTTATTACACCAATTATTCAATTTGGTCGGTGAATCTTGCACACTTGTACTGGATTTATTCAGAAGTGTAACATCATCTGCATAAAGTAAAGAGTTAATATTAACATCGATAATTTTGGTGATGCGTCCGCTGCGGTCTCCCATAGACTTGTATGTTACAGAAATTTATTAACTCCAAAACTAAGGATTATCCGAAATGCTTGTTGCTTTGCGCTGTGACATATCAAAAGGAAGATATTGTGTGGGATGCACATTTGCAATTTTAGGAGGAACGAAAAATCGACAGCAGATACTCTGACATCAAACCATTTCGTGTACCGTCTTCAATTCTAATTCTTATCTGCCAAAAGTGCCGATACGCACTGCAGCGAACTGTCCGTGATTTTAAATGCAAGTAGTTCGTGGAAATGATGGTAGATGGCGTTCTGGAAAAACACGTCTGAGGAGAAGAAAGAAAGCTTGCTGACGTGAAGCGATACACGTTCAAACAGAATTATTATTATGTGCAGTGGTGACTCGTGGATTGCAATCGTGGAACGCTGCAACTTTCGAAACATACACACACACACACACACACTTTAAGTACAGTGTATACGCGTTTGGATAAAATATCAACATTATGGTAAAGTTAAAAAAAAATTAAACATAGAAAAATATTGTTTATTATCGATAAAATTATACAGTTTGGTATAATTCAAAATTACTTAACAATAAAATACAATCATTTAACTTTAATTAGAGGAATGGATTTACAATTTTTGGACATTACAATTAAATCATTTAATTGTAATGTCCAAATATTTAAAGAGACGGAGTAAACACGATAAGTACTACGAACACTCTACTACTAGCGCAAACTGCATATAAACAGCAGTGGAACTGCGCGACGGACAGTGCCGCATTACGTTAATAGCTCGCATCTCACTATGACAGTGATGGCAATCCTGTGACACGTGTGTCAGCACTGACACACTTGAGGGTTTCAGGTGACACACCTTGGATGTTGAAAAGTATTCTGATGAAAAACCTGCGATAAATCGTGTAAGATCGCTCTCAGTTAAGGCGAAGGTAGGTTTCGGTTCATTGAAAGAATTATATTTTATAGTTAGCCTATTTCTATTTTATTTTGTAACAAGCCTATAAACAACGAGCGTTTTAAGTTTACGTTTTCTTTCTTAATCATTATAATTTGTGCATAGTCATATGATATAATAAAAACTTATAAAAATTATTATTAATATTAAATGATATAAACTTATAAATACGTGCTTTATATATTATAAACTTAAAGTTTTCATTTGACTTCTGTGTGAAATTCGTTCATGCATGCATTCCAAGTCTCTCGACCGAATAATATAAGTTCTAAACATATTAGAACCACTTTTACAAAAAATATAATTCGCAGCATTAAATATTGAATTTATCTGAGTAAATAATGAAAACATTTTTATAGTTGCAATACACTGGAAATTTTGTTAATGATGCAAATAGTAACAACTTAAGATGACGTCGCAACAAAACCTACTAAATAGCCGCTATTTAGTAGCATGATAGAGAGTAAAACGTAACAAGCTTGCTACGAACGAACCGGTAATAAATCTGGCAACCCTGCTGAAAGAAGTAGTCTTGCATGGTCTGCCACTTAAGTAATTTTAGTCGCTGGTGTATAATTCATTTCCAGTAATTGTTAGTTCTTATTAATTATTACTGCTTAATTACCGCTGTATATAATTTTGCTCTTTTTTAATTTGTGAACCCTTTTACACTGGCAGCTAGCACTAATAAAAAACTAAAATTATCACAGAAAGGAAGTGGAAGAAATTTCCAAGATGCTTGGACTGAACAATATGGGGGTGTTGATAGAGGCGATAAAAAGTTCTCTGTAAATTGTGTGGTGAGCTATCCGAGAGTAGAACTTGGAACTAAGTATAACTAAGAAGACATTTTGAAACTAAGCACAAATGGCTCCTAGAAAAAGCTTTTGAAGAACGCAAAGAATACATATCGCAACATCTAAAACTGGCAGAATCACAATCAGGGACTTTAATTAAATTTGTTTCAGGACCTTCAAATTCAGTAGCCGCAAGTTACAGTATTTCACATACTGTTGTTGAACATGGGAAACCACTTGGTGATGGTGATTATATTAAAGAAGTTTTCGTAAAGTGTGCACCATTTTTATTTGTGGGCTTTCATAATAAGGAAGCTATTGTAAAGCGCATGAAAGAGTTACCATTAAGTAGGAATACTATTAAAGACAGAGTTATATCAGTGAATATTATAGAAAATAGTATAGAAAATCAAATACAACAAGACTTGAACTCATGCCATAGTTTTTCCATTTGTTTTGACGAAACTACAGATATTACGTCATCAGCTCGATTGACTATTATTGCAAGGTATGTTCACGGTGATTCTATGCACGAGGAATTGATAAAGTTAGAAAATTCACCTCAAAACACGACAGGTAAAGACATACGCGACTGCGTTATTAAAGTGTTCCGTGAGAAACAGATAGATTTAGCGAAAATATTTTCGATTACAACTGATGGTGCGCTTAATATGGTTGGCCGTAATGTCGGTTTTATCAAACAATTTACAGAATATGTCGGTCAACCCCTGATTTGTTTCCATTGTATTATACATCAGGAGACACTGTGTGAGAAATCGGGCTTAAAGGATTTGGATGATGTGATGAGAATTGCGACAGAAGTAACTAATTTTATTGCTGCCAGGGCTTTAAACAAACGAGAATTTAATTCACTTTTAAGCGAAGTTGAATCAGTGTACAGTGGTCTATTAATGTACAATAATATTCGATGGTTATGTCGTGACCAAGTACTAGAACGGTTTGGTGAATGTTTAAATGAAATTAAATTATATTTAAATACGAAGGGCATGGAGCACGAATTTTCTCAGTTGAACGATTCTGTTTGGCTCAGTAAGCTGATGTTTTTCACAGATTTTTCATTGCACTTGAATGAACTTAATAGACAATTGCAAGGTTTGGGAAAATCTGTCGATGTTATGTCTGGCACGATCAAGAGCTTTGAGAATAAACTCAAAATATTTCAACGTGATTTAGAAAATAACAATTTTAAGTATTTCCCAAGCGTGAAAATTTTTTTTAATGAAACCAGCCCCAAAAATTGTGAACCACATATTAACCAATCTATCCAAGTTCTAAAGTCAGTAACTGAGCAGTTTTCTTCTAGATTTGAGCAATTTCGAATGTTGGAACAAACAATCCAATACATAAAGCATCCTGATGAAACAGAATTCATGGATCTTAAATTAGATGGCTTTGAGTGGTTGGATTTAAAAGATCTAGAAATGCAACTAGCCGACTTCCTATCTGGAAAAGAAAGTTTATCGCTCTTAGAAATGATTTAGAGGAACTTGAGCGGGAATGTCTGCATGATACCGCGTGTAAAAATTCAGACTGTGAAATTCTAAGCGTGTGGAATAGCATTCCCAGAAACTTTCATGCTCTTAAAATCTTTGCTGAAGCTCTGCTAACAATTTTCTCTTCTACATGCTCTTGTGAAACTTTATTTTCTGCCTTAAATAATATCAAATCGAAAGGGAGAAATAGATTGAGAAATAATTTGAGCGCTGCCTGTGTAGTATTAAAATGTCCACACTATAGCCCTTCTATAAAGCAACTTTCTTCCAGTGCTCAGCAACAGAAAAGTGATTAAATGTAATGTAAGTTTGTAATTTCACTTTATTAAATTAATTGTATAATATGAATTCATAGATTTTATATCAATGTCCTATTAAATAAATAGCCTAATATGATATGTATAAGTCCCCATCAATGATTATGTTGTTAAATTTATAATGCATGTATGCAAATGGCACATCAACAACGTCAATATTTAAAAAAAAAAGATGTTTGACACACCTGGGTAAAGAGGTTCGCCATCACTGCACCATGACGTGCATATGCTTGCACGCGTAGCAATATGGTATATTAAGTTGGGGAGGAATCTATCGCACTACGCTGAAACCTTCAGTCTCGACTCAGCATAAAGTAATTAAAATCTTAACTAGAAACAACTATAAGAAAACTGCGATGTGTAATAAATACACCATACTAAACATACTACCCCTTAGATATTTATACATCTATAGGATACTATTATTCATAAAAAACGACAACCAATACGCAAATATCAAACAAGATGCTTTCCTTAGTAGACATAAGGGCCTAAAATATTTAGTTCCAAAAGCAAATAAAGAAACAATAGCAAACATTATACTTATTTAGCGCCAAAAGTATTCAATACACTACCTTCAACAATAAGAAACGAAATTAACCCAAACAAATACAAAACTCTAATCAGAGTGTTTATTTTCCCACAGAAACGAGGAAGCTCTGTTCAAAATAATTGTAGAAATTATTGGTTTTTAGCATATTTGTATTCAAAGATCCAGTCTCGTGGGTAAAACGTAAAAGTTTAAATGCTATTTAACTGCTTTGTTTTATTTTATTCCCAATTAATTGTTATGCAACTCTCTCTGTACATATTAGCATGTCTCCTGCGATTTTATTAAGTAATTACAGTATATTATAATAATATGTATATTATATGAATGTACATATGTCTATATAATGAAAATGCATTACAAAATTTTTGTAACTTTATGCATATCGTAACCTGGATGAGCAGTTGCTCTTAGGTTACACATACGATTGTTCAACATTTTGTACTGTTATAGGAAGCTTACAAATAAATTACAAAAAAAAAATTTTTTTTAAATATGACACTGTGGAAAACACAGTGCTGCTAGCGTCCTTCACCCTCCTAAGTGCTACAAGATGGATTTTCATTATTTTTTATACAAAATAAGAGAATTGTATAGGATTGCTGATGATAAAATTAAATATTACAAGCAAATATAAATAAATTAATAAATATATTTATATATCGAGAAAAAATGGGGGTGATGCAGTTCCGCAGTGGCTATGCACCTACCCTCCCTGATAATGTGACACCTCCAGGGAGTCCAGTCTCATCGAGGGAGAGTGTGCGAACAGCATCGAAGGATGGATCCTTTCCAACTACTAACTGCACTCAAACTTGCTTAACTTTTTGCGTGAGCCATTAGTAGCAAAGGCTCTACCAATCGACCAATTAAAACAAGCAGAGATCAGTTTAATTATTTCGCGTTGGATAAGAAGAGCGAATGCTCTTCAGTGCGATTTGAGAATTGTACTCATGACAATTGGAATGGTTTTTGAACAAAGAGTGTCGCTGTATTTTATTTTCATCGACCAGATGAATGCAAGACTGATTCTTCACTGGAAAGTGAAGAATCAGTTCTGCATTCATCTGGTCGCACCGTCGCACTTTCATACCAGAATGTGCGACGGTGCGAAATTTGTCCATTCGTTTTTGCTGTTGCTTCTCTCCGGGGAGAGCGCACATTCAAAACAACGCTAACGGAATTGTACGGTGAGGCCTACACCTCTGTCGGTCGGCAAGGTGATAATATTCCCTGTCACGCAGCAACATCTGCCCTTGGAATAATGACGTGCTGTAATGAGCGGCAGAGGTCTGAATCCGATGCTTACGAGGGGAAGTAGCGAGACACGTGCGGAATCCTCGAGTGAGGCTGATATCACCGGTGAAAGTGAACGACAGTGACGAACGGTTAATTACTCTTGGAACTTGTGAGAAGTGCTTTGAAAATTTATCCCGCAAACTCCGCTGGAAGAGAAAGGCGGGCGTACAAAAGAAAAAGGTAAGAATTTGCACTTCGTCTCTTTGAGTATTTAAATGATTCAGATTCCCAAAGTGGGAGGCACTCTCCCCTTGGTATTTTTTCGAGGGGGTTGGGATGAAACTTGTAACGACATACAGAAATATTTTAAAAGTCCTTCGCATGTTCGAGGCAGTTCGGTTCGTCCTACAAATTCCAACTCGAACGCTCCTAATAAGTATTTCAAATGCATTTACAAAATTTAAATACGCCGACAATTAACACAAGAAGCTGTTCTGAATCAATTTGTTCATATTTAGGAACGTTATGTTACCAACGTTCAGCCCATTCGGCAGCGTGGCTTTCGTGCTGTTACTGAACGCTCTGATCCGTTCTTTCCACAAACCCTCGTTTTCGAAGGGCGTTATAACTAGGAAAAATTACGTCACTAGTGGATTAATTGAAATACTAATTCAGGTAGTTGTTCATAGATGGAACCACCTCCGTGTTTTAATCAAAACGCGAAGTACAAAGTTATTTATCTGAACCCTGTTTGCTTAGCTCAATGAACTCAGTTCTTTGTGGAACAGCCAAACCTTTTTTTTTTTTTAATAAATTGAAGTTTAGTTACACCTTAGAGGATTATGATGTGGTTCTTAGTGTAGGCATTTTTTTTTTTTTTAAATAAAGAGATCAGTAAAGAGCGGCTCCTAAAAGAATTATTTAACCACAGACGATCAATCGCTTTGTTTGCGGAATGACTCCAAAATTAATCGGAGCAAAAAGCAAACGCGTGTTTTGAACTAAATATTAAAAGGCGAAGTGTAGATCTGCTATGAAATCCAATCCGGGCCTTTTTTTTCCCTTGGAGAAAGTTCTAGAAAGCCACCAAATTTAGAAACTTTGGTTAGTTAGCCATCATCGGAGAAAGAAGTAACAACGGGATTGTAGAAAAATCAGCAACGTGGATTCAATCTTTTCACGTGGCGTGGATATAAAATCAGCAGCAAGTTAGTCTGTCTGATTACAAAGCACCGTTTATGACGGGCAAGCGCTTTAATGAATCGCCATCGTCTTTAAATCTATTTGGATGTCTGAGCGACTCCTTACCAAATGGCTTATCAACTAACTGAAAAGGTCTTCTAAAGTGAGCTTCACTGGCGAGGTAAAAGGATCCATCGCTGCTCGATGTGAAGACAAAAACAAGGGAAATGACTGTCTTGCTGTGTTACTGGCAGTTGCATTAATAAAATTTGATTCCAGATGGCTCGCTCGTTCACCTTTCTCTAAATTCCTCGGTCTGCTTCGTTCGGCTCTGATTGGAATCTTCGTTGGAAGTAGTTCGTGCAGGCGATGTGTTTAAAGAAAAGTTCGCCTTATCGAAGAAGCCGCTTTTCTCTTCAGTATTTTCTTCGGCTTTGCTATGACGCTGCGGGATGTTACTCTCCCGACCATCTGAAACGATGCCATCAATGCAAGCACAGTCTTCTAAACTGCAGCCAATCTTTTTAATGAAATGTCAAATTATTTTAGGAGAAACAGTCGAATAGCTGTTCGGAATCAGTTGAGCGATGCTTCCTGTGGCATTCTTCTTTCTCTCCGCCCCACATGTTTGGTCCAATTATGCGGAATTGTCCGATGCATCTTACCTGAAGTAAGAAACAGTTGCAGTAATAATTTTGGCCGAAATCGTTTGGACAATTCTCTGCCAAAGATACTGTTAGCTTAGCGATATAGAAAGCTTCCCCGCAGTGGCGTAGCTGGGGGGGGGGGGGGGAGCGAAGGAGACGGTTCGTCCCGGGCGACACTTTGGACCTTTTTGAACATTTGCAGTTAATTCTAAAATACAGTCTCGAGAACTCAGTTCCAAATATTGTAATACTACTGCGAATTTTCCTCACAATTGTTGTAAGTGTTACTAGTTGTGAGAGGAGTTTTTCTAAATAAAATAGATCAAGAATTTTACTATGAAAAATAGACTTCGCCAATGTCATCGACGATTTTACTAACAGAAAAGCAAGAAAAATAACATTTTAGAATGTTGAAATTAAAGTTTTACTTCAAAAATAAACATAGTGCTTTAATTTATTTCCCAGTACGTCGTTTTGACTTTTTGTAGTATTTTTGGTGGTATTGAGAGGGGCGGCAAACTCAGGGACCTCCCTGGTGACAACTACTCTAGCTCCGCCACTGCTTCCCCGGTATATGTACGGGGAAGCAGTGGCGGAGATAGAGTAATTCTCAGGCGCGCCAGGATCAAAGGAACATGATTGATATCTTAGCTTGTAAGGACAAACACTGCACTTCTGCTTTTCAGAAGCAGAAACGTTTCCATTTGCTCAGTGCCTTGGCATCTAAAACTGGATGTTGATAGTGCATGGGAGGAGGTTAAGAAGTGTTTACAGGAGGCAATGGTTGACTGTATACCAAGAGTCCGAATAATAAATCAAGTAGGGGTTAAATGGATGATTAACACTATTAAGCATGAGCTGCAAAAAAAGAAACAATTGTGGAGGGAATTTAAGGAGAAAGGTGACCAAGCAGGTGCAGGAACAGTAAAAGCTCAGAAAGAGCTTTATACTGTTCTTACCACCCTTGCTACCTTCTGGTAACAAGGGTGGTAAGAAAAGCAAAAGCAGATTATGAAAGAAAATTGGCAATGCAGGCTAAAGAGAATCCCAAACAGTTTTTTCAATATGTTGCAAGTAAAAGGAAAAATGTTCATGGCAGAATGATTTTAAAAAATGCTGAGGGTAGAGAGGTAACCGAATCAGTCGATATAGTGGAATTACTGAGCGAGCACTTTGCAAGAGTATATCATCCAGGTGGTGACATTGCAGGAATGGAAGAATCAACAGCTTATACTGGAATTGGGAAGAATGAAGTAGAGGTAAATAGTCTATTGCAGAACCTCAATGTCAATACATAGGGAAAAATAGTTCCGCTGCATAAAGGTGGTTCCAAGGCTGCTGTTGAAAATTACCGGCTAATCAGCATAACAGGAATCGGTATCAAGGTCTTGGAGAAAATAGTCAAGAGGAAAATACAAGATTGGATAGATGAAAATGGGATACTGTATCGGGGACAGCATGGTTTTGTGAAGGGTAGGTCATGCCTCGGTAACTTGCTCACGTATTATAACACAGTGACGCTGAACTGGATAAGGGTAATGGGTTCACAGTGATTCTACTGGACCTTGCTAAGGCCTTTGACAGGATACCACATGGAATTCTAATCAGTAAAATGCAGCATATGGGGATGGATATAGGGTTGGTGAGATGGATAGGAGGGTGGTTGACGGAGAGATATCAGAGAGTGGTTTATTCAGGAGTAGAGTCCACAAGATGGCCTGTGACTAGTGGTGTGCCACAAGGATCTGTTCTTGGACCACTGCTGTTTAATTTGTTCATTAATGATATAGGAAAGGATCTGAGAGGAACAGTTCATTTCTTTGCGGATGATAAAAAGTTGGGTAGGGCAATAGTGAATGCAGATGATGTCAAAATTTTGCAGGATGATTTGGATAGATTGGAGGTCTGGGCTAAAGAGAATGGATGTCAATTTAATGTGGCAAAATGTAAGGTTATACATTTTGGGGTGAAACGATTAGCAGCAGTTTACTACATTGGTGGAACTCTACTCCAGGAAATTGATGAGCACGAGATTTAGGAGTGTTGGTGGATAAGGAGTTGAAGTTTAGGGACACATTGCAAAAGTGGCCAAATCAGCTCATCAAATCACTTGGTTGCTGAAGAATACGTTGACAAACAGAGACAAGCATGTTATTGAATGATATAATCACGTAATCACAAGAAAGATATTTATTTAACCAAATATTTCGGTCTGGAAATAGCAGACCATCGTCGGTGGTATTACAAGAACAGTTTAAAAAAAATATACAAGCTAGAATACTAACAATAGATCGTTGAAATTAGAACATGCCGCGTGATGTTATATCACTAAGTATGAAACGAAATATTTTGAAGTAGAAACATGATTGAATTTGCTATTAAAAAAAAAAAAAAAAAAAATTAATGAGTAATCTTGATTAGGCTTTCCCAGATTTTTGATATAGATATGCAGTCATTACGATTCAGGTTGGGATGATGGAGCAAGGCCTCCACGCTTTCCTTGAACAAACGTTCGAACCTATAACGGGATCTATGTAAGAGGCGCGTTTTGGACCAAAGGATGCTGTGGTCAGTTTCAATCCCGTGTTGAGCCAAACCAGACTTTTCAGGTTTATTGTGAAGAATGGATGATTGATGTTCTTGGATTCTTTTTTCAAGAGAACGTCCAGTCTGTCCAAAGTAAGAGAGATCACAGTTGCAAGGAATTTGATAAACTCCAGGAAGAGATAAAGTTGAGCGTTTGTCTTTAGGAGAAGGAAAATGAGAAGACAATTTGTTAATAGGAGAATACGTAGCTGTTAAATCATATTTCTTCAAAATTCTTGCGATAGGTTCTGAAATACCGGAGATATAAGGAATAGGTACTCGACGTATTGAATCTTTGTTGTTTTGTGGAGGATTATAAGATGTAAGAAGACGTTGAATACTTTTTTCAGAAAAGCCATTGAGTTTCATGTGTTGTTGGATAGTAGAAAGTTCTTTCTGTAGATAATCAAAAGTAGAACAATTAGTTTTGGCTCTTTTGATGAGACATTTTATAATTCCTGTTTTATGACATGGATGATGGGCTGATTCTTTCAGAATATAACGACCTGTGAATGTTGGTTTCCTGTATACTGTAGTTGTAAGAATATTTGAAGATGATCGGATGAGGAGAACGTCTAAAAAAGATAACTGGTTGTTTTCTTCTAATTCCATAGTAAACTTTATGCGATGATGTAAGGAATTAATACTGTTTAAAAAGGAAGATAAAGTGTTTTTACTGTGAGGCCAAATAGCAAATATGTCATCTATATATCTTACCCAAAAAGATGGTAGAGGGAAACTAGATGTGAAGAGGACTTTTTCTAAATGTTCCAAATAAAAGTTGGCTAAAGCTGGAGAAAGAGGACTTCCCATGGCTGTTCCTTCTACTTGGCTATAAAATTTGTTTTGACATATGAAATAACCAGAATGTATAACGAAATCGAATAGTTTTATAATATCTTGAGGAAAGATGTCAGCAAGTAGTTTTAAAGTTTCCTTAAGAGGTACATTGGTGTATAAAGATTCTATATCAAAACTAACCATAAGATCTGTAGGTTGTAATGAGACATCTTTTAATTTTTCTAAGAAATCTGAGGAGTTTTTTAAAAAAGAACTCGAGTTGCCAATGTAAGATTTCAGTAATTTAGCTAGATATTTGGCTATACGGTAAGTAGGAGAATCAATGCAATCTTATGGTTAGTTTTGATATAGAATCAAAATTGATGGGGAGGAGGTGGAGAGGATGCAAAGACAAGTGACCAAGATGATAGCAGGTCTGTGGAATGAACCGTATGAGAACAGGTTGAGGATTTGTGGGTTGCAAAAATTGGTTGATAGGCGGAGGAGGGGAGATATGATTGAGACATTCAAATTACTGAAGGGTTTCTATAAAATTAATTCAGAAAATATTTTTGAGAACAGGGCTGGTTGTGGGAGGACTAGGGGACATCCATGGAAGCTGGGCAAGAGTGTGGTTAGCACGGGTATTAGAGCTGGGTGCTTTACTTTTAAAGTGGTAAATGAGTGGAATGGGCTGCCAGAGTCTGTGGTAGGTGCTGTGACAGTAAATGAGTTTAAGGCGAGGTATGATAGATACTGTATGAATGTCGAATAGTTGTGATGAACATGATTTGGGGCCTCCCTCGATGAGTCTAAGGACTCCCGTAAGGAGTCTAAGGTTGCCCGTAATAATTTTTTTTTTTTTAGTTTATTATCTCTCAGATAATTACATGAATATACTAACATTTAGGCAACAATGCATCGTTTTCTTGCAAAACGGTTCAGTAAGAATTATAATTACTCTTAATATCATTATCATTTGCAGAATTTCTCTTTGACACAAGAGTAAAAAGTGTGTATTATTACCATTAATAATAATCATAGTAATCGTGTTTATTATTAATGACTCACAAGTTAAACAATATTACTTATGTTGCAGTTTATATAATAATATTTTTTTTAAATTTAAATTGTAAATTAAATATATAATTTTAAACTTAAATATGTAACTGAAGTATTACTATCACATTTTCTGTTTACTACTAGAATTCATTACAGAATGTTAAGTGAATAATGTTAGATAAATACTACTACTGGGATGTAACTCAACTGCACCCTCGATGCTTTGTAATTAGCTTATCTGAGGGTGATACTGGTTATATATACATATATTTGTTATTGATTTGGTTGCTGTGTTGGAAGTAGGTAGATCTTTGGGAGGTCAAATGAATGATCTGAAAGGTCGGATTAAAGTGAAATTGCCGATATATCCTGTGTTATTGCATCTGTCTTGATGGTTCACGTTCTTTTTTTATTGTGGGCTTCTTTTTGAACTATTTAGGAGGCTTTTTTCTTCACAGTGGCAGCCTTTCTATGTCTTCTATGCTTTTAATTTGTATTGGCTTTGAAGTTTGTGACTTCCTTATGAATATCTTGGCATCTCTGATCCACAAAAATTGGTAATTTTTTCAATTTTTGCTTTTCTTGTTTGGTACAACAGATTCTGGTTGAATGGTGTTAAATATTCGGATAGGAAGATTGGTGTATTGTCTTGCTGTGCATTCAAGTCCTTGGCAACTGGTTTTTTCTGCCTGCTGGCTTTTATGAGATTGTCTCTTGTGGACTTGCTCTTAAGACGAATTATGACTGGTGCAGGTCGTGGGAAGCCTTGGTTTTTGCTCTTCCTAGGAATCCGATTTACGGTCTGAATGTCGTTAAGCTGTAGGGGGATATCAATTACATGGCCTAATTTTAAAACCACGTCTCTGAGGTTTTCTGTAGGTGAAGTTTCAGGAAGACCGTTTATGACAAGATCTTTTTTATGTTGTTGCTGATTTAAACGTTCGTACTGTAGTTTTAGAGAATGAAGTTCTTGACGGAGTTCGGATGTCTCTTTCATCAAATTGTGTTGCCTGTCTTTTAGTGCGTTAATTCTCATTTTAATGTCTTTTACCGTTTGCAACACTTCTATAACTGCTAAATTATTATATTTTACCAAATCTTCATATTCGCTAGATTTTTTTGTTATTTGTTCGTTCTGTTTCTTAAAGAGTTCTTGCACAAGATCTACTAAGCTGGCTTTTATAGTCACTAGACCGTTTTCTATTAGTATACTTAAAGAGTTTAAATTATAGGACTCACCTGCGGTTTTTTGTCTGTTCAGTTCGTCATCTGATTTTGCCTCCGGTATAATCGGCTGCATCGTAGGCGGCTGCCTTACGTGCGTTTTCTTTGTTCCTCAAGCAGATTACACACTTCCATTCCTCACGTGTTACATCGGGTTCATATTTATGTTGCCCGGTTGTTTCTGAAAAGCCGGCACATTTTAAGTGTAGAATCCTACTGCATTTCGTACAAGTTATATTATTTCCGTTGGACGATAACTCCTCCAGGCATTTGATACACTTCATGACTCACCTTTCTTCCCTTAGGCAGTGAGGCGTGATTATAAAGATGGCGACGTCCTTTGTTCTTCGCTGGGTGTTGACCACGGTCCTCTCTGTTCCCTTTTCAACACTTCAAAATTTGGTTTCTTCTTAGCCGATCTCGTTGAATTTTATATCACTGTCTTCGGCGTGATAAGTAGGGTTACTTGGGAGCACTTTCAACTTAAAACAGGAGTTGGAACCACTTTAAAACTATAAAAAACTGGAGCAGCGATATCACCGTGCGACCGTTCGTATGCCTACACAGCGCCCTCAATTCCTCAATTAATAATAATAATAATAATAATAATAATAATAATTTCAGCAGGTTTTCTGGTAAATACTTTTTTCCCCTTCAAACAAAACAATACACCGATAACATTCAATGGCAATGGTGATTATCCCAAATGGCATTTTGGCAAGACTCCAAAAGGGAGTCTTGGAATTGATGGTACAGCTGATAATCTCCTGCAATAGTGATGTTTGTTACAGCAATACAAGTAATAATAGAACATAAAAAAGCAATTCTATAATTAGGATATCGAACAGTAATGTAGAGACGGCGATGTTAAGGAAAAGACGTCATAATAAACATGACAAGGAAATATAAGGAAAACAGTACAGTGTGTGTAACCAAGAGTCTTAGCCCATACTGGTTACTAGAAAATTAAATTTGTGCGATACAGCCACTGCACTATCTTTGAGGGGGCTCATGTAACGTACTATATACAGGGTGTCCCAAAATTCACGCAAGAAGTAATTTTGATAGAAAACACAGGTTTTTAATTAAAAATTGTAATTTCTTATTGATTCATAAAGTATACAGTATAGGGTTATGCATGGAATAGCATACGGGGTAAATGGCCTCCACGGCTTTGCTGGCACATACGCACTCTTTTGTCGAAATTTTCCATGACCGTATTGCATAAATGTGGCTGAATTTCGTTGATACAACGCTCAATTTCCTTCTTCAAGGCGTGGGTGGTCGTGGAATTGTTGGCATAAACCTTAGACTTCAAAAAACCCCAAAGAAAAAAGTCCAACGGCGTTAAGTCACATGATCTGGGCGGCCAATTCTGATCATCAAAACTGGAAATTACACGACCAGGAAATGACTCGTGCAGTAATCGAATTGTTTCTCGGGCTGTATGGCATGTGGCACCGTCTTGTTGAAACTACATGTCGTCCACATCATTATCTTGCAATTTAGGCACAAAAAAACTGGATTATCATGTCGCGATAGTGAGCACCATTAACTGTTATTGCCTTACCAGCCGCATTTTCGAAGAAGAATGGACCGATGATGCCTCCAGCCCAAAATCCGCACCAAACAGTGACACGTTGTGGATGCATTTGTTTCTCAACAATCACTCGTCGATTTTCTGAACCCCAAATGCGACAATTTTGTCGAGTAACGAAGCCATCAAGATGAAAATGAGCCTCATCGCTGAAGATGAATTTGTTCGAAAAATAAGCATCCACTTGTTGTTGTTCCGTAATCCATTCAACGAACTCTCTTCGCTGTGTGTGGTCAGTTTTTGAGTCATTTGAACTTTGTAAGCATAAAGATGCAAATCTTTCTTGAGAATACGCTGTAGAGAGCTTCTCGAAATGCCCAATTCAAGACCACGGTGCCGAATTGATGTTCCTGGACTCTCAGCAACACTCTCACGAACTGCTTCGATGTTTCTGTTGAACGACTTGTTGAAGGACGGCCAGAGTGTATAAGATCACTAATTGATCCAGTTTCCTTGAATTTTTTAATTAATCTTTTCACACTTGATGAAGTTAAATCACTATTCCGACCATATTTTGTACGAAAATTGCGAACTGTAGCTGCCAAACCTTTATTATTTTTAAAATATTGCTCAACAATGAAAATGCGTTATTCTTTCGTGTAGCGCTCCATTTTTAATAACCCTGAACTGTCAGCTGTCACGCGGTCTTTTTTTTTTCCCGTTGGCAACACTTTACCGCACAAATGGCGCTAAATTTAAATCTTGCGTGAATTTTGGGACACCCTATACAAATTTTTGTAAGTCGAACGACTTATGAAACTTGTCGGGTTTTTTAATTTTTTATTTTTTATTGTTATTTACCTTAATAAACATGTGGTCCAATTACCGGAATCTTTCTTATGAACTGCTAAATCACAGAAACCTACGCCTACAAATTTTTGACATATTCTAATAATTACGAACCTTTTTTGTTTGTTTCTTTGTTTGTTTGTTTGTTGTTGTTGTTGTTTAAAAATGAGACGTGGAAGTTCCGTTTCAGATTTGCTATCGATATGCAGGCCCAAATACTTGACTGTTATTATTATTTTTTTTAATGACTGACCTACACTTACAATTTTGGACTTCTATGCATTTCATGCCATTTTATGGTTACAGTTGGACCCCCGTATCCGCGTTTCGATATCCGCGGTCAACCCCGGTCCGAAGATATTAACATACGAAAGGTCAACTCACAAAACTTTCATAGTCTCTACAAGCATTCGGGTTTGAAATAATGTTGGATCTAATATCCACTTTGCTTATGTAATTTTACATCGCCGAAATGAAACCATATGGCTTCATTTCGGTGATGTAAAATTCATCATCATCATCATCATGCGTATCAAGGAGTTAGGCTTAGTGTGGCATGTTCCTGCCTTAGAAGTCATCGTTGAATCGTTTAAGAGGACGTCTTGGTTTTCTTTTTCCTAATGGCTTGTACTTTAAGGCTTGTTTTGGTAATCTTTCTGTTTTCATTCTTTGCACGTGTTCCATCCATTTATGTTGATTTTTTTAAATTTTTTCTATCACTGGTTCTTGGTTTTAATTCTTTCATAATTTCTTCGTTTCTTTTGTGATCAAATAGGGTATACTTTGCAGTTTTTCTCATAAACTTCGTTTCTGCTGTTATTAATCTTTGTTTGTCTTTTTGTTTTGTAAAATTACTCTCTTTTAATTCGACGATGTAAAATTACTGATCGCAGAGATTGTCCAACACCAGGGCAACTCGTTGCAAAGGTGGTGAAAGCTACACATCTGAGGTTGCTAAGATTCCATTCACATTCAGATAACTTTATTACAGTATGTTGTTATAATTGTTCTGTTTTATTATTAGTTATTGTTGTTAATCTCTTACTGTGCGTAATTTATAAATTAAACTTTGTCATAAGTATTTATGTATAGGAAAAAACATAGTATGTATAGAGTTCGCTACTATCCGCGGAAGACAATAGAACCAAACTCCGCGGATACGGAGGGCATGGTGATCTAGCTTATCTGTTAGCGTGAAGTAAAATATCTCGTTTTATATATTTACTTTAGTTTCATCATATCATATCATGGTTAATACGACTTTGTAAATCCTCGAGGGTCGTTTCGGCGTTTGCCGTGCCATCAGCGAACGATATCATTTTGCCAAAAAGTTTGTATTTACACAGATCATTAACATATATTAAAAATACGATGGGCCCTAGTACCAAACCTTGCGGGACTCTATATTTTATTATTTTTGTTGCGCTATTGAAGGTGCCATAGCTGGTATATTATTTTCTATTATTCAGATAGGATCTGAATCATCACTCCTCTGATGCCGTATTTGGATATTTTCAGTAGCAATAGGTGATAATGAACACAGCCGAACGCCTTAGATATATCAAGAAAATCGGCTGCTGTGTGCATTCCTTTATTTATCCCACTACAGACCATTTTATGAACTCCAATAGGTTTTTCGGTGTTTTATCCCGATCTAAATCCCTATTGATTAGTTGCGTAAAAGGATATGGTATTTAAATAGCTATTTAAGCGATTTTTATTAGGATTTCAATAACCTTTGAGATGTGGATAGTATAGATATTGGTCTGTAACTTCATTTCTGTTCCCTCCTTTAAATAGCGGTACAGCTGAAGCAGTCTTTAAGTGTTCTATAAACTTACCGTGTTCAAAGGATTTATTAAGGATATTTGTAAACAACTGTAATTTGTGTTTAATGATAATGTTTAGTTTTTTTATTTATATTGTCATATCCTATTTCTCTCCCCATTTTTTAATTCGATTACTACACTCTTTGCCTCATCTTCATCTATTGCACGCAGATACGTGGAATTCTTAACCCACCGAAGGTGATTAAGAATTCCACGTATCTGCGTGCAATATGAAGATCCCCCCCCCCCTGGGAATTCGCGTATTTTGTGTGTTTTTTTTTTTTTTTTACCAATTATCTTCTTAACTAACTCCAAGTCTTCACTATTACCAGGAAAGAAATTTCGAGAGGAGATAATGTTCTTTTGCGTGCTTTATTTTTTCCTTTAAGTGTCCAGCGAAATTTTTATCGTCATGTTCAAACATTAGGAATTCTTCCTACGATTATAATAGTTTTTCTTTCGTCATCATATTCTTAGTTCGTTATTCAGCGTGTGTGAACATTCTTTTCACAGTAACTTTGGCGATTTGCTGTCTCCATATTTAATCATTTTGATAAATTCCTCATAACTGATTTGAATCTAATATCATTTTGAGACAGTTGATAATTTTTATGTAATTTTCAAATTTATTATAATTAGTGCCAATTTCGAATTTTTTATGACTACCTGCACAGCGCCTGTCAACACTATTAGGTAACGATAGACTCAGCAGTGTAGAGTGATGATCTGCTACTTTTGCTAAAATAGATTGCTGAGGATAGCTCATTTTGTTTCTTATGAATACGATCAATACAACTAACGGAGGTGTTCGTTTCTCTCGGACGTATGCATGCATAGAAGATCGATGTATTCAAGAAACCCATGTGAAGATATTTTTGTGTTTTTGTCCGTATCACTTTTGTGTTGCCCTTTCTTATGGGTAAGAACTGCACCACTTGCTCTTTTGTTTTGCTTCATAAAGAAGTTGCCTATTAAGTTTGGTCGTTTATGTAGACGGGCACTGGCTTTAACTGTTCATCACCGTTAAGCTGTAATCTTGTTGAGTTATCTTGCCTCAGTCATTCATTTACTTTGAATATTCTTGCTCACTAATTGGATAACAACTTGTTTGATGTCTGTTTTTCTGCTGGTGGGTATACTGTGGGCGTGCACGTGATCTCTTTCAACTGCACGTAGATTCACAATTTTTCAGTTATGGTATGAATATATGCATTAGTAGCTTCTGGTAAACCATTTGTTTCAGTATTGTTCGACCTGGAGCACTGCCGAATTTCATTAACTTCCCATTTCAGTTCGTTCATTTGAGCTTTCAGTATCTTAGTTTCGTTTGTTTAGTTCAGTGCTTTTACTGCACAGTTCCTTGATTAATTTCTCATTGCATTCAGCTTTATTCTTTAAATCCTGAATGCATGCAAAGCAGTACTCCAGCGATGACTTCAAATCGTTTATTTCAGCTTTAAATAATTCTTCATCATCATTATCATCATGCGTATCAAGGATTTAGGCCTAGCGTTTCCTGTTCCGGCCTTAGAAGTCATCGCTGAATCTTATAAGCGGACGTCCTGTTTTTCTTTCTACTAATAGCTTGTACTTTAAGGCTTGTTTTGGAATTCTTTCTGTTTTCATTCTTTGAACGTGTTCCATCCATTTATGTTTATATTTTTTAATTTTTTCTATTACTGGTTCTTGGTTTAATTCTTTCATAATATCTTCGTTTCTTTTGTGATCAAATAGGGTATACTTTGCAGTTTTTCTCATAAACTTCATTTCTGCTGTTGTTAATCTTTGTTTGTGTTTTTGTTTTATTGTCCAGATTTCGCTTCCATACATTAAGACCGGTAGGGCTAAAGTATTGTATACTTTTAGCCTGGTTTGTTTTTGAACTAGGTTTGGTTTAAATAAAGAGTTAATTACTCCTGTCATTTTAAAATATTTTGCAATTTTACGTTTATATCTTTTTCATTTCCATATGTGATCATACATCCTAGATAGTTAAATGAGTTCACCTGTTCTAAGATCTTGTTATCTATTACTATTTTAGTTCTTGTCCTTTAAAGGCCATAGTTTTTGATTTTTCTGTTGATATTATCATACCATAATCTTTGGATATTTCATTTAGATCTAAAATAGCTTTCTGTAAGTTATCTTCAGAATTTGTAATTATTCTTTGGTCGTCGGCAAAGAGGAGAGTGTTTAAGTTCACAGTAGGAGAAAGTTTAATACCTTGATGTAAATTTTTACTCCATTTTATTATTATTTCATTTAAGTAAATATTAAAAGGGTTGCTGAGAGGGGACATCATTGTCGGACCCCTTGGTTTATATCTCTTGTATATGATAGCTCTGATTTAATCTATTTGTATTTGATTATTTTCATATATACTTGCGATAGCTTTTAGGATATTATTTGGTATTTGTCTTTCTTTTAATATGTTAAATAATATGTTTCTTTTAACCTTGTCAAATGCTTTTTCAAAGTCAATAAATGCAATATGTGTTTCTAAATTATATTCTCTTCTTTTCTCTATTATTAATTTTAGGCAAAAGGCCGGGTCTATACATGATCGTCCTTTTCTAAATCCATTCTGTACTTCTAAAATAAAGTTTTCGGAATATTTCATTAGTTTGCTATTTAAGATGCTGCTATATATTTTGTAACAGGAATTTAGTATACTGATACCTCTATAGTTTTTAGGGTCATCTCTATTACCTTTTTTGAAGATAGGAATCGCAGTTGCTTTTTTCCATTCTATTGGGGGGATACCAGTTGAATAAATTTTATTTAAAAATAATAAGAATCTTTCTTTGAGTCTTGTTCCTGCGTATTTATATAGTTCTGAACCTTGCTTATCTTCTCCAGATGATTTTCCGATAATTCTTCTTATCGTCTTTAATTTGTATATTTTAATTATCACTTCAATATCCACAAATAGTGTACCTGCAATAGTCTGAAAAAATTTACTATATATGGCGAGCAGCCAATACCTATTACAGGACGAGACAAAGTCCTTTCAATTTTTCTGAATACATATTTCTCGCTCTTCCCTATTTTTTTTTTTTTTCATTTCATTTATTGACTTATTACATTACATATTATTTGCATATCATTTTATTACATCTCATTCATTTAAATTTTCTTTCAAAATGATAAAATTTTAAATCAGTGTCATCCTATGTATAACCCAAGAGCATAAACTCATCGGGGTTGCAAGAAGTGTAACAGTTGCACAGCAATGGTACGCATAACATTGACAATATATTTAGTGTGTGTGTGTGTGTGTGTGTGTGTGTGTGTGTGTGTGTGTGTGTGTGTGTGTGTGTGTGTGTGTGTGTGTGTGTGTGTGTGTGTGTGTGTGTTTCTTATGGTACATCATCAAAATGTAGGAGTTTTATATGAATCCCGTGATCTAAAGTAACGTACTGAACCAATACTATAGGGATTAGTTTTATGTCTTTATGATTGTAACTCTCAATAGTTACCGTTACGTAACTGACAGTTTTCAAATAATGCAACATTTCATTGAAAATTAATAGCGATATCACATTTATAATCATCGCTTCAGCTTTTGTGCGAGCGGCTGAATATTTTGGGTCAAATAGCTTTTTAATTAACTTGGGTGTGCATTGTGATGTCTTTAAACTGATTTCATGCATTGCAGAATGAGAAGCAAATACGGCTTCTTTAGCAGCACATTTAAGGTCATCAGCAGTAACGTCTGTTGATTTAAAATAAGCAGCAATATCAGAAGATGAAACACTACTTACTACTTTCTTGTGTTTAGCGCTTTTCATATATCTTCTGTATCTCCTGTTCCCTTGTGTACGACTGAGAAGTCTCAATTGCACAATGTGCAACTTACGATTACGGTTTTAAAAACTTATACGCAGCTTGCAACTTTCAATCGAAACTACATTTTCTCTTTCCCATAGTAAGTCAAGTAAAGAATGCAAAAACTAAAAGAAAAAGGTAGCAGACTTTTCTGACACGAGCATCAAACACCCAAGGAGAATCACTAAACACGTAAGCACCGGAAATTAATTTTAAAATCCCAGATTTTTTTTCAATCCTTGACACAGCCCCGGACCAAGTTACAAAATCAGCACTTTTCGGCTGATGGACGGCTGGTAACTCCAAGTGTGGCATTTCCATTTTCAATTCTTGTGCTCAGACATTTTTCGAAAATTAGACACAGTAACACATGCAGGATGATAATATTGACGACATTGCAAAGAACATTGCAGTAAGTTGCCTTTGTCTATCTTGTATATCTGAATACATACCTCTGCAGTTTATGGCAGACATGACTTGGCTGGTGACCCTGAGGGAGGATTATTAGTCAGGTACCGTTTAGGTGAGGTTGGCAGTGGGGCCCCACCAACTTCACCTTTCTTAAATTCCACACAACGTATACAAAGGATTTCCATTAAAAAAGACTTCAAATGAAGGATTAATCTCAATTCAGTAGTCGAACGCGAAGTCAAATTTCCTGCGTTTATTTTCTGTTTAATGGAAGCACACAAAGTACTCGCTTGGAATATTATTTTGAAAACCCCCGTTGGGGTATTTGCATCCACGAAATGTTTTCATTGGCAGGTTGGAATCCTTCGTCGAAGGGCTGGAAACTGGCGAAAGATGAAACCGTGTTACGATAAGGGTCTATTTCACGATGTAAAATAAAGATGACTGAATACAGTTAACCCTTGAACAACGCGGAGTTTAAGGGCGACGACCTCGAAAATTTCTTCGAAAATCCGCGTATAACTTTTGACTCCCCAAAAACTTAACTAATAACCCACTGATGGCGGGAAGCCTTATTGATAACATAAAGAGTCGATTAGCACATATTCTGTATGTATTATATGCTATATTCTTACAGAAAAGTAAGCTAAAGAAAAGAAAATGTTATTAAAGAAAATCATAAGGAAGTGACAGTACATTTACAGTACTGTATTTATCGATACCGTAAATTTACGTCGTCTGTTTACAAGCCGAATCGTGTATGTATGTCAGTACCTACATCAATAGTCTTATATTATTATTATTATTATTATTATTATTATTATTATTATTATTATTACTACTACACCACGGGTGACTCCAAGGAGTCCTTAGACTCATCGAGGGAGACCCTAAACATCATGTCCACAACAATACGATATTCTCAGAGTATCTATCATACCTTGCCTTGAACTCGCTCACCGTCATAGCACCCGCAACAGACTCTGACAGCTTATTCCACTCATTTACCACCCTAAAAGTAAAGAACCCAGCTCTGACACCACTGCTAACCACACTCTTGCCCAGCTTCCACAGGTGTCCCCTAGTTCTCCCATCACCAGCCCTGTTCTCAAAAATATCCTCTGAATTAATCCTATAGAACCCCTTTAGCAATTTGAATGTCTCAGTCATATCTTCCCTTTTCCGCCGATCAACTAGTTTCTGCAACCGAGAAATCTTCAACCTGTTCTCATATGGTTCATTCCATAGACCTGCTATCATCTTAGTCACTCGCCTCTGGATCCTCTCCACCTCCTTCCCATCAAGAAGAAACCTAGGTGACCAAATCTGGGCACAGTAGTCGAGATGAGGTCTTATCAAGGCTCGGTACTGAGGGAACAATAACTTGCTTATCTCTGCTCGTCAAAGTATTTTTCAGCAACCAAGTGATTTGATGAGCTGATTTAGCTACTTTTGCAATGTGTCCCCTAAACTTCATCTCCCTATCCGCTAACACTCCCAAGTCCCTGGCCTCGTCTCAATCTCCTGGAGTACAGTTCCACCAATGTGGTATACTGCTGCTAATCTTTTCACCCCAAAATGCATAACCTTACACTTTGCCACATTAAATTGACATCCATTCTCCTTAGCCCAGAACTCCAATCAATCCAAGTCATCCTGCAAGATTTTGATATAATATGCAAAACCCTGTAGATGTCATACGTATTACTAACACTACACATCGAAAATGAAAAGTGAAAAAGAAATTATTCGTATTTATTTCCAGGTTAACGATTCATGCATTGATAACGAAGCAGCAGCAAGAGGATTGCCTTATGGTAGCCGACTGGAATCGATACGATTGCTTCGCGGTACTCTTCGCGGACCCCTTCTTAAATTTTCATTATTACCAACTACCCCTAATTAAATAATTAAAATCTAAGTAATTAATTAATATTAAATTAATTAATTATAATTAATTACTTAAAATTATTTAGTTTAAAATTATTAAAATTATAAAATTATTTATATTAATTAATTAATTTAAATTAATTAATTAGTTGTTAATTATAATTGTACTATAGTTGTTAAGTTTAATCTCAGATGCGGTTCGACATCTATAATGCGATTCCTCTTCTTCGTCTTAATATCTACAAGGGCCGAAAATCCAACTTCGCACAGATATGAACTTGGAAATAGAAAAATGAACCTTAGAGCTTTATCTGTTAATTCAGGAAATTCATTCTGTATTTGTAGCCAAAATGATGATAACGTATTCCCGCTGTATTTTTTTTTTAGGAAACCATCAGAAGCTAGTTTTAAAAGTTGTTCTTCTTGTATTGACGATAGACCCTTTGGCATAAATTTGTTTTTATTGAAAGGGTATCTTATCCACTCAATATTAATGTCCAGTTCAGGGAAATACTTTTCTAGATTCATTTGTAAGCTTTTTAAATGCTGCATGATAGTAATTTTCACATCAACATCATCATCATCAATTTGTTCATTTGAACTTGCGAGCAATTCATGAAGCGATGGAAAGGCGTCAAATTCTCCATTACCAACCCGCTTTTGCCATAACTTCATTTTTGCCAACGTGACGTTCACTTTTTCTTGGACATGAAATATAGAAATTTCCTTGCCTTGTAAAGATAAATTAAGACTATTTAATACAGTAAATATATATGCCAGGTATGCTAATTGACTGAGCCATTTCCAATTATGTAAATGATTTTTCAATTCAAACTTTTCATCAAGAAAAACTTGTAGTTCATTCCGAAGTTCAAATAAATGAGTAAGGACTTTTCCTCGAGAAAGCCAACGAACATCGGTATTTAAAAGAAGTTATGTATAGTTGCTTGCCATTTCTTTGCAAAGTTGAGAGAAAAGTCTGGTGTTTAGAGGACGGCCTTTAATATAATTTATGATTTTTACAACTTCATCAAGAACTTTTCTTAGGTCTGTAGATATCATATGTGTAGCCAAAGCCTCCCTGTGTATGCAGCAGTGTGTCGACTTTGCATTTGTTGCAACAGCTTGAATCATTGAAACAAGCCCTTTTTTAGATCTGACCATGGATTTCGCTCCGTCCGTGCTTATTCCAACACAACTTTTCCAATCAAGCTTGTTTTGATGCATAAAGGTATTTATATTGTTGAATATTTCTTTTCCTGCTGTATGTTCTGGCAGGGGTTGGCAATATAAAAGGTCGCCATGAAGTTTTTGATTTTTTTCGTACCTAACGAATACTAGAAGATTTGCAAAATTTGTAATGTCGGTGGATTCATCTACCTGCAACGCATATCGGATAACAATGTTTGTTTTATATTTTCAGCCATTTCAGTGATTCTTCGATGAACGGAACTATTTGAAAGGCAAATCCGATCAAAAGATCTTTTTGCATTATCTCCAATCATAATTTCCGCTTTTATTTTTGCTGCAGGCTTGACCAAAGTTTCACCAATTGTTTCTGCTGCACCACTTTTTGCTATTAATAGCGACACACGATATGAAGCTTCTAAAGCCTTCATGTTTTCACCTCCTCCTGACACAATTAACATCACTTTTTAAGATTCTTTTACATTTTTAAGTTTATTTTGAAAAAATTCGACAGGTTTGTTTTTGCATTCATTATGTTTCGATTCAAAATGGCGATTTAAATTACATGGTTTCATGCTTTCATTTTTTAAAGTTTCACCGCAAATTACACATAATGGAATAGGTTCCTTTTCATTTTCCGTCCACGAAAATCCACATTTCAAGTAATTTATATCGTACTTACGAAGTTTTCTCATCTTCTTTCTAGTTGGTTCTTTAGAGATGTCAGACGACACACACTTATCAATTTCACTTGATCCAGATGCAATATCAACATTTTCTTGTTGCTGACAGCTACTTGTATCTACTATATTCCTCTCTTTTGCGCATTTTAAAAATCCAGTCTTTAACCAGTGATCCATACTTAAGAATTTGAAAGCTATAAACAATTACCGTATTTATTTAACGAAGAGTCCTTCAACAAATGGCTAGTGAAAGCAGAACTCGAAACAGACAGTAATGGTAGGCCAGTAGAGATAAAGCAGCTATGAAGACGTTCATATGATTGGGTCGGTATTAACAAAAGATCGTGCTACTAACTGACAAAGGCAAACCGACAGGTCAGTTGAAATGCTAATTCTCTTCAACCGAATTCCATATATAATATCTGAAACACATTCACTATATATTTCTTAGTTTTAACACGTTCACTCAAACAAAACCATATGTTGCTGTTGCATTATATGGTTTTGATTGTCTACTATACAAGCATTTTATGTGGGAGGGGTCATGCGATTCATTAGTTAGTGTCAGTTGTCTCTAATTGCACTGTTTGTTGAGAAACATATTACACAGCCTGCAGATGTCTCTATAGCTTATTCAGTGATACAATAGGAACGTTTTACGATCTCAAACTTAAATTTTATTCCATGCGTTAATGATGCATAGCCGAAAATTGCCACGGAACCCCTTAAAGACCTTTTGCTGACCCCCGGGTGTCCGCATACCACACTTTGAGAAACACTGCTATACACTAATGAATGAATCGTTATAAAATTTTTAGTTTACACTAATTAAATATTTAAATAATTAATTAATACAGTAAATATTTGATACTTCATCTTTACGTTTGTTTACATTTCTCTCGACTGCGAATGGCCCTGTACAGTCTGTAAGTGGTTGTGTGCATACGTTTGAATAAATTTTAACTTTTTTATAATAGATTTGCGTATACTTTAAGGTAGTAAATGATAAAGTAGGCTAGTATCTACGTATATTTTCGCATTCATGACGTAACTAAAACTTTTTCTCATTTTTTTTCGATATTCCTAAACTACGCGGTTCGTCTGCGAGTTTTTTAAATTTTCGCAGATTCCAAAAAATTTTGCCCGAGTGGTTAGTATATCCGCTCTCCAACCAAAAGGCTGCGAGTTCGAATCTCGCCGTGGGCATGGATGTTTGTGATTGTCTGTGGTGGTGGGCGGTAGACGGCATTGGTGTAGTTATGGTTCATTGTGGGTGGTGGAGTAGAGTTGTAGAGTAGGTGCCCTCCCTCGATGAGTCTTTGGACTCCCTGGAGGAGTCATATAATAATATTTATTCAAAAAAAAAAAAAAAAAACGCATATAAGTGGACCCGCGCAGTTCAAACCCGCGTTCTTCAAGGGTTAACTGTACTTAGTTTTAGGAGTTTTTTTTTAAAGTCTCTACGACGTGCAGAGCTATTTAAAATCAACTTTTTATGCGTTGAGATAACTCGCAGGCACTTAAAGCAATTCGTGTTGCGGCATCGCTCTTAATAATAAATGTTGGCGCAGTCAGGAACGTAATTCGAAGGTTGCGTAATAAGGAAAAGAAATATCACCTTGTTTGGCACGAGTAATTTTGTTTTGCATTTCTTATTGCCCTTTACGTAGCTCAAGCATTGGGATGGTGTTGTGTTCAGTATTGGAAATATTAGAAATGTTCAGTTTTCAACTGTTAGCACGCGGGAAATCGCCATTAAAAAATCTCCAGAAAAAAGCAATCAAAACATCGCGCAGAGGTCGAAAGCGCAAGCTTCCGTAGACGAGGGTTGCTACTGTTGCCTAGCCAAAACAGACATTACTTCCGTTATCGAAACACTGAGCTTGCGTCACTTGAGATATGCGGCCAAGTTTCGGTCATTGATTGTAAACACTTCAGTCTTTTATCGCTCGTCTTCCGAACGTCGACATCGAGATATCTCTGAGAATATCAGAAGTGGAAATTTTTTGAAACTCGAAGAACTGCGTCATTTTAACGTAATCTGCAGTCCGCATGTCGAAAGTGGAAAATTACATAAAGATTTCGTCGATCGCCAATGCCTGTGAACGCAGTTGCGTATTTAGAGCAACAAAGCGAAATTTACGAACGCAATCAGAATCATTGTGAAGTCCTTAAAAGGTTTCTACTTTATGCGTCTTGGTAACTGCGTAGGACCTTGAATATATGTTTTAGCCTTCCTGGAAAATAATCTTACATTCGCCAGTGTCCTAAAAGCGTTCTGAGAGGAAACGAGCTAAGACAAGACACAAAGATGGGTTGAAAGCAATGCCTGATTTCACTAAAAACAGAAATCGTTTTAATACGTACAATATCTACTCCGGATTTTGGAGATCATCTCTGCTTTTCATCTGGAACCAACCCAGGAGACAAGCATTTTACTTCCGGGAGAGAGAAGAAGGGGAAAAAATTTTTTCTGCCATTCTTCAAATGACTTTAGGGGACCAAACAAATAATTCATTTCGATTTCTTGCCGGTTATAAGTCGGATGATTGCTCGCCCAAACTTAATATCGTGAGTTGTGGGACGACATGAGCTGTCCGTTATTGTCAGCTCATGACAAATCGCTGTTCTGATTTGGAACTTCGAGTATCAGTTGTAGAACGCGGACCTCTTCGACTGGTCACTTCTTAAGAAAAAAAATTCCTTATCTTATTTTTGTAGGATGTTTTTAAATTCTGCAATTTAAAAATAAAATAGATAAAAGTTTAAGATTTTATGAAACCAGCTGTTTTGTAATAAAATATTTCGTTTTAATTTGCAAACAGTAGCGGAAAGGCAAGACTTAGATTTAGTTTTAAAACAAAGAACGCAACATTAATCTTCGAAAAAAAAAAAAAAAAAGACAAGAAATCCCTCCTTTTATTTCCCCCAAAATGAGTAGAATGAACTTCTATAGTCATAACTTTCCGAAGATGCAAGGGGGTCTTCACTCTTCGGCCACCGCTGATAGTTAAGCTCAAGGCTAGCTGGATTCACTGATAGCCTTCAGTTGAAAGAGACTCAGACTGATTGACATCATCATCATGGTTCTAAATTGCCGGCCTGGTTGGCCCAGTCAAAAGGTTGCGGGTTCGAATCCCGCCGTGGGCATGGATGTTTGTGATTGTCTGTGAAAATACTAGTGCTGGGTGGTAGATGGCGTTGGTGTAGTTGGTGAACTACACCAACGGTGTAGTTCACCAACAGTGTAGTTGTAGAACTACAAAGTTGTAGAACTACACCGTTGCAGAACTTCACCAACGGTGTAGTTCTACAACGGTGGAGACAGTTGTAGAGTAGGTGATGAGTCTTTGGACTTCCTGGAGGTGTCATGCAATAATAACAATAACAATAATTCTAACAGGCACACGTAATGTCTGAAATAACAACTGTACTGTAGAATTTTGAACACAGGACTCAAACCAAGTTTCCCAGAGGGAAATCGTACTTGCTTCCGCCAGAGATCAACTAACTGTAGGAACTGGCCAAAGAAAACCGACGACTGGAATCGAACTTGTAACGATCGTTCTTTTGGCGGTGTACTTCTGTAGAAGCAAACCATCTACGTAGAATTACACAAGACTGCATTTCAGTGGATTTGTGAGTTGCCTGAATTTTGAAATTTGAAAAGAGGATACCCCCATCCTTTTGAGGGTTTTTTTTTCTCTCTAAAGCATAGAAAGTGGACTCATCGTCAAACATGCCAAGGATGATGGCACAAACAACCGTCAAGAAGCTGCAAGAAAAATGGTTAAAATTGTTCCGCATGTTTAACAATGAATCGTGTGAGCTCTGTCACAATATATAGTTGCACCCCCCACCTCTCCTTAGAGGTATCGTAACTAGAAAACTGAATTCGTATTAAATTTAATCTCAGCGGAGATTGAGCAGAAAAAGCTTCCACAGAATCTTACTTCATAACGAAAGAAAGAAAGAAAGAAACCAACCAAGCAAGGTTCGGAGGTTTAACATCTTTTCGTCTGAAAGTGAGTGGAGTCATACAGAGGGGTTTTCGTCCCGAATATAGGCAAACCAGCCAGAATAACACATACAATTTGCAGGCAATGAGAATATTAACCCCCCCCCCCTATTGCCAGTAGATTTCTAAAAGCATAACATAAACGGCCGTTTTTGGCTTTCAAATTGCACTACTGAATCGCAAACTTCATTAAGAGAAGATTTTTTTTTTAATAAAACTGATCCAATTACAGCGAAGAAAAATATTCAGCCCGTCTTGAACCAAGACTAAATATCACAGTAATGCACAAAAGTATGCGTTGCAGCAGTAGCTCGTAATCCTTTACATGCAACAAGCTTTAATATTGTTTCGAGTCAAACAGTCGACATTTCCGCCATTTTTGTGAGAACTGTTGATACAGTCCGACCACATAAGCGAGAGCTGTCGTTGGCAGACTGCCAAGAAGAGTCCATTCATGTTGAAAGGGAGAAAGAAATAAGGTGATGTACGAATTGTTCACCAACACACAAAATCCCGAGCTTTATAGGTAAAATTTTCCAACTGCTATACAAGCAAAATAGTTACCACTTAAAAACTACAATGATCATAAAAGAAGTTGATTTTTCGGCCTGTAATAATAAACAACTCACCCCACAATACGGATTGATTACCCCCTATTATCGGAATGGATTCTCCTTCTTTTTACCTGAGGTGCAGAAGTGTCGAAGGGTCTCGTATCTGTGGGCGTACTATATAATATGCGATTAGGTCTGCTCAGTGGGTAATCACGTGATGCTACACTTTAAGAAGAAACCCTTGAACATCCAAGCACTTTGCTCAAACAAGTGTGCACCACCATTTACAGGCATCACAGGACTTCAACTATTGTCCACAGTCTATCCAAGCTGCATCCCTTATAATAATAATATACTAATAATATACTAATATAATAAGGGTAGTATATTAGGGCATTCCTCAGATGTGCCATTCCTCTGACAATGCCAAACCCAGATCCATCTCCTGATGTGCTCGACGCACTTTCCTCGCCACACCTTGTTATACCCATTTGCTGGTTTTATCGTTGTTCAGATTCCGATGGCCACTTGAACTTCTTTGATTATTCATTTTTGAAGGGACTTCTGCGGTCTAATTCAGTTGCGCACTCAGGATTTAATCTTGGGAGGGAGCGAGTTGAATAGACGATTCGAAAATACACACTAAGAATCGCATACGACTTATGACTGAGCAACTGCAGCGATCGCCATTACATAATACACGCAATCTTCTCTGGCCCGGCTCTGTCCGCCCGAGCACTACTTCGTTCGCCTTGTGTTCACAGCGGTCGTTATTTCCGAGAGCTAAAGGGTATTTCCACCTTATGTGACCATCATTCATAAGTAGTATAGAAATAGAAGACACGACACAACATAAATTTAAAAAATGAATTTTAATTCGGAAAAGATTTTTAGAAAATTTCGTAGTGTTTTTTTTTTTTCTTTTTCTTTGGGGAATGCCAGGGCCCCTAGGCCCCTCCTCTAAGTGCACCACTGGTCTAATTACCTAAGCAGAAAAGTTAACGTTGATCACTTGAATGCTCGTAATTCGAAATGCGTTCCCTTTTTCAAACTCCATAGACCAAGCTGAAAGCAAGAATTATTTCCCATTTAGTTATAATCTACCCTAAACTGATCCTTCTATCCATCAGGGTAGCAGAGAATTCTCATCCTCTCAAACCTTGGACCTTTCCTTAACCAACTCTCCTTCAGTATACACGACAGATATTCACTCTTTTCTTAGTAACACAAACCATATTATCGTCCACATTTTCTTTTCTAGAAAGAATCATTTACTTAAATGGCTCAAATGATGGCCTCATAATTTTTACTCGTTCTTTCTATTGTCCGATTAGTTTCCACTCATAATTCAAACTCCTCGAACAGATTAAAAGTGACTTTTGATGTTAAAAGCGTTCATCCCTCTTCCGCTAATCTTGGTTCTCGAAAGTGTCAGAGAACATTCACCACATCTCCAGTGATTCCAACAATCTGTGGCTTTAGCTTACAATAATTTCTTATCTCTTTGTTCTTCGGAACAGCCTCTTCCATACTGTTCCTCCACCAAAGCAAATACAACTTCCAGTTCAAGAAACTGAGAAAGGAGTTTTTCGTTCCTCCCCCCGCGCGCCCACTATTAAATTCTACCGTTTCTATTGCTCTCCTAATACCAGAGAAACGATCAATGTCTTCTTCTCCCTTTCTTTAAAAGTCGACTTTTTCCAGTGCAACTAATAGTGAAATCGCTCCGACTAATTTTCGTTTCCAGCTTTATTGATTCATCAGTTGCTCACAGCAATGTCACATTGTTCACATGTCTGTCAGAATATAACCCAACCTTGGACCACTGTCCAAATTCGTTTGATCTCTTCCTAGCTAACCACAATCAAATGTCGATTTCTTTTCTCATGGAGCAACACTCATACATCCACTCCCGGTCACATGTTGGGTAGCATTGGAAGACTACCAAATAGAATTATCTTTGTAGTTTGTAATGTTCTCGCCCTTTAAGAACCAAGAATATCGCAATTGTCTTGAATTGAAATCTAAATTTTCCTTTCGGATTTATACTTAAGCTTAATGGTGACTAACGAATGATCAGATCATCCTAGGTGAATTTAAAATAACCAAAAGCACAAAACTTGTTTCCAAATAGCAGTCTACTTCCACTCTGTTTTTATTTTGAAGTCGGATGGTTCCATCGTATAGCTACCACGGAAAAGCCAATCCACTGATGCCTTTTCTTTTTTCAATTCTTGCACTGACAATCTTGATAAGTATTCTCGCTCCATTTCAGACACGCAGCATTCAGTGCCCGGTTAAATTTTCCAAAAAAAAAAAAAAAAGGAATCAAAAGACGACCAAACTCAACCACCACGTTTTTATTCTTTCCCTTTCCGCCGGACTCTCTTTTATAGCTTGGAATTTAGCACATATTCTACTCAGTTAAAAGGGAAATACACTTTTGCCATCAATCATCAAACTGCATTCAATTTATCCCAACACATGGAAACAACCCAACTTAAAAATAAGACTTCCGTCCGACTTCCAACCATCACCGCACTCCTCTCTAAAATAATGAAGAAAGTTTTCAACGCTCAACTTCTCTGCTATCTAGCGGTCTGTCAGTTAATCCTCGACGATTAGTATGGATTCTACCGATCTAAATCCACGGATGACCTCTTAGCCTTCATCAACCATTACTGGACACGTGCCATGGAATGGTTCTAATAGACCTGTTGTCGCTCTTCTTTCCAGAGCTCTCAATCGTGCTTGCATCGAAACCTGCTAAGCAAATTGCCATCCTTTTTAACCGAGTAACGAATATTCCCTCTGTTCATTCACCAATGGTTCCTTCTCTTCAAGCTTCATTACCAATGTAGAAATACCTCTTTTAGGGTTTAGTCCTATCAGCTCTTTCTCCCATACATGAACGACCTATTCTGTCGCCACTGATCCTATCCACAGCTTAGCTAATGATGGCACACTATTCGTCGTATTCATCCTACAAACCATGCATTACTCAGATATTCCAAGATCATCCGCGAGCAGTGTCATAAACACAGATTTCTAAATCGTCCTTCAGTCATGCGAGGATAAACCGGTCACCTTAAATGTCATCAAAATGCACCCTTGTCTTTTCTCTTACAAACAAATGAAAAGCGATTGGAACAAATATTCCAATCACTTTCGCATAGATGCGAATGATCGCGGATTAGCTGTTTCAGCATTATGTGCTTTCTATGTGTATTTCCAAAGGTTTCATTCCACCGAACGAGCCGCTATCATTCCTTAACTTTCTTCGAAGCATATAAAGACATGAACATCAGCTGCAGGCCAACATCCAGCGTTCACTTTCAAACTAACCGATGTAACTTTTCATTTAATCTTTGTTCTTTGGGACTTTCAAGGACTGCTATCTTCATCTGTTCAAGAAACGCATTCCTTTACATTTAACTGCTTCCTTTCCCACCCACGGCACTATTTCTCATTTCTTTGGCGAAGTCCATCGTGTGAGTTGATAAACTGACGTTCGTTTTGCTATGGACGAATTATTACTGAATTCCTGCTGGATAAGCTTCATCGAGGCAAATTTCATTCCGCAAACGGAAAAACTGTCGAAATCATACATAGCAATAACTCCGCTGTTATTTGCATCCATTCTAGAACATGCCCGTGGGTTTTAGTTTCACTGGGATCATCTGCAGAAAGTAAGTCAACAAGTTAGTTGGCAGGTGCGTTTCTTAATAGCATTCTTGCATGGCGATACTTATCTCAACAGCGGAATCATATTTGGTATGAGCTGTGAACGTTTACCATTAAATGGTCCAAGTGAACCTCCTGGATAAAATTTAACGAATCCTGAGTCACCATCCGGTCACTGTTGTTTCTCGACGGCTTTTGTGCAGGAGCACGCGAGCAGTGAAGCAATAAACATTGCTTCAACTGTACCTTTGTGGTGTGTTTGGCCAGAAAGGCAGCAAAATATAAAACATTGCAATTGCGGGGACCTATAAGCACATCAGTGCCGTGTGTGGGGATGCAGGTGAGATCTAAGATTTTTTTTTTTTTTTTTAATATCTGGAGGTTGTAGGAGTTTTGGGAATACTTCTTGAGGAAGGCTGTTCCAGAGGACAGAGGTGGACGGAATAAAAGAAGCAGGAGCTGCTGCTCTTGTACTAACAAGCGTAACAGAAAGTGGAGGAATGATATTTGCCAATTCACTGGAACAGTGATCATGGAAATACCTGTAGGAGAGACGCAGTGCTGAAACACTGCGCCTGTAAGATAGAGGTTGAGGTGAGTCTGTGAAAGAGGGATCATCTATTAACCTAACTGCTCGCCTCTAGACAGTCATGGATTTAAGGGAAAGTTTAGGTGCACTATCCCAAACATGTGAACAGTATTCTAAGCATGGGCGGATTTCTACATAGTTAGAAGCTGAATGGGCGTAAAGTAGCCTCTTGAACGAAAGTGTTAGCTGAGCTGAGATCACTTTTGCTAGAGAAAAAGCAAGACTGTTTTTGCAGCATTGAACACCACAAGGTTGTTTTCACTCCATTGAAGGATAGTATGAAGACGAATGTTTAAGGCAATATTCAACATTACAGATAATATTCCTGGTTATCATCTTGTGTTTGCTCTCTGCAAGACTTACATGTCCTTTGGAATCCAGACGATCGAGAATTCTCGCAGTAGTTAGTCTGAATGCGATTCGTTAGGGATAGAATAACTACTTTATTACTACTTGTCAGTCTCCCTAACATAAGATATCGTTTGCATTGCCTTGGCGACCGCGCTCTTGTAGATAAGAAGTTCGCAATCTCATCAGCACAACATTCAAAATCTTACCTTTGGAAGCATTAACCCCAGTGGAGGATTTACGTATAAGCTAAAAAAGCTACAGCTTAGGGCCTCGCAATCTGCCGGGGCCTCAAATAAAAAAACAAACAAACAGACCAGCTGATGTAATTTCAAACAGTAGTGGCCTCTGGGTTTTGTATAACTTAGGGCCTCAGCAAGTCGAAATCCGGTCCTGATTAACCCTTAAATGTTCCTTCGTTCATTAGTATTCCTTCAGAATAAATTCCATAGACTGGTGATCATTTATTCTCTTGCTTAACTTTACATCAGCAAAGAAGATTGAATATAATCTCTCTTGAGGCTACCATATCATGACAAGTGTGAAAATCTGGTCTGATGGTCTACATTCCTTACATGGACTTCGGATTCATTCCCACTCTTAAGCTAATTCATATATGAATCATGATTTCTAGTAGTATTCCTTGGCCTGCACTCTCATTAAAATATATATCAAAATAACTCAACCCACCTCCCCCCCCCCCCAAAAAAAAGTTTGGAATGTTTCGAAATGTAGGCATATCCAGGTCATACGACACGTTCGGTTCCAGACCACCATCGTATAGGGCAGCGATTTTCAACCGGTATGTCGCGAGATTGGTGAAAACAAATTAATTGAAAGAATGTCGTAATTTGCGTATTTATTTATTCATTAGTGTCTGGTCTTCCATCCGCACCTGAAGCTCCCTTATTTATATTTTACGAAATTTACGGTTGGTGAAGCGGTTTAAAATTGTGTGTTCACAAATAACTTCATTTAATTCTCTTATTTTTAAGGTAACTGGAAAGAATTCTTTTATTTATTTTTTTTTTTTTTCATTCAGTTAATCTTATTTAATAGTATTCCTTTAACATGGATAAATTTGTAATACAAAAATTTGAAAACAATGAAGAAAGTGAAGCTAGTTTTGCCCAGCACATCAGCAGCTGATACCATATCTACAACAGTTTCTTCTAAAACTAAATTAAAAACTAACGTTCTCCATTACGACGAAAATTATTTGTCATTTGGCTTTATTTCCAATCAAGAAGATCTGCCACGTCCTACATGCGTAGTTTGTGGCGAAAAATTAGCAACCAAAGCTATGGTTCCAAGTAAATTAAAAAGATTGTTTTTTTGGTTGGTTTATAGTTTATTTGGCACAAAAACTACAAAGGTCATACTGTGCCATACTAAGCCACTGGTTGTACCAGTGGCGCACCCATAGGGGGGGAGGGGGCAGGGAGCTTCGCTCCCCCAAAGATAAAGGGAAAAAACACTAAAAAAATTTCCAAAAATCTTTTCCTAATTAAAATTATTTTTTTTTTTATTTATGTTGTGTCGTGTCTTCTATTTCTATACTACTTATGAATTAGCGATCATTGCAGATGCTCAGTCATAGGTCGTATGAGATGCGTTGTGTGTATTCTCAAATTGTCTACTCAACTCGCCCCCCCCCCCCCCAAGATTAAATGCTGAGTGCGTTACTGGTTAGAACTATACATAAGCAGTTAAAGAAAATTGTAAACAATATGCCTGTACAAAAATTAGGTATCACAAAGCAGCATCTACATAGAAATAGAATTGCTGCAGAGGGCACAGCAACACACACGGTTAAAGATTATAGTAGTACAAAAGTTGTCAACAATACAAGTTAAATAAACAAAATGCGTGTACAAGCCAAGGAATGCAGTATCTACATATTGTTAAAATTATAACAGATGTTTTTACAGCTATACATAAATAGCAAAAAAAGGAATTATTATACAACATGCATGCATAAAAATAAAATTTGGCAATGTGGTATGTACATATAAACAAAATTACAAGAAGGTTACATAAATATACAAGGTGTCCTACAGCAATACATAATTAGTCAAAAAAATTAGTAAATAATATGTATGCACAAAAGTTAAGTTGGGCAACAGCATTTACATACAAACAAAATTACTGCAGCATTTAAGGCAGTACATAATTACACAACAATATAAGTTAATAAACCAAATGCATGTACAACACCAAGCCAAGGAATGCAGTATCTACATATAAGATTACAACAAATGTTATTACAGTAATACATAAAGTTAAAGAGGAATTATTATACATTATGTATGCATAAAAATTAAGTTTAGCAATGTGGTATTTGCATATTAACAAAATTACAAGGTAACACAAGGCTACAGAAATACATGATTGGTCAGAAATTAACCTAATAAATAATATATACATTAATACTCAACTCCTGCACATGTACATTACAAAACATTACATATTTTGTAATATACACAGTGGTAATTCGCTAATCCGAACCTCTTTAGTCCGACTCCTCCAGTAATCCGAATTTAGTTTGAAAGAAAAAAAGTTTTATTTATTACGTATTATTGCTTTGTGTACTATTATTTTTATTTAATAATTATTACTTTAACTATTATTATTTATTTTATTATTACTAGAGTACAGTATTTTTTTTTTTCATACTGTCGATTGTACGGTTATACTGGAGGCCTATTTTGATTTATTGTGTGTTCACGTTTGCTTTTTCATACTGGTACGTACTGTATTGTCGGCATGAATCACCGCTGTCGAGCGTCATGGAAAAAATGTGGCCTTCTAGAATTTACGAAGATAACTACGGTGATACGCAAAAAGCGTAAATTCAAAACGTGCATAATTTAGTTTAAAATATAAATCCAGATGTTGAAATTTCACAAACAGATGTTGCGGAATGGATTACAGGTAGAACCGAAAGTGAACTCGAAATCAAATCAGATGCTGAAATTATAAATATGAGGCTACACAATGAATTAGAAGACGTGAAGACATACCAACATTAGAAGTACCGAGGAACACCGAAAAGGTTCCACCAGTAATACTAAGGGACAAGGACAAATGGACCACTGTCACATCAGCCCTTAGAGAACATAAAATCGCATATTCCTGGACTAAAAATCAAGATGGAGTCAAAATTCAGCCAGCCTCAGTCACCGACTACAGACAGCTGACAAGATTAATGGACAACAAAAGTTTTCCATATCACACTTTTGCTTTGCCCAGTGAGAAGAATCTCAATGTAGTTCTTCGCGGAGTGACCGAGGGTGTCACCTGTGAAGAAATCACTGCTGATCTTATGAGTCGGAGCCTAACACCAGTGAAAGTGAGCAGGATGCTCAGGGCAGATAAATGGCCAATGCCACTGGTACTCGTAGAAATTGATAAGACACAGAAAGAGATTTATAAACTGACAACGATATGTGGCCTCAGAATTTCTACTGAACCACTAAGGAAGATGTCGACAGCTGGGCAGTGCCATAGGTGCCAAAGGTTTGGCCATGCCCAAAGACTGCGAGGCACATTACAGGTGTTTAAAATGTGGCGAGGGCCACCAGACCGTCATGTGTATAAAACGAAGATCCACTCCAGCTAAATGCGCCAATTGTGAAGGACCTCACCCCACTAACTACAAGGGATGCATTACACACCCAAATAATCGAGGGTCAGGAAAAACTACCCTTCCAACATATTTCAGCGATGCTCAAGACAGCCGTGCAAGTCACACCCCAGTCCAAATTATCTCCCGCTCGACAACTCAAGAAAGGAAACAAATGCCTAAAACTTATGCAGAGGCAGCACGAACAAAGACTACTCCATCTAATGACCATATAAGCTCAAATATAACATCAGTACTAACTGTCTCACTAGCTACCATGTTACAAGAATTCAGTTTGACGAATCCTTCGCCGTCCTCCACGAAAAGATTCCTACAAGGTACCCACTCAATTCTGACAGCCCTCAATAATGAATAAAAGAAAATTCCATCCCAACTCTCTTATGATCACTGAATGGAATGCCAACGGACTCAATAACAAAATTCTGGAGCTGCAAGAGTTCTCTCACAGACACAATCCTGACATAATACTGGTAAATGAAACTCATCTCAGGTCAGCTAATAATCCCAAATTACGGAACTATATTATGTACAAAACAAATAGACTCACCAGCAGCGGAGGAGGAACAGCTATATACATTAAAAACTACCTAAGCCACAATGTTCTGACCAATCCCCAAACCAATAACCTAGAGATAACAAGCATTGAAGTTCATACCAACAATGCTGGTAATATCAAAATCTATGCTGTATATAATTCACCCAGCATTCCATTGCTGGTATCTGACTTGGACTCCATTCTCGGCTTCACAGACTCCATGGCTGGTGATTATAACGCCAAACATACAGCCTGGCATAGCTCCACAATCAACGACAAAGGTCGAACTCTAAACCATTACTCAACGCAACATTCTATTGTTGTAACAGGACTCACAGAGCCCACCCATCACAGTTCAACTGGAAGTTCAGATGTACTGGGCATAGTCGTCCTCAAAAACATCAGATACTAATATCTGGAAAAAATAAATGAACTTTCGTCCGATCACAACCCTATCCTGCTTCAACTTGGTACACAAGAACAATTCTCCCCTCCCCACTCTTTCATATCTTACCTAATCACATTGGCCCAGTCCCTACTATTCACACTAAAGAGGAAATAGAATTGGCTGTAAACAACCTTACCAGTCAAATCAAAAATGTAATAAAGTCAATCACCCAAACTACAGTCTTTCATCCAAGTGGTCAGATCCTCGAGGAAATCATGGATTTAATTAGACTGAAAAACAAAACCAGTTTAATTTATTCAAAAATAAATTTGAATAAATTAAACAGCCAAGTCCGTGAAGCCCTCCAAAAATATCGAAACCAAGAATGGGAATCTAAGTTAACGAAATTAAACCCAGAAGACAACTCTATTTGGAAGTTTCTGAGAACCTTCCGCACTAAAAGACAACTTTACCCCCAATTCAGACCACGAAAGGAATAGCTCATACTGACAAGGAAAAGGCAGAGGCTCTGGCCGACAGCTTGAATGCAACCCCTCATATGAAAATTTGAACATCAATCTCATCTACAAGATTCACCGCCGAGTTGGGCAGGCCATAACACAACAAAAAGATGACCTAGAACCTCTCACACCCACTTCTCCAACAGAAGTTATAAACATTATAACCCACCTGAACAACAGTAAAGCTCCAGGTTCAGATGGAATTACAAACAAAATAATTAAACTACTCCCCAGAAAAGCCATTGTACATCTAGGTCAACATAATTAATGCCATCCTAAGACTCAAGTATTTCCCTTTAACATGGAAAATAGCAGATGTCATACCAATCAAAAAGATTGGAAAAAAACCCCAACTCTCCGAAAGCTACAGACCTATCAGTCTTCTGTCTAACCTTGGAAAGATCGCAGAAAAAGTAGTCCTTACTAGGCTTCAATCACAAACGGACCAACTACGTATAATCCCAAATGAGCAATTTGGATTTAGATAAAATCACTCCACCGTTCAGCAGATCCACAGGCTTACCGAATATATCTCCGAAGGCTTCAACCGGAACCTCCATACAGCTGCAGTTTTTATAGATGCTGCAAAGGCGTTTGATAAGGTGTGGCATCAGGGTCTCCTCTACAAGCTCATCACATTCAATATGCCTACTAATCTAGTTAAAATAATTCACTCTTACCTCAGAGACAGATACATGCAAGTCAAAATAAATGAAACTGTATCAACCAGATGCAAGGTTCTGGCGGAAGTGCCGCAGGGCTCACTTTTGGCCCCTTGCTGTTTTCTATCTATATTGCTGATATCCCTCAAAACCCAAGCTCAACAATCACTGCATTATATGCTGATGATACTGCATTATTAGCAAGATCTCTCAGCCCCAAACTACCTGTCAAAAGACTCCTAAACAGTATCCACACATTAGAGAAATGGTTGATGGACTGGAGAATCCAATCCAATCCACAGAAGAGTTCAGCCATACTGTTCACTTGAAAAAAAGCCTCAAATCAAGGAAGATATACATTTAACTAGGTGTTAAAATCCCATGGCAGAATACAGTCAAATATCTCGGAGTAATTCTCGATAAAAAACTATAATTCACCAATCATATAGAACAGATAAGTTCAAAGACATCCAAAGTAATAGCGCAGCTCTACCCCATGATCAACAGAAAAAAGTAAATTCGATACTCAGAACAAACTGCTTATATACAAGATGGTAATACGCCCAGTTATCACTTACGCATCTCCTGCATGGAGTCATACTAAAACAAATATTCAAAAGCTGCAGAGAATACAGAACAAATGTTTGAGAATGAGTTTGGATGCTCCGTGGTTTATCAGAAACTCCCAAATTCACAGAAACGCCAACATTCCCTACATCATATCTCTCCTTCACGACCTAGCTGAAAAGTTCTTCATCAAGACAATTAATCATCCTAACCCACTGATCAAGCAAGCTTCAGACTATAATGAAGCACATTTCTGAAATACAAGAGACCCAAATCAATTCTATGCTCAGCTGAACACAGTTAATCTCACTGCCCTTTCAGGGCGAGCTTAAAGCTCAATAATTCTCCAACCAAAGAACTTTCCTTTTCAGATGGAGGGGAATATGAAAAGCATTTATGCTTCACCCATCAAAACAGTATCGTTCTGCGTTCTGCGAATTAGAAGACGATGAAGAACTCGAAGAAAAAAAGTAAAACATGAAGAGGCAGCTGACAGTTTTAATATGTGTATAGAATGTGCTAAGCAGAATGATACGCCATTCCATAAAATTCTATTGCTAATGCAGCTACGAGAAGAAGCATTCGAAAAACGTTCAACTTCCAAGAGGAAAAGAAAATCAGTGACTTTTTTTTACAAAAAAATAAAAAACTTTTTTGTGCTATTTTGTGAAACTTTTTATGTTGTGTACAAGAAAGTGATATTTTTACGCAAATTAAGTTACGTACTGAACTATGCGATTTTATTAAATCAGAATCCTCAATGCAGTACAGGTACGTCGAAATTAATTTTTTTACTAAAATAAACGTGTTATTTTTTGTTTTACATTACAGTACAGTAGCTTTTTTTCTATCAGTTATTTCATTTATTTGCGTAATTAAATTGATGTACCATTAGAATCTGATTATTTTTGTCGTATACGCTAGTTATTGTTGTCTCTTGGGGGAAAATTCGCTAATCCGAATGAGCACGGTTTTTATTAGTTCGGATTAGAGAGATACCACTGCATACGTACAAAAGTTAAGTGAAGCAATACAGTATTTACATATAAACGAAATTACGGTATTTAGCTATGCAATCAAATGTATTTTGTATAAATTAATTCTTTGTAAAAATATTCAAAACATCGTGCAATCCTCCCGGTCTGTCAGTATCTGCCTGAGTGCATATGGTCTGGCCAGGTAGGCAAAAATTTCATTCCTCTCTCGTGCAAAGCGCTGGCACTCTACCAGTATATGATAAATAGTGAGGTGTGTATTGCATTTTTCACACATGGGAGGGTCATTAGCTCTCAGTAAATAAGAACGGGTAAGATGACTGACCTATGCGGAGCCTAGTGAGAACAACTTCCTCTCTTCTCTTTATTCGTTGACTGGAATGCCAATGTTTGATTTCAGGTTTAATGTCATATAATTTGTTTGTTAATGCTTCCTGCCATCATGACGGCCATTGAGCAATTAGCTTTGATGGTATAAACTATCTGTGGTCTGTATATGGTACTGTCAAACAGCATGTGGAGAAAGTTTGAGCTGCTTTAGCAGCTGCATCTGCAGCCTCATTTCCCTTAATTCCAATCTGGCTGGGAATCCAGCACAACTGAATATCAAAATAAAATTAAGGATTTTTATTTATGAAACAAGTATAACACTTCATAAAATACTGGATGTGGATTATGCATAGGAGAGGAGATAGCCTGTAAAGAGCTCAATGAGTTTGAATAAATTATACACTTTTGGTAGCAGTTTATTTTTAATTAAAAAGACATTTACAATCTAAACATTCTCACTTGAGCGAAAAACATGCTGAATATTTTAAGACTTGTACCGCATAAAACTATTCAAGCAAAAAGATGGACTAAATTTGTAACTGTGTCCGAAAAAGCCCAAGAAACCAATTACGTAATCACAGAGTGTTGCTAAAAAATGAAATCTCGAACAATTGCAGAATCTGTAATTCTGCCAGCATGCTGTAAAATTGTTAATATCATGTTTGGCGAAGAATATGAAAAGGAGATTTTAAAAATTCCTATGTCAGATAACACAATTTATCGACGTATTCAGGATTTGGCCAAAGATGTTGAGTTGCAAGTGGTATCTCACATTAAAGAAGCAGATGTGTTTGCTCTTCATTTGGACGAATCAAATGATATAACTGATAAAGCTCAACTTCTAGCCTTCAGTGGATTTATTTATAAGAAAGATATAGAACAGTTTTTATTTTGTCGACTACTCCCGGAAACAACGAAGGGCCAAGATATTTTTGATGTTGTTAATAATTACTTTAATTGTCATAACTTGTCTTGGGATTCTTGCATCAGAATTTGCACGGGTGGTGCCCGCTCGATGTCAGGAAATGTAAAAGGATTTGTTACACTGGCTCAAAATAAGAATCCTAGAATAATCTTTACACATTGTTTTCTCCACAGAGAAGTACTAGTCAAAATCATTGGCACCTGAGCTTAAACAATTGCTAGACGAGACTATCAAAATTGTCAAGTATATACAGTAAAAGCCAGGCCGTGACAATGGAGATTGTTTCCAGCACTATGCTTCTCAATGGAAGCTTCTTACACGCATTGGTTAATACATACAGAAGTAAGATGGTTATCTCTTGGACGAGTTTCATCAAGATTTTATGAATTAAAAGAGGAAATTCTAAATTTTTTTAACAACTCAACAATCTGAGTTGGCAGATTTTCTTATCGACGAGCTTTGGTGCAGTAAGGTTGCATTTCTTGCTGATTTATTTCAATCTTTAAATACACTTAGCAAAAGTATGCTGCGAAACTGAAGACATTCTTGCGTTGAACGGTTGGTTCACGGCTGCCTCATGCCACTAAATTCGTCGCATAGACGAATGCGGCTTTATATAAATGGGCGCTGGTCATAATAAAACATCGTTTAAAGCGAAGTGTCGTAAGACGGAGCATTACTCAAATTCATTGTTCGTAGCTTATCCAAAGTAAAGGTCGGTATTTAGCTATGCTAGGAAAATAACCGAAATGAAATCCTAATCACTGCTAATCGACTTATAATCAAGTCGTTCAAAATTCCAGCATCCTTTTAATCGTAGATCCTCTTAATTATTCTCATGAAGCAGAAGAATGCAAATTAGCTCGAGATTAAAAGTATGATAGGAACTTTTTCGTGGACCAAACCAGAAGCAAGTCGATCTTTCGAGCAAGGAGGCAGAAAGGATTTTATTATTAAGATTAGATTTTGTGCTGAGTTAAGATTAGGAATATCGCCTAATCAGCGGTGTTGTGGCACCTGCAGAAATGCAGCTGACTGCGATGATCACAGGCGGAGGTCGTCTAATTACAGATTCACTCTGCCAACGAAAACATGAGCTAAAAAAACGTGTTCTCTCCCCCCTTTATAAAACGAAAAAGATATTACATGATTTATTTCTTAATTCAAATGTTTGTTTTATTTTATTAACCTTCTTCATTCCCAAAATACTCATCTGTATTATTCCTCAGCTGAGTAATTCCCTTTTCCATTGCACCTTGTTTATGTCTGCACAAGCCCGATTGAATTGAGTGGATTTTGTTTATAAATCAAAATTGTAAAATACAACACGCTTACCAGATAAATATCAAGTGTTTACTGCAGAATGTCGATCGCCATTAAAATCAAGGCAATCGTCCTTCATATTCGCATACACAAAAATGACGTCACTATTCGGAAGAAACCTTGAGCTCTTCGATAGCGACGTGTACAGTATGGAAAATTACCTAGTGATAAGTGTTACACAAACATAATTTACAAGTAAGATGCCGTAATTATCTATAAATAATTATAACGTAATTTTCTATAATGAATAGAAAGCGCACATAAAATATAAGGCCTTTAATATAAAAATAGAAAATCGTACAAGATTTTAAATTTTGTGCAAAGGCTATGTACTTCTGGTTACACGCAAGTGACCAATTTGTCTTCTTTTTAGGCTAAGAATGAATTTTTTTTTTTTTTTTTTTTTTTTTACCAAGGAGCCAGATTTTGCTGTCACATAGATAATCGCTGCCATAATATTTCTTGCAAAGAAAAAAAAAAAAAAAAAAAATCAGTCCCATTACGCAGTGGCGGCTCGTCGCTTGAAATCGTGGGGGCGCTGCAACTTTCGAAATATACATACACACACTTTAAGTACAGTGTATACGCGCTTGGATAAAATATCAAAATTATGGTAAAAATTTTAAAAAAAATTAAACATATAAAAATATTGTTTATTATCGATAAAATTACACAGTTTAGTATAATTCAAAATTACTTAAAAATAAAATCCATTCCCTTAATTATAATTAAAGGAATGGATTTACAATTTTTGGACATTATAATTAAAGGATTTAATTGTAATGTCCAAATATTTAAAGAGACGGAGTAAACACGATAAGCACTACGAACACTCTACTACTGGCGCAAACTGCATAAAAACAACAGTGGAACTGCGCGACGGACAGTTCCGCATTATGCTAATAGCTCTCATCTCACTATTACGTGCATATGCTTGTGCGCGTAGCATTATGACACTGTGGTAAACACAGTGCTGCTAGCGTCCTTCGCCTTCCTAAGTGATACAAGATGGATTTTTATTATTTTTTATATAAAATAAGAGAATTGTATAGGATTGTTGATGATAAAATTAAATATTACAAGCAAATATGCAATGATAAACAAGCAATGATGTCACTTATCCTTATCTTATCTCTACCCATCGCCCACAATGCCATACGCAAACCATTACCCAGAATTCCACACTCGAACCGAAGACACAACATGTCAGTGATGGATGGTCTGCCTCCACAGAAATTCCAAACATTCCATACTCTAAACATCACCCAGAATTCCATACTAAAACCATTACCCATAAACCACCACTGAAAACAAACAAAAACACTCACAGTTCATGCACACACACACAGGAAGTCACACATACACATGATAATAATGTCCTCTTTCCACTTCAACTAAATGACATCACGTTGGAGAGAAACCACGTAGGAATAAGAATCGACTATATTTTCAGTTTATTTACTGCAATTCGTTCTTTCGAGCCACAGATTGTCTTGTGTGTTGTGCTGTACTGTACTGTTTTATGTATCCCGTAAAGTAAAAAAAAAAAAAAAATGAGCGAACCACCCAAAACCCTTTGAAATTTTTCTTTCTTCAGAAAATAGCAAGAGACAAATCTTGCGCAATACTTACTAGGTAATTACATGTTTGAATTTTTCATTGTGAATATACTTGTAAATAATATTTCAGTCAAATAAATGTGTATTTATAAACTTAAATGAACAAATTTAGGTGTTGTCGACATGTTCTCCATATTTACGAATATTTGTTCTGCTTAGAAATTGCAATAAAGTTAACATTTTAATTAGAAAAGTAATGAAGTTTTTAAGATCTTAAACATGACATAGAAGCAGAAAAACTGAGATTCCACTAATTATTTTAGAAAATATGAACATGAAAGGAAAAAAAGTGTGGTTTATGTTTCAGGAGGCATAGGAGATACCACTGATATCCAGTAATTAATTATTTTAGAAAATGTAACATGAAAAAAAGTGTGTTTGAGGGGGGGAGCCCACTGATATCCAGCAGTTAATTATTTTAGAAATGGCTACTGCTATCTATTGACAAGAACAACGTGAAAGAAAAAAAATTGTGTGTGTTTTGAGGGGACACCACAGTAGTAGTCCTGTCACTAATGACCAGATTGAGATCAAGCTAAGATAAGAATTCGTGACGTCATTGGTTGATAAGATCAGCGATGTCATTGTGTGTGATGTGGGTGATGGCATTGGTTTGGAATTTCCCTGGGAGAAGAAGTGTGAGTGACGTCAGTTCTATTGTTTTGGTTCGCATATGGAACTGTGGGTGTGTTTAGAGATAAGGACTCGTGTCGTGATCGGTGGGGCAGTTTCAACCAAATAGGGGTAGGGTGAATGGGGGAAGCGACATCAGTGTTCTGGATATATGTGTTGTTATGAGATGTAGATAAGTGAAATAAGTCACGTTATTGTTTTGAATGGAAAAGGAAGAGATATTAGCAGATAAGGATTCGTGCCGTGATTGGCGGGCTTTAAACCAAACAGGGGTAGTGTGAATGGGGGAAGGGACTTCAGTGTCGGGGATTTGTGTTGTTATGAGATGTAGATAAGTAAATGGTTTACGTATGGAATAGTAGGTGATGGTAGAGATAAGTTACAGTATGGAATTTTGGAATTTTGCTGGATGGGGCCCCCATCTGTCAGTGACATCCTGCTGTGTGTTTAGTTTGCAAATGGCCTTGTGGGTAATGGTTAGAGATAAGGAATCGTGTCCTGATTGGTGGGGCACAATGAACCAAATAGGGGCAGGGTGAATGGGGGAAGAGACGTCAGTGTCCAGGATGTGTGCTGTTATCAGATGTAGATAAGTGACGTAATTTGTTAGTTGTAAATAAGTGACGTTATTGTTTTGAATAGAAAAGGAAAAAATATTAGTGGATAAGGATTCGAATTGTGATTGGTAGGACACTCTGAACAAAATAGGGCTAGGGTGAATAGGGGAAGCGACGTCACTGTCCTGGATGTGTCATGTTATGAGCTGTAGATAAGTGACATAATCTGTTAGTTATAAATAAGTGACGTTATTGTTTTGAATTGAAAAGGAATATATATATATATATATATATATATATATATATATATATATATATATTAGTGGATAAGGATTCGTGCCATGATTGGTGAGACACTTTAAACCAAACAGATGTAGGGTGAATGGAGAAAGCGACTTCATTGTCATCATGGATGTGTGTTGTTGTGAGATGTAGATAAGTAAATGGTTTGTGTATGGGATTGTGGCTGATGGTAGAGTATGGAATGTTTTGAATTTCGCTGGGGGCCCCCATCTGTCAGTGATATCACATGGTGTTTTGGTTTGCCAATGGAATTGTGGATGGTGTTTAGAGATAAGATATCTTGGAATTTCCCAGGTTGACACACATCCATCATTGTCATCATGTTTTGTCTTTAGTCGTCTATAGCTGGCGGCACGACTTTTCCAATAAGTGTGATATTTCTTTCCTGCTAAAGACTATGAGAATTCTTAGAGCAGAGTCGAGGTGGCGGCAGCATTTTGACCTTTTCTGAATAATTAATTATATGCTATCATTGCTGTTCCCTCACTCACTCACTCACACACACGTTTCTTGTCAATAGATGAGTATGGAAATTTTTAGTTTAGAGTCTAGAGAGATGGAGGTAGCATTTAGACATTTCTGAATAATTAATTATATGCTGGTGTCCCCTCAATCACACACATTTAAATATGAAAACTCGCTAATGTATCGCATAGTGATACTCTCTAATGTATGTACCATGTGATTATTCTTATGAAAAACTATTCAGTATTAGAATTGGAATTGCGCTTACCAAATGATACGAGAAGTGGTCATTAAAATTACAAATATCACTTGTTATGTTTAAGTTAAACAAAAAAGATTAACTTACATTCTTTTCAGAATGGGGCATCGTGGAACTAGAGAGGTTTTCTGAATGCCAATAGATATTCCAAATTAGTTGAATTATAACCATATATCTACAGCACGACACAGACAAAACACAAGGGTTGAAAGAACGAAAGTTCCGTAAATCACCTGAAAAACAAGTTGACTTTTGTTTCCTTAAATTCTCTCTCCGTTTTTTACTCTTCGTTAATTTCCTTCACACTGGGATCATGCTATGTTTTTTCCCACGGTAGTGAGCGTGAACTCAACGTGTCTTTTTCATGAGTAATATCCGACAGCGACCGGTAACTTTACATCTCTCGATGCGGAGTTTTTGATATGGCTCTCTATTTTTTTTTTTTTTTTCAAATTGATTGATTATTTTTCTCTATTTTACTTTTAAAATTCAGTTAACTGCATATTCATTTGAGCAAAATAAATAAATAAATAAATAAATTTTGAGCGAATTTATTTTTCCCACACTGTAGATTTTTCATTAGTCTTATCTTAAAGATATGTCTCATTTCCGGTCGCCATTTTGTTGTTCCTAGGTGAGAAATCGAGTGTTTGAGTTGGAATTCTTCATTAGCGTTTTCTTATATTTCAAATGAATATTAGCTCTGTAGTATACTTTGTTAATTTCTATGTTAACTTTTATTTGACTGAAATATTATTTACAAAATTGTATTTCTGAATCTAACATACAGAAATTAAATAAAGTGAAAAAGACAATTTTTTTTCTTTTACTGGATAGACCAAACACTACAATACACACACACATACTTTTTTTCTTACTATCATGTTCACATTTTCTAGGCAATAGAAGTTTCTAAAAAGAAAATGCTAACAAAAAGTTCAGAACCTTGTTTGTCTCATTTCCGTTACTTAAACGTACTAATGCTAAAGAAAAAAATAATAATAATAAAAAAATGTAAGCATTAATTTTACTAGAGTAACATGATCAGAATGAATATAGTTTCACAAGTGCGTGCGTGCCACATTGGGTAAAATCACGTGAAAGAAAAGAAAAGCAGTAAAACTGATATTCCAGTAGTTAATTATTTTATAAAATGTGAACATGATAAAAAGAAAAAAATGTTTGTGTGTGTGTGTGTATGTATGCTGTATGTGAAATAAAAGTTAACATTGAAATTTACAAACTATTTCATTTGAAATATAAGAAAATGCTAACGAAGAATTCCAACCAAAACACACGATTTCTCACCTAGGAACAACAAAATTGCGACTGGAAATGAGACATATTTTTAAGATAAGACTAATGAAAAATCTACAGTGTGGGAAAAATAAATTCATACAGTTTATTTATTTTTTTAACTTGACAGTGGACAGTTTTTTCAGTTGAATATGTAGTCAAATGAATTTTAAAAGTAAAATAGAGAAAAACAATCAATCAATTTGGAAAAAAAAAAATAGAGAGCCATATCAAAATCTCCGCATAGCGAGATGTGGAGTTACCGCTCGCTGGAGGATATTACTCAAGAAAAAGACACGTTGAGTTCACGCTCACTACCGGGGAAAAAACATAGCATGATCCTAGTGCAAAGGAAATTAACGAAGAGGAACAAATGTACAGAAAATCTAAGGGAAAAAAGTCAACTGGCTTTTCAGGTGATTTACAGAACTTTTGTTCTTTCAACCCTTGTGTTTTGTGTGTGTTGTGCTGTAGATATATAGTTATAATTCAACTAATTTGGAATATCTATTGGCATTCAGAAAACTTCACTAGTTCCAAGATGCCCAATTCTGGAAAGAATGTAATTTAATATTTTTTGTTTAACTTAAACATAACAAGTGATATTTGTAATTTTAATGAGAGCTTCGTATCTTTTGGTAAGTGCAATTCTAATACTGAATAGTTTTTCATAAGAATAATCACATGGTACATACATTAGAGAGTATCACTATGCGATACATTAGCGAGTTTTCATGTTTAAATGTGTGTGATTGAGGGGACACCAGCATATAATTAATTATTCAGAAAATGTCTAAATGCTACCTCCATCTCTCTTGACTCTAAACTAAAAATTTCCATATTCATCTATTGACAAGAAACGTGTGTGTGAGAGTGAGTGAGGGAACAGCAGTGATAGCCTGTAATTAATTATTCAGAAAAGGTCTAAATGCTGCCACCATCTCGACTCGACTCTAAGAATTCCCACAGTCTTTAACAGGAGAGAAATATTACACTTATTGGAAAAGTCGTGCCGGCACCTATGGACGACCAAAGACAAAACTTGAACAATGATGAATGTGTGTCAACCTGGGAAATTCCAAGATATCTTATCTCTAAACATCACTCACAATTCCATAGGCAAACTTAAACATCACATGATATTACTGACAGATGGAGGCCCCCAGCGAAATTCCAAGCATTCCATACTCTATCTTATCTCTACCGTCAGCCACAATCCCATACACAAACCATTTACTTATCTACATCTCACAACGGCACACATCCATGACACTGACATCGCTTCCCCCATTCACCCTTCCAGTATTTTGCTCAGAGTGTCCCGCCAATCACAGCACGAATCGTTATCCATTAATATATCTTCCTTTTCTATTCAAAAGAATAAGGTCACTTATTTACAACTAACAAATTATGTCACAAGCTGATAACATCACACATCCAGGACAGTGACTTCGCTTCCCCTATTCGCCCTACCCCTGTCTAGTTCAGAGTGTCCCAGCAATCACAACTCGAATCCTTGTCCAGTAATATATCTTCCTTTTCCATGCAAAACAATAATGTCACTCATTTACAACTAACAAATTACATCACTTATCTACATCTGGTTACAACACACATCCAGGACACTGATGTCACTTTCCCCATTCACCCTACCCCTATTTGGTTCATAATGCCCCACCAATCATGACACAATTCTTTATCTCTGAACCTACACCCACAAGGTCCTACGCGAACCAAACACACAACAGGATGTCACTGACAGATTGGGAGCCCCCAGCGAAATTCCAAACATTCCATACTCTATCTTATCTCTACCTAATCACCCACAATTCCATACCCAAACCATTTACTTATCTACATCTCATAACAACACATCCACGACACCGAAGACGCTTCCCCCATTTACTCTACCCCTGTTTGGTTTAAAGTGTCCCACCAATTACGGCACGAATCCTTATCTACTAATATATCTTCCTTTTCCATTCAAAACAATAATGTCACTTATTTACAACTAACAAATTATGTCACTTATCTACATTTCATAACAACACACACATCCAGAACACTGATGTCGCTTCCCTTCATTCACCCTACCCCTAATTGGTTTAAACTTCCCCAGGAATCACGACACGAGTCCTTATTTCTAAACATTACCCACAATTCCATACATGCACCAAAAAAAATTTGATGGTTAGAGAAAAGATAACAGTATGGAATCCTTGGAATTTCCCTGGGTGACACATCTGTCAATGATGTCACTTTGTGTCTTTGGTTCGAGTGTACAATTGGAGGTAAAGGTTCGAGTATGGAATCCTGGGTAATGGTTGGAGTATGGAATTCTGACAAGATGGAGATGTTGATAATTTAAGAATTAGATAAGTGACATCACGATGAGTCTGGTTCGAGTGTGGAATTGTAGGTAATGGTCAGAGCATGGAATTCTGGGATGTAGTGGTATTTTGTCAGTGAGGTGAGTTAATTTTTTTTGTTCATGTATGGCATTATGGGTAATGATTAGAAATTGGAATTCTGGGAGGATATTTGGTCAAGTGTTGCAGTCATTAGCTCGATTGTGGAACTATGGAAAATATTTGTCAATATACCAGTAGACATTTTCTAAATTAGACCATATTGAGATCAAGACAAGATAACGATTTGTGACGTCATTGGTGAATAAGATCAGTGACATCATTGACAGATGTGTCACCCAAGGAAATTCCAAGGATTCCATACTGTTATCATTCTCTAACCATCAAACACAATTCCATACATAAACAATTACCCAGAATTCCATAATGGAACCATAAGAATGATGTCACTTATCTTTATCTTATCTCTAAACATCAACCACAATTCTATATTCAAACAATTACCCAGAATTCCATACGCAAACCAAAAGACACAGTGTGACATCACAGACAGATGTGTCACTCAGCGAAATTACAAACATTCCCTACTCATGACGTCACTGATCTTATCAGCCAATGACGTTACGATTCCTTATCTTAACTTGATCTTGATATTGTTCAAAGTGACCCCACTACTACTACTAGGATGAACTACTTTGGTCAGAAAAAAAAAATCCGGAATGAAGAACCAAAAAGCAGACTATCTCAACATGCCTTAGAGAATGACCACTTGTTAAGATGGAAAAAAGCCACGTTACTTTACGAATTTGTTTAAATCGGATAGACTCTTTCTGAAAGCTGGACAAGTTCTGCAGAACTAGGTTTACTGCAACAGAACAGATGGTATGATAACTAAATAGATTTTGGCGCACTGCTCTATCTACCCATCGGCATTAACAACAGGAGTCACTGTCGCACCATACATGTGACTATCCTTTTTATCTAGGTCATATTAGTTTGTCTCCACTGGCTGTGTAGGTTATATTGCCTCTGATAATGCTAGCGAAACGTCGGCTGCAAATAATTTTAGCTAGTAAATTATTTGCATTCCAGTGTCTGCGTAGTTTTCTATTCCACAAACTTCGATATGGATACTAATCACGTAATGTTTGTTAGTTTATCGTGAACGTAGAAACCCGAAATTTGCGATTCTAACAAGCCATATTCCAAACATCTGAACCACTAAGATTCATATTTTTAAAGAATTTGAAAAATTCTTGCAATATGATAGATTAGAAAAAAAACTTTCACAATCTGAAATATCATGTTCAGATTGTGAAAGTTTTCACAAATCACCATCTTGTTAAAGTGGTACGATCAGCCATTTGGTCTTGTACATCTTACAATCTGATAAAATTAGTTTTTGGCACTAAACCTTTTGCAATTTATGGAAGGAATAGCAAAAAGAACATCTATTAATAGCAGAAACGCAATATGCTGTGCCGCTTTATTTTTTCCACTATTACTATCGATATTTTCAGGAACGCTTTTTTATTTAAATGCCATTCGACTTTGTGCGCTATCTTAACGCCAACTCTACGGGACTATTCTCTCGTTGAACCTGTTATTTCATTCTCATTAATACTTGACTTCTATTCCATCGAATAATATCGTATCACCCCTAAAGAAAACTTGCAGCTTACTGTACTATCAAGAACCTTCTTCAAACATCTCGTTAGGTCTAAAATCCTTTGTGGTTTAGGTTAGAAGAACAAAGAAACATGCTTTTCAGTAGTTTCAAGAAAGTGCAAAATTGAAGTCGTGTGTCTTCATATAAGAAACAGCGAAGTTCTCAGGCTATGGTAATTAAAGCCGGAGGAACCTATTTAACATTTGCTGTTAAATATTAAATAGGTATAATTCGTATTCGAATTATAAAAATATAATAATATTATATTATAATATTGTAATATTTTTATTATAATATTAAAATAATTATAAAATTTATTAATTATAATAATTAAAAATATTATAACCATAATTCGTATTCGAATTATGCTTCTGTGGGAATGTATGTAAGAATTCCATAAACACCAGAGAGAAATTTAATTTAACTGATATCCTGAAATCGCGCTATATTTTAGGGAGTCTTCATCTCTAAAGTTGAAGATTCAGAGAGAAGTTGCAGTGAATGTCGAACGTATACAATGCCAACTGCTGGATGAACGAGACAAAGATGAGCAAAGTGCTTGCTCTGTTGAACAGTTTTCCATTTCACATTTCTCAGGACATTTTCTTACCATTTAGGTTATAACAAAGCGCTTGTAGAATATAAAATCCATTAGAATGGGGTAGGTGAGGTGGAGGAGGAGAGATTCTTGGACAACAGCATTAATGGTGTTTTTAGCACTTTATGCTCTCTATTAGTTGAAAAGCATACACTGTCACCCTAAAAGAAGCATTTTAGGATGACATACTGAAGAAAAGTAGATAAAATAATGCTGAACATCGAATGCTTCACTGTAGGCAGACAGAGAGGAAAAAAAAGATTCATTTAGTCAAGGAAATTGTCCCCCACAGTCTTAAGAAGACGATTAGCAATGAAAAGAAAAAAACAGCGCCGCCCTGTTATTCACTTTTTCAAGTTTGAAAAGCAGTTGCTTGCCGACTACATACGGAGAAACGGAAAAATTTTAGTGATCTTCACGGCCTAATGTCAAGTTGATTCCTGATGGATGAAACCAAAATCCTGGTGAAATCTGTAAGTTGGAGTTGAAACACGCGTGCAGAAGTAGGAAATGCTCAATAATTATTGGTTGAATGATGAAACGTGAAATTAGAATGGATTCGGAGGGAAGCTCACGCACGCCCTCTCCAGATGGGAGGGTGCATTGAAATAAGAATACTTTTCGGTGGGAAATGAAGCAGCTTACCACAACACTCCTTAGCCCAGATCTTTGTCTGAGCTAAGGAGTGCTGCGAGCTGCTTACGTGTGTCAGAGACAAACAGTTATTGAAAGAAATGATCAGGGCCTTTCTGAAATGGCGGGAAATAACACACCATTGAGGAGAAACTGCTTCTAAAATACAAGAGGAGGGGGACAAAAAAACTGCATCTAGGAATAGTGCCAGGAACGTATGTAGCAAAGAAAGCCTCACGTGAGCAATCGTTTAGAAATATGCTAAAGACATGACCTACATTACAGTTGACGAAAGCTGAAGGCGTACCTTTCGAGGTAAAGCTGCAAATTGGTTCAGTCTCCATCAAAAGCCAACTAGACGAGATGCTACACAAAGTGGCTTACCACCTCATGACTGTGATGCAGCGCCAACCTTCACAAGGTAAATTATACTAAAGAGCAGTGGCGCACTCAGGATTTAATCTTGGAGGGGGCCGAGCGCTCAAAATTTAACCTTTGGGGGGGCCGAGTTGAGTAGACGATTTGCGAATACACACTACGCATCGCATACGACCTATGACTGAGCATCTGCAGTGATCGCTATTTCATAAGTAGTATAGAAATAGAAGACACGACACAACATAAATTTAAAAAAAAGGATTTTAATTAGGAAAAGATTTTTGGAAATTTTTCTAGTGTTTTTTCCTTTTCTTTGGGGGGTGCCCGGGCACTTTGCCGACCCTCTGGGTGCGCCACTGCTAAAGAGACTCGAAGACATCTGTAACATCGAACTACAAAATTATCACTTTTCTACATCGAGAAGTTTCCGAAATGAATGTTCCCTACCAGGATTAGGAGCACACGTCATCACATGACATTTACGCTACCGGGTCGGTCTCAGTTACAGCACTCAAAAACAAAAAGCAGCAGAATTGTTTCAAAGACAAACGGTTTTAATGCGTGGGAGGTTGAAAAACTTGCTAATGAGAGTGCATTGTTCAGGATTGACAGCAATATTTTTGGCTTTTGATATTTTTATTTGTTAATTTTGTCAGTCTGCCCAATAGCACTTAAGTTGGCTACGCTGAAAATTAGATAATTTACTTCTTCCTGATATACAGACACCAATTTTGTTCTTCATTCTAAACCGCTTCAACCTCTGATTGGCAGGATGGTAATCTGTTGCTGGATAAGAACATCATTATGCACTGGAAAGATATTCATAAACATCCATTCAATACCGACATTCCAACTTACAACAGTTAGTCGCAGAGAAAATATGCTATCCACCATCAAATGTACACCTCCGAATCAAAAAATTAGAATCAAAGAAAATGTATTGAATGATTTGCAATTTTAATTTATTGCATAGAAAATAATTATTACCAAATATGAATTATCATCATCTAAATCTACGTACTGTGTAGATTATATAACCATGTAAATACATAAAAATGTAATAAAAATTACAAGAAACTGTTATTTGAAAACATTCACAAAATTGGAATATTATTATTATTATTAACTAGAGGAAATTTTTCTAAGCCTTTTTTCGACCGGTTCCAGAGTTAGTCGATCTCTGGCACGGGCAAGCGGGTTTTTCCTCCCGGAAACTCGGGTTTTTCGTCCCGTAAACTCAAGAAAATCGACCGTAGAACCCACATTATTTTCAGACATTAAATATATTGTGTTAAGGTTAGGGACCACGAGATGGAGGCACATTTGAGCCGTCTCTCTTCACTGAGTACCGCTTAATTAGTGATAGCCTTGGGCCATCTATCTCCGATTGGTACCAGTGGAGATTGAACTGCCCACTCAGTCTCCAAAAGTTAGATAGGGCTAAATGGCCTCGCCTACTCCCGTATACGGGAATAAAAAGGCGTTAGCTGATTTTTTTTTTTTTATTATTATTATTATACACCTCCAGGGAGTCCAAAGACTCATCGAGGGAGAGTGTGCCAACAGCATCGAACGATTGGTCCCCTTCTAACTACTAACCGCGCTCAAACTTACTTAACTGAGCCATTAGTAGCAGAGGCTCTACCAATCGACCAACCTTTGCCGGCTATATTTTTAATGTGTTTCAAAATATTAGAATAATGCGAAAATGAATGCACAAAAATTACAGTCAAAGGGAAACAACATGATAATTAGTACTTTGGTGCATCCACCTTAGTTTTTATGACCGTTCATAAACGATTGGGCATATTATTTATTAGTGGCACAGTTTTTCTTTAAATCAAAACATGCCCATATGGTTTGCAGGCAAGAAACAAATTCATTTTTGTTTCTTGGGACAACTTCTTGAAGACGTTTCTTCAGAATTCCCCACAAATTCTCAAGGGTTTAAATCTGGTGAGATGCCGGCAGGAATTACATTGATTTGTCTTTCTTTGAGCCATCTAGTAGTGGTCTTGGAAGTGTGACAAGAAGCTGAATCTCGCTGAAAAAGGAAATCACCATCACATAAATCTTCCAATGACGGTAACATGAAGTGCTCAAGAATTTCTTGGTACACATTGGAATTGACTCCATTCATACACAATATACTGCCTACCTGAACCCTCTGCGGTCATACAAGCCATACCATGACAGAAGTTAAAAATTTCACAGAAAGTTTTTCATGCATTTTTTATCAAATGCTTCTTGCTTAAGACGCCAAACACGTATCCCTTGATGAGCATGGTACACACAAACACATACGTTCATTACTAAAAAGTACTTTTTTCCAGTCCTCTTGACCCCACAACAGCTTTTGCTTATACTCCAGCTGCCTTTTGCTTGGAAGTCATAAGCGGCTTCGTCTTAGGCACACGTGATTTAAAATCCAATTTGTGAAGTCGTCTTGACATTAGATACATTCACACCTAGTTCTTTCCATCTCCTGTGAAAATACATTACACTTCAGAAGCGGTTTTTCTTCGAGATATTCTTCAATCTCCTCATCTCTTGATGTAGTCCACCTTTCATCCACTATTGCAGCTATTATTTTAAAAACTCCGGTTATTAGAATGCTGTCTCAATACTCACGTTTGCTTAAAAACATTTTAGCAAATGCTTTTAAGCTTTCTGATTACAATTTGTTAAACATGGTCGTTCGACCATGTTTAGCAAATGATTAACTGAAATCAACGCGCAAACGATTCCTCACACATGAGTCAGTCCCGCATCTACTGAAATACATGCTATTTCTACGCATTCCTCAAAACCAATCGGAAAAATTTGGAATATTCTAATATACAGTAATTTGAATCAGTTAAAGTATTCTAATTTTGTGAATGTTTTTAAATAAGTTTTTCTTATAATTTATATTGCATTTTTATGTTTGCATGGTTATATAATCTACAAAGTACGTATATTTAGATGATGCTAATTCATATTTTGTAATAATTATTTTCTATGCAATAAATTAGAATTACAAATCATTCAACATTTTCTTTGATTATTTCTAATTTTTTGATTCGGAGGTATACAATGCCTACAAGCCGCTGGCACGTCGAAACAATAATATTTTATGTAGGAGTGGACTACCTCATTCCAGTACAATCAAGTAACTCAATTATTATTTGAAACAATCTGCGCGATGATGTGGATATTCCGAGTGTGACAACTTTCAATTGAAATTCGGATGTTTTACGAAATCGCATATTCAGCTTTCTTCTTGAAGTCAAACAGCATACAAAGATAAAAATGTTCGAATTCAGTGGTTTTTAATCACTCTGGCCACGTGTATAATCAGTTGTTGAGGGCACTGCTTCAATAGCGCGGAAAGAAGCAAAGTAAAATTGCCTTTAGCACTACCGGCCATGAGAGTGGCATGTTTTTCCTACGTGCAGAACATATATTGAAATAGCATGGTTACAAAGTTTTTAATATGGATGACATTTCATTCACCATAGCCTATTGGGTAGTTTAATGAGATCTAGAGAAGGTCTGTCTTTTTAAATTCGGTGGTGTATTTTAAGAGATATTAAAGAAATGTTCGCAGTTTGCGATAGAATTGAGAGATTCCAAATCGCAGGTCACTTTTTCAATTGCCTAAAAAAAAACAATATTTTCCTTTTAGCTACTCCTGCCAAAAGTTATTGCTTTTTATTGCAAGGGACCGGCCACATTCACCAAATGACTGATGTTGGTAATATTTGCTTTTGTAGACTTTCCCTAGGGCTCATGGGAAACTAGTAAGGTTCCGGCCTAATTTACAAGGCTAAACACATTAATTGCTAAACACATTAATTAATTGCCCATTAATTGCTTCCCCATTACTGTGAATATAAAATAAAGTCGAAGTCTTCAATACCCATTCCTAAACAGTGCTTCTTTGACTGCAATAAGTTCGCTATTTAGGAGGAGGAGAAATATTTGAAAATCCTAAACGATTTGGCTTTAAGTTTGAACGCCAATCAACAACAAACTACAATTTAATTACTTGAAGTTCTGTGCTGTTATTTCGGCGTTGCATTGTGACTATCGCTGATACTCAATATACATCCATTTGTGATATTATTAATTTATAACAGATCAAGAAAAGTGTAAGGTTTTACTTCTTTATTACACTTTGTCACAACTTGCATAACTTCCACTTTCCATTATAATTTTCTACGAATTTCGCAATACGATGACGCTACTACTTCCATAACCTTACGAAATGTTTTTATTCAACGGTATTAATCTTTCGACTACTTCAGTTTTCTCCTTGTTGAGAATATTTTCTTCCCACTGCACACTCTTACTGACAGGGCCATCTGTGACTTCATCTGTTTACAGATGAAGTCACAAATGTTTATCTTTCTGTTAATTTCAGACTCGAGTGATCTTTTTTTTTTCCTTTTTCAAATTTCCTTCAAAGACATCGCTGTCATCACCTTTTTTCCACGTCGGCGGAAAATACCACTGCACCACAAGTATCAAGTTACAAATAGGTTAAGTTTATATCTTGAATAACCTAGATTTTTGAAATGCGCATTTTTAACTGGGGATATTTAACAATTCTTGTGCACTGAACCAATAATTCCGAGCAGAGGAATAATACGGGATTACTTGATGTAGGCGTTCACAGGGAAGACTGAGAAGTTATCATTAAACTCCTAGAATTGAAAAAAAAATGCAAAAATTCTATAATATTATTTTTTTTAAATTATATTTACTAATAAATCAAACTATAGTGACTCTTAAACCAATAATCCGCAGCGAGTCGCTGACTTCTCTTTTTATAAGAATCAAGAAGCCCAAAATTCAAATAAACATGTCATACAGTATTTTGCTCGAACTGAAGTCCGAAGCAAAATACTGTATGACATGTTGAATAAAAGTAAGTCGCTTTTATCCGGCAGAAGTATTTACCAGGGCATAGCTCGTAAACATTAGATCAAAATAACGAAACACTAGTTCTGTAAATATCGGGGGGGAGCTCTTTTAAAAAGTAATTTTTGGGATTGCATTGCTAACCAGTTGTCCTTGCTCAACTATTCCACTCCATCCCCCCTCCCTCGATTTCTGATTATCTAACTCTTAGTGGAGCATATAAAACTACGATCCGAGTACTGATAAAGCTGGCTACGGTTTAAAAGCAGCTACTTGGCTGGCATTGTTTTAATTGCTCCGAGTTAAATTTTTTCCTCAGAAACTGGAGTGGTACTTTAACAGCTTCAACGACAAAACTGATAAAAATGCCACTAAAGTATAAATGCACTCAACAAAAATGCCGATCAGTCGCAGCTATAATCTCCTCATTAGTTTCTCAGTAACAGACAGCTCTAAGGCACGAGATTCCTTATGTCCTGGACTGTGTTCCAACTGAAGCTGGATTTCCTTACTGAGAGCGTTTCAGGAAAGATTAAACCGGTCTACTTGAAAAAGGCTGCGAAAGAAACTGGAAAATTCGAAACATATATTCCGTTTAGTTTCGGAGACTAGGATGTATTTCCTTGAAGTGATAAGGATGGTGTGATACACTCTTCAGTTAGAGGGATCCGCTAATTCTGTCTTGGGGAAGAAGACCCTGTTCATAAGCCATAAGCGGAGTTCTAAATTAAAGACAATCGCATAGGTAGTGGGAATTTCCTCAGAAGCGTGGGCTTTCATCATGAAAAATAGGCCAACCACGCAATGGCAAGTAATTAAATGCTTTAATTGTAATTGGACATTACAATTAAAGCATTTAATTGTAATGTCCAAAAATTGTAAATCCATTCCTTTAATTACAATTAAAGGAATATATCTTATTTTTAAGTAATTTTGAATTATACCAAACTGTGTAATTTTATCGATAATAAACAATATTTTTTCATCTTTAATTTTTTTTTAAATTTTTACCATAATTTTGATATTTTATCCAAACACGTATACACTGTGTTTACAATGTGTATGTATATTTCGAAATTGCAACATTCCACGTTTTCGAGCCACGAGCCGCCGCTGTACAGCAGTGATGACTTCTATTTAAGATTTTTATCTGAAAGCATATAAAGGTACCACACCTTTTGAAAATACTACGTAAAGGTACTTACACAAATCCATGATGATTTATACTTCAAATTCTAAACTGGCGATTTGCAAATTATGGATATGATGGCTTGATATAAAATCAGACTGAAGGTAAGATTCCACGTTATCTTCATTGTCTGTGATGTGTTCTATTATGTACTGAGATATGTTCTCATATCTTATATGTGAACGCATTTCTAAGGTAAGTGCAGATAAGCAGTGAGTGATTAACGTCTCTAACCAACAGCCTGTTGGTTGGAGACGCTAATTTCAGCTTTGGCTAATTTCAGCCATAGATAAGCAGGATGTTTTCCCATTGCGATTAAATTCGTCTCCCGTCGAATTCCACTGTGGTCTTCGATGTTTTGTGGAATGTGAACATTTTTCAAATCGGTGGGAGACGAATTTAATCGCAATGGGAAAACATCCTGCTTATTTATGGCTGAAGTGGCTCGAAAAATGTCTTTCCGATTATCTTAGCCTACCCTACCGAAGGTGCTTTTATTATATATATACACTAAATGGTCACTTTATTAGGAACAACCTTTTTAATTTGTTTTAAAGAGCAGGTTATTCCAGCTAAAATGCCCCGATTTAAGGCACTGCTTGAAGAGATTGGAAATGTCAGGGAGGAATATTTTGGGAAGAAACTCTAGCGTATCAATGTCCACTGGAACATTAAAAAGAGACGACATATCAAAGCTCACTAATCGATCGTTCCCCTCCAATTGGAGGTTCTGAATAGTTGATTTTAAAGTGTGGAATTTATGAAAGACGATGTCTTGCCAATGTGCTTGTTGAGTTCGGATGCTAATGTTTAGCACGTCTATACATAGAACCATTTATGAAATCCTTGGTATATGCGGATAATTTTTATTATTATTATTATTTAAACAGTTTTCGTTGGCCAATCTGTGATACTATCTAATATGCTTAAGGTTTTTTTTTTTATATTGTGGAGTCCTTCACTATTGGAATATATGTTAACGTATCCAATAGTTATTTCATTTTATTGTGATCTGTATTTAAGATCACCCTGGCATTTCCTTTGTCTTCCTGTGTTATAACTGTTTAATTGGTTTAATTTTAAATTGCTCCAAGCTAATTTCCCCCTTTTGCGAAATTGCTTTTTGCGAAAGGGTATGTTAAGAAGACTCAGGTTTAGTCAAGGAGATTGTACCACCTTTCAGAGAAAGGCTATTGAGATTTGCTCTGGCTAACAGGCTAGTTTTAATACTTTCTGAAGGGGACACGACGTACCATACTTGGACATTAAACATAGACGGGAAAGGGACCAGAATGGTTATAATTTAGCACTGCAGGTTTGAAAGCAAGCATTTTTGATTGGCGCACTTGTCTAGAAGTAGACTGTGGTAAAGACCATACACTAGTAAGAGTAACTGGATGAAGAGATAACAGAAAAAAAATATCAAACCAAAAAAAAAAAAAAAAAGATTGGATGCACTGCTGACAAGAAACATCTAGGCCGAATTAGATTAAACCATGTATCTGAGTTAAAATGAGATCAAGGGTAGAAAAGCATGTAAAAAGTATAGCAGGACTAAAGAATGTAAGAGACTATATTAAATAAATCCTTCTCAATCCATTTCACTCCCAAGGACTAGTTAGAATTCTAAGCCTAGCTCTTGGAAATATCTGAGTTCACCTTTATCGCTGATTTGTAAAATTAAGGGTGACGAGAGTATAACTGTATGAATCTTATGATCATAACTTTAACTATGAAATTTGGTGTGAGAATGTAAATTCTGACTCAGATTTTTCTGAAGCACAGTTAAATTCAAGCTTCTGGGAGAAAAATAGCCTATGTTTGAATTTACTTAGCTGCGGTAATGTTCTCTTTTGTGTTAAAGCATCTTCTACGTCAGATAGATGTATACTTCCTTTAAATTAGAATTTAGGATAGCAGCGATTGATGTACAGAAAGAAACTATATTTTCTTGTTTCATTTTTAAAATGAAATTTTTAATTCATTTTAAAATGAAATAAAAATTATTTCATTTATTTTGCATTGCATGAAAACTTATTATACAGGGCGGCCATAAAATAACTTTCCCTGTTTGGAGGCATCTGTAGCTAAAACCAATAAACAGAATGAGACCAAATTTTATATTGAGACTTTTGAAGGCATGGGGAGATGATTTCCTCGAAAAAAAGATTTAGTACCAAAGTCGCCGATAGGAGAAATTTTTGCGCTGGCGGAGCCGAAAACAAGCGCATAATCACATTACAGGAATAACAACATTTCGGCGGTGTAAGCGACTGCTGCGTCACTCATTCCAGCTGGATATGTGGCGCGTTACAATGATAATAATAATAATAATAATTAAACTAAAACAACAACTTTCGAGAGACACAGAAATTAATGATTTGATTGAACTCACAGTATGTGGTCCAGGCAGTGAGTCTGTGAGGCAGTGAACTCACAGACTCACTGCCTGGACCACATACATCATTTTCAGTGTACTGAATTCTCTCCTCTGCCAGGTCTAACTCCTAGTGATCCAGTTTCTTCAAACTTCTTAATCATAACTCTCAGTGCTACAGCTGACATAGGACCTGTACGCAGGTTATGAAGCCTTCTAAATTCCCGAAGGGCCGCTACGGTATTGCACTGGTTAAGGTAAAACAACTTAACAACTGAGGCAAGATAGGACGCATATTGAGCACAATTCGTCAGTCATTCGAATAACTGCCTGAACGATCCCAATCCTTTTTTAAGTGGAGTTGGTGGCACTGCTGTCACGTAAGCACAGTAAAATTTGCATAATCCTTTCGTACCTGCGTTTACTGCAAATATTTGAAAGCTTTCGGCTCCGCCAGCGCCAACATTTTCCCTATCGGCGAGTTTTGGTACTAAATCTTTTGTTCGCGGAATTCATCTCCCCATGCCTTCGGAAGTCTCAATATAAAATGTGGACTCATTCCGTGTATTAGTTTTAGCTACAGATACCTTCAAAGAGGGAATGTTAATTTATGGTTCCAATAGCCCTCGATATCCTTTTTTCGCTCGTCTCTATCTCCCACTTGTATTACTATTAACACTATATAAATCCCCAAACCTCCGAAACTTTAGAATATTTTTCTCAGGTTTGGAGCGGTGCAAAAATAACATCAAATGCACACTATCTAGAAAGGGTATTTTGGTCAGCATATCTCTGAAATCCCTTCCTCATAGAAGTGCAGTTTCTGCATTCTGCCTTTTTATTGGCATTTTAATAGGCACTGTTTTTCTGATTTGGCCACTGTTATTCTTCTACTTTCATTTAAATGTATAAAAATATCACCAGTTCTTATCCACCTTTAGTCATCATTGATGGCTGAGTTCGTGATATTGATTTTCTGAGTTGAGAGTGTGACAAAGAACCACTTCCATACTTAACACAATATTCTTAAACTCTTGGGATTGTGTCTAACGGTTTCTTTTCACAATCATTTTGGCTGGCTTGCCAGGTGAAATCCGAAGATACTAGAAGGGAGAAAAAATATATGCTTTTATCAACAAAGATCGACTAACTCGGGAACTGCTTGATAAATAAATAAATAAATAAAGCTCTAGTCGGCGATCAGAATAGAGCCTAGAATAGTTTCTTTTAAAAGTCTGGTATTATGCTACAGAAAGGTTGCCATACTTCTACCCTCAACCCTTGGAAAATTTCTCCCTGACAGTAAACCGATTCTTTTGTATTTTGTTATTAAAAAATATAATAAACGGGCACCAGAGCCGACTCTAGAATTTTTGTCGCCCCGTGCAATCCATTACTTGCCGCCCCAACACCAACCTCAAATTAACTTTTGGAATTTTGAAAACCATTATGTTCAACATTAGTTTCATGACCATTAATTTTAAATATAGTACCATTAATAATAATACACTGATAAAGTGATTAAAATACTGCATATTCATAACATAAACCATGGACTTCATCAATTAACAATTAAATGTAGTTATAATTTATTACTTACATATATGGAATATCTTCACTTGTACAATGGTGAACTGTTGAGTTACACTTAACTATAGAATGTGCACGTTATAGTTTTAGCACTATTTTCCATTATTTTAATTAGAATTTATGTTGTTTTTAGTATCTACTGATTAAAAATACACTTTTCTTGATTTCATATTTACAAAATCAGAAATTAGGTCCGTATAGTCTAATTTCTGACCGATTTCATGTTCACTTGAAATCATGGCAAGTCCTTCCAATCTAGTTTCGGCCATTGTTGAACTTAAGTAAGTTTTAATAAGATTCTGTTTTGAGAAACTACGCTGACCACTTGCAACCGTCACAGGCAATGTCAGTAATATTCTTAGGTCGACAGCGACATTCGGAGCAAAGTTATTTTCAACAATAAAACGAAGAACTTCAATTGGCGGCGTATTTTCTGGTACTAATTTGGACACTACTTTCAGTTCATCAAATAGCTCAATTGCATCGATGTCTCTATTTTCTTCATGTGTTAAAACAGCTTCTAGGTTTTTACAATTGTCTAAGAGCTCATTTGTCGTCTCAGATTTTAATTTACAGATATTATATAAAAATGAAAAATGTGAACTGTGATGTTCCAATTGCTCGAACCCTTTCTTCAATAGAATTAGTTGCAATATCAATAATAAAAAAGAAACACTGAACTTTGAATTTTGCTTTGGAATCTAAAATAGGTTCATCTCTTGCTTCATAATCATGTTGCTTTTTCTGCTGACGCAATCTGGTACTTTCGAATGTTGGTTTCAAATCAGCATCAGCTTCGACTTTTTCAGCTAATGTTGTAGCATCGACAAGAAACATTTGAAATGATTTATCATTTCTGAGACTCTTAAGACTTTTGAGAACATTACCCAATGTTGTTATGGCACTACACAATTCCATCTTTATGCTTTGAAACAGTTTATTTGAAATATTAATTTCATTTAAAACATAGTGCCATATAACCAGACAACATAAAAATTTAAAGTCTAAGTTTTAGAGCAAGGGTTTCAGCTTCGTGTCTCGCCATTTTGTCTACTGCCTCATCATCAGCAATTTCTATCAGTGCATAATAAAACTCCTCAATATAGTATCTTAAAGCACGAATAGCGTCGAATCTAGATTCCCAGCGAGTTGTACTTAATGGCTTGGGCGTTAGGTTTGTAATGTGTCATAAGGATTCCCCAACGCAGCGTTGACGCTGAGAAAAACATATACAATTTCTAAACCGTTTCAAAAAATGAAATCTCTTCTCTAGATGACATTGCAGCATCATTGACCACCAAGATGAGAGAATGAGAACAGCAAGGGATATAAAATGCTCTTGAGTTCAAGTCCCTAATGCGTTGCTGAACTCCTGAATGCTTTCCTTACTTGTTCGATCCATTGTCATAACCCTGGCCACGCATGTTTGCGATTGGAATATTCATATCTGATAATTTTTTACGATACATTCTGTTAACGCTGAGCCTGTAGTGGCTTCTACAAGAATGAAACCAAGAAAATGCTCATGAATGTTGATATCAGTTGGATCCATATTAACAAATCTTACAATTAGTGTTAATTGTTCAATGTATCGGGAGTACAGTCTGCAACTATGCTGTAATATTTAGCTTTCTCGACCATAGAAATTATTTGTTTTTTTATGGTTCCAGAGAGGAGAACAATCAATTCATTTTGAATATTTTCCCCAAGATAATGTTGGGCCAAACCGCAAGCTACTCTCATTAAATGTTCAGACATAGCACTGTCAAATCTGGCAATCAGTTCCACAAGCTGTAAAAAATTTCCCTTGTTAGGGTCATATAAATTATCAGATGTTCTACGAAATGGTAAGCATTGTTGGCCCAAGAACTAGACAACAGCAATTAGGCGTTCTATTATGCTTCTCCAGTGCCGAATTTCTGGATTTAATAAGTTTTGTTGCATTGAATCAATTGGCTGTTCTAATTTAAGCCTGAACGATAATTCAATCCACTTTTTATGGGACTCCAAATGGTTTTTTGATTTCTCGTGTTCATTAAGATACACATATAAATGACCCCAATCATTATACCCATTAGTAGTGAATGACATTATATTACAGGAAAACAACTTACAGCAGAAACAAAATACAGAATCTTTTTCTTTTGAATACACTAACCATGATCGATTAATATGTTCTCCATTGCTTAGTTCCCTGGTGTAAAAATTTAATGAAAATTTCCTACCATTAGAGCTGCGCGGAAAAATGAAATCACTGTTTGGTTCTCTGGCGGCCCTTTTTTATGATTTCCAGTCTTTCGGCATCGCTTAAAGAAGGATTCCATCTAGCAGGATCAGTGTACCTATCAAGTTCATCACTTAAATCTCTAGATTCGGAAATTGTCATATCAGTCTCATTTTCGAAGTTCCTTGCAATGTCTGTGTTACTGGGATCCTAGTTAGAAGTACTTGCCATGAGCTCAGAATCATTGGTTTCAGTACATTTACTTATTTCCTCCTGCCTTACATCAGCTGATTCAGTTTTTAGATATTTAAGTAAAGTCTCGCTATGTTTTTGAATATCACGTTCTTTTTCCAGTTTCCGTTTGCGATATTCTGCACCTGATAGTTTTTTCTTTTATCGGACATTGTAATTTATTTGAATATTAAAATTGTTTTAAACCCTACAATAAAACATTATTATTAGTATGGTATTATTTAGTAATTAATGGAGGTTGAAACGCTACTTACTACTAATTTACATAAAACTCTAAAAAAAACTTATCACTGTAACAGTCACTAACACTGAGCAAAATCAACTTTCCTTGATACACGCTCAGAAACAACTGAAACGTTCTGTAGATTATAGTATCGACGGCTGTTACTCAAGGAGATGGACTCTAGTGGAAATTTCAATTACTTCGTATATGACTCGTTTTCTAGTACACGTGTCTTGCCTTAGGCAGTAATTCATATAATCGGATTAAGTTCCAAGTTCCCGTGTTTAGTTTACATGGTATGCATACACAATACTAAGAATTAGCATGATTAATACAAGTTTTTACAAATATATTTTATACAAAATAGTGGCACACAACAGTAGATAATATTTTAACATTTATTCCGATGAACAAAATTGGCCTTGGGAATGGCAGATTATGTTAAACTTTGAATTACTATTATTATATTATAATTCTTCTCATTCAGAATTTAACACCAGCTAACAGTGGAAAATTCAATTCATAGTAAGTTAACAAGCACAAGATGAAACTATAATATCGCATAATGAACTTTTAAATGCAGTTTTATTGCAGACTCCATTGGTGCGTATGCAAGGAATAGAGAGGAGAGCGAGAGGGAAAGGGAAAGAGAGTAAGCGAAGAATAACTCACATAGATTCGATTACCGAAGAGCATTACGCGACTATCATTGGTCGACGGATTGTCGGAAATAGAAACAGCATCATGGACATAAGTCACTAGTCAACTTATTATAAAAGCCGCGATCTTACGCAGTATTATTATTATTATTTATTCCACATCTTCATTTTATTCACTTTCATTTTGGCCGTCCCCCCCCAAAAAAAATTGTCGCCCCGTGCAAATGCACGCGTTAGACCGTCGGTAGAGCCGGCCCTGACGTGCGCATAGCATTCCTATTTAAAAGAATAGTGCAAATTTATCTACTTGCCGATCTAGTCGTCCCAGTGAAATAGTCTTCACTCTCCAACATCCACAGACAACCTTCTGCAGAGTTAATAGAGAGGCCCAAATCGCATGGTTTTGAATGTAAAATGAATTGTAGATGATTCCAGTTTCCACGTGTGTGTAATTACACCCTTCCCTATCCCCCCCCCACCTTCTTAGCTTATCGGAGGCCTGAAATGACTGACAATCTTGTTTGACTTAGAAAAAGGATTATTGTATTAAACTTTTAGACTTCAAAAGGTACAAATATGCTGCAGGTTTACAACCTTTAGTGAGCGGGATTGTCATAAAAAATTAAATGTAAGTAGTAAAAGCGATAACACTATTATTATGTAACACCTCCAGGAGTCCAAAGACTCATCGAGGGATGGGTGTGCCAACAGCATCAAACGATTGATCTCCTTTCAACTACTAACCGCGCTCAACCGTGTTTAACTTTTTGCGTGAGTCATTAGTATCAGAGGCTCTACCAATCGACCAACCTTTGTTGGCTAAATATTGTACATATATGTTATCAGTTTACCTAATATTTACGTGCATTAATGGTAGGTAAACGTCCAGTTTAGATTAAACATAAGAAGATGACTAGTTTTCCTTTTATGCCAGGCAGGCGACTAAATATAAATTTATTATACTCTGTTTCTTTCTTTTTTTGTATTGTGCAGCTATTGATTTTTTTCCTTACAATATGTTATATAAGTAAATAATGAAATATAAAGTGTTTAATAATTCTCTCGAGAGGATAAAGCCGCATGTAGCTTCTTCCTCATGTAGCTAATACCTAGCAGTTGTACAGTAGAAACTGCGCTGTCGCTTCTATTCAGAGAAGCGACTTTGCGTCATTCTGAAACAGTAGCCATCAGCTGGCGGATAGGTAGCGTCACTATCTACAGCCAATCGTTAACAAAATTTCACTGATAAAGCTGATGTTTTAAGGACGACGCTGTGTTAAAGGGAAAACATTCTACTGAAGCAAAGGATGAAATAAGTTTCTTCTGTTATCTGTGCGTGTATGTATGTATATCTTTTACATAGTGCTTGCAGATTCAAATAAAATTTTCTAATCCATTATATTGGATTCACCAGGTAAGTGAGCAAAGCAAGGCGCAGTGTTAAAATGCTTCATTTTCTGAAACAAATATACAGATAATTTCATCGTTCAAATAGCGTCTAACATTATATTTACAGGTTGTAATTTCTGTGGGAATAGTGTTTGTATCAAGGCAAGTTTATGCAGAAAAGTATGAAGAAAAGCTGGTTGCTTTGGCAGCGCATTTGTTCTACATCCTCAACGTCTTGTGCGTATATTAAATACCATAATTCGTGGTTTTATTAGAATAGCGTTCCCAGCTTCAGAAGCCCTGTGCATCCCATGAAAGAGCATTTTGTTTTCTACAGATGTTTTGTAGTCGCAATAACAGCGCAAGCAGCGACCTTTTAATTACTCCCGTGGAAAAAATAATCGCAAATTTGTCACGTGAGGGAGTATACTTGGTTTGAAAAAAGGAGAATAAATAATTTATATATATATATATATGAAGTGATTTTTACCAAAGATAATTCCCAAATATGATAATCATTAATGAAAAAAAAATCTGAAGTGAGTATGTACCCTAATCCGATCCGTCGTAGGAAAAGCCCTCGTGCCATGCATTCCGGTTGACAAAGAAATTTAAACATGTACCTTGCAAACGTGCTTTATCTAGTATAATGAGTAATTATTATGAAACATAGATTAAAAAGAGATGATCACATGGTAGTAAGGAAATGAAATTATACGATTATACTAAGAGATAATTACATGAAACTGCAGGTGATAGAGAGGACTGAGAGTTGAAGAGTGTTGTCAGATCTGCCCATAAATAAGGTAGATACATTACTTCCAATTGGGAAGAGTAAGCATGCAGTAGGACTCTTTAGTGTGGTTGGAAAGACTCTAGGTTCAGTCCCCTCTATAATGAGAGGAGTCATTATTAGGTGTTTTCAATATGTATGCCAGTCTCATATGGAGGCAGAGGGTTTTCTGTCCCTCTGAACAGGCAAACTGCTCCTGTGAACGCATCTACAGACAGGATACTAACTCTGAGATGGAAGAGATTAGATCCTTGCCATCTTATCTTTCTACTGCACATTATAGATGTAATTTTTAGTTGCATAAGTCAACCTCCTGGATGGAGATGACACTTGACAAGAATCCTGTGGTCTTGAAAGTTGCTACACATGGAATTTTTAGTTAAGGGGGGGGAATTACAGGGAAGGGGATTATAACAATCCTAGGAGGCAGCTTAAAGCAGTGCTATGGCATACGAATCTGCAAGGGAGGAGAGTTTGCATAGAAAGAAATGTGCATGGGAGATAATCAAAAGATACTTGAAGGAAGCAGTATCAGAATGCATACTCAAGGTTAGGAAAATGGATTAGATGGAGGAGCAGTAACTCCAAAGAAAGAAAATGTGGAGGATATATAAGAACAGCAAACTCATGAGCAGTACACAAGGAAAAAAGGAAGAATGGTATGGAAGCATAACTTTAATGAGTGCTGGAGCCAGTGTGCACCCAGAAGGGAGGGAAAGGGGCCCTTCCCCCTCAAAGAAAAAGGAAAAACACTAGAAATTTTTCCAGAAATCTTTTTCTAATTAAATCTAATTAATAAAATTCATTTTTTAATGTTTTGTCATGTCTTATATTTCTATTCTACTTATGAATTAGCGATCATTGCAGATGCTCAGTCATAGGTCGTATGCATTGCGTGTTGTGTATTCTCAAATTATCTACTCAACTCTCCCCCCCACCAAGATTAAACCCTGGGTGCGCTACTGGCTGGAGCAGTCAAAAATAGTTGTTACTGAGTGACCATTTTGTAAGGGTCTATCATCCGAATGAAGATATTGCTATGACAATTACCTGTGTGGGAAAGTAGTTGAACTAGAAGTAGTTTGGATATTGCAGAATCTGAATGTGCAAATAGCAATAAGATATCAGCCCACATATTATGAGACTATATAGAGGAATTGTAATTGCTTCTGACTGTTAAGTCTTAGCTCTCGTAAGGTCCCAAGGGAATTGAACAGGGGAAAATAGTTTCTTTGTATAAAGGAGGCTCCAAGACAAACTGTAGTGATTATAGACAGTTATACTGAATTTTTATATCTTGTGAGTGGTAGCATAGGTATTGGAGAAAGTGGTCAAAGGTAAAATTCAAGAATGCATAGATAAGAATGCAATACTCTGTTAGGGGTGGACAGCATAGCAGTTTGAAGGGCAGGTCATGCCTTAATAATTATCCTTTTCATCAACTTTGATGATGATTCAGTCAGCTGAATCATAAACGTGTATTTAGGCTTAGGTGCTGGTTTGCATTCATGTTGCACTTAAATGGATTAATTTACAGCACAAAGAAATAATTAAACAACAGGATTAATCGACTTCAATATTTCATGTCAATCACAGAGACATCATCAAGAATACAATGTTAAATTGTGATAATACACAAGAAACAATAAGCAAAAGAAATGAGGATTAAAATTTTTTTACATGATTAATTCAGAGAAAATTTTTCAGAACAGGTGTGTTGGTGAGAGAACTAGGAGCCATCCATGGAAACTGAGCAAAGGTGTTAGAACTATGATTTTTGCTTGGAGAGTAGTGAATGAGTGGCATGCCAGAGTCTGCTGTGGGTGCCATGACTGTGAATGAGTTCAAAGCAAAGTATGATACTGTGCAAATATTGGATAGTTCTTGGCATTATGTTAAGGGCCTCCCTCAATGAGTCTAAGGAATGACTCCTTGGATTTGCTCGTAATAATAAAATCCTATGAGGGGTGTGCCTTCTATGGGTGCTGTTGGCTAAATAAAAATAGATAAAAAAAGTGATATCAAGGAAGGGGAAAGTCACTGGTGGAGTGCCTCATGGCCCTAAAACAGACCCATGAGGCACTCCACTAGTGACTTTCCCCCTTCCTTGATATCGCTCCCCCATACACAACCCGTTGATACCCACCAGACAGCCAGTCTCCAATCCAATCTACTAATTCAATATCCAACCCCATCTGCTCTAGTTTGACTGTTAACTTATCATGAGGTACTCTATCAAAAGCCCCTACGAAATCCAAGCATACTACTGTATATCCCTCTCCTCTGTCCAAGGAAGCAGTCACCCCATTATAATAAGCAAGTAGATTACTAAAGCATGATCTCCCTTTAGCAAATCCATGCTATCCATCAAAGATAACACCACTGTAGTCAACCCAACTCTGGATCCTAGTTCTTACAAGCTTCTCCAACAACTTAACCACAACATCCGACACACAGATAGGCCCACAATTGGATGCTCGAGCTTAATCACCTCCTTTATGAAGTGGCACAATCTTGCCCTCCTTCCACTCCTTAGGAACTTGACTGAGTGCAAGACTCGTATTAAAAAAATACATGAAATATTGTTTGAAAGGAGTAGTAGCAGACTGCATATCTAGAGTCAGGAGGATAAATCAAGTGAGAGTTAAAGGGAGGAGTAGTAGTATCATTAAGTAGAAATGGGCAGATAGGAACAAGATAATGTATGGGGGGTTTAGCATGGTTTTGTGAAAGGCAGGTCATCCAAAAAAAAAAACAGAAAAGAAAACTTTAGGAGGAATTTAAAGAGGGCATCAGCAAGCACATAGCATTATAAAACACAAGCTAGAAGGGTGATGTATAATTATATAGTTATATGTGCCTTACATAACAAAACTATACTTATTTTTTCAAATATTTTGTTTTGCATATGTTGTTAGACATCATCGTCAAGCAAAGCAGAATAGTAAGTAATTTTACAATAGAACAGAGCACATGCACTAAATTTGAATCCCCTCTGTACATGTAGTTGCATATTTATTACATTTTTAGCCTATTATTTTTTAATTTATTATAATTTAACTTAATTATCAATCTGTGTATAGCATCTGAGTATAACAATTTCCCAGACTGTTGGGATGGTAAGGAAGTTTATTATTATTATTATTACTACGGGCGACTCCAAGGAGTCCTTAGACTCATCAAGGGAGGCCCTAAACATGTCCACACAACTATTCGACATTCTCACAGTATCGATCATACCTTGCCTTGAACTCATTCACTGTCATAGCACCCACAACAGACTCTGGCAGCTTATTCCACTCATTTACCACTCTAAAAGTAAAGAACCCAGCTCTAACACCCTTACCAACCACACTCTTGCCCAGCTTCCATAGATGTTCCCTAGTCCTCCCACCACCAGTCCTGATCTCAAAAATATCCTCTGAATTAATCCTATAGAAACCCTTCAGCAATTTGAATGTCTCAATCATATCTCCTCTTTTCCGCCTATCAACCAATTTCTGCAACCCACAAATCTTCAACCTGTTCTCATAAGGTTCATTCCATAGACCTGCTATCATCTTGGTCACTCGTCTCTGGATCCTCTCCACCTCCTCCCCATTAAGAAGAAACCTAGGTGACCAAATCTGGGCACAGTAGTTGAGATGATGTCACTTCTATGCTGGAAAGTGGACTATGATACAGTCACCCTGCTCAGCCAGGAGTTGGTTCTGTGGATTCCAGTCTTGGTGGAAAAGATGTTGTTTTGCCTGTGGCGGTGATGCTCGTGTAGGATCTGACTTCTCACCTTTTGTTTGAAGGCTGCAAGGAGTTGGTCAGCTGCCTCTCTCTGTGAAGTTGCTGTGCTGTCTGGTCTTGTATGTCTGAGGTAGAAGCTGTATATTACTGCTTTTGCAGTGATGAAGAGGTAATTGCAGAATGAATGATTATGACTCTGCATGGACAAGATTGAAATACTCCTCTTCTGTATAAACTATATATAGATAGATAGATTTAAATCCTATGCACTAGACATCTATAAGATATTATAGATCCTTGATGTGAATGCAGCTATGGGATTAACTGTTATATCAGCTTGCGTATGATCAGAATGTGCTAGAGAGGAGCCTCCATGACTGAGGTAGAAAATTATCAACCAGTCAGCATCTCAGGAGTGGTGGTCATACTAATAAAGAACTTGGTTAGGGAAAAAATAGAAAAATTCAGGACTGAGTGGATGGGAATAAGATACTATATATAGGTTTCAGCATGATTTTTATGAAGGTTCATGCCACAGTAATTTATTCATTTTTTATAATAAAGTGATGGCTTAGTTGAATGAAGGTAATGACTACATGATGATAATGCTAATGGACTTTGCAAAGACATTCAACAAGATTCTGCATGAAACTATATGGAACTGTTACATAAATTGCAGCAAATAGGGATGGATATGAAGCTGGTGAGGTGATTAAGAGGGTGGCTGATGGAAAGATATCAGAGTAGATGTTGAAAGTTTTTCCACTTGGTTATATTATAAATTAAAAATGCCAAGAAATTATATTCTTGGTGTCATCCATTATTATCCAAGTGTAAGTAAACAAAATTTGCCATGATGTAACTTCATCACCTGGCAACTCGTATATATATAGAGGCTAAAGCCTTCACATGAATTGCTTTAGTATCTCATAATACAATGCACATATCCTTATAGACATGTATAATGCTATGCATTATGGGAATGGGCCACTATCCAGATTGGTTGCATTATATAAGTGAAGGGAATTTGCCAAAAACTTGGGCAATCCCCCAGATCACTCCAAACTCAGCAAGTGCAAGTAATCTGAAGGATCATTTTACTCAGCGGTGGTACCACTCTGTGAGAAACTGCAAGAAACTAATGAGTTTGGGGAAGCTGTTAGACTGAGTTCAAGCTCAAAATGCATATTGCAAAAAAGTGGCTCAAAATAGCTCAGTTATCTCGATGAGTCTTCAGACTCCTTGGAGGTTTCACAAAATAATAATAATCTGGTTACTGAAGAAAGCATCCTAACAAGCAGATTATTATACCTCTTTGTAACAACTTAATGAGGCACATTCTAGACTATTTTTCATAGATTAGTTTTTTAGAGAGGAGGATCCAGAGGTGAATTACCAAGATGGTGGCAGATCTATAAAATGCTCCTTATGAGGATAGGCATATTTATCTGCCAGCATGACTGGCTGAGTGTTAGTAGAAGCAGATCTGCTCTCCAACCTGTGAGGCTGTGAGTTTGAGTTCTTCTGTGGGCATGGATGTTTGTGATTGTCTTTAGGTGGTAGATGAATTTCATCGCCTGTTGTGAGACCACCACCCCATTCACTGGATTCCATGGGGTTGATATTTGATTATGTATAAAATACAAAAAAAAATGTAAAATTAATAACAATTTGCTGATCAGTTGGCCGAATGGTTAGCTTACCTGTTCTCCAACCAACAGGCTGTAGTTTCAAATCTTGCTGTGGTCATCTGTGTGATTGTCTTTAGGTGGGAGATGAATTTCATTGCCAGCATGAGACCACTGCCCCACTTACTGGAAGGGCAAAAGTGGTTTGAAAAAGTTCCATGGATGTTTGTGATTGTCTTTCGACCTCCAGGGAGTCCAAAGACTCATTGAGGGGAAGACACCTACCCTACAGATCTCTATCTCTGCCACTCAATCCACCAACTACAACTAACCGAAACTATACCAACGCCATCTACCACCCACCACCACAACTATTATTTCCAAAGACAATCACAAACATCCATGCCCACAGTGGGATTCAAACCTGCAGCCTTTTGGCTGGAGAGTGGATATGTTAACCACTTGGCCAAACCAGGCCAGCTATAATATAATATATAGCTGGTCTGGTTGGCCGAATATATAATTGATAAAATATATATTCGGCCAACTGAATGTTATATATATATATTTATAAAATTTCATTTTATAAATATATATATAAAATGAAAAAACTATTCCTTGCCTGCCCACAGTACAAAAATGTACTATAGGTTTAGAAATAACTTTTTGTGAATGGGTGGGAGCAACATGAAAAAAAACAACAAAAAACATAATCCTTAGTCCATCCACAGTACAGCACTATAATTTTTCAGGTATCTCCATGCAGTTAGTGAGAGAAACCCACTCTAACCATTGTTCACACAGCCCCTATCATACATCTTGAACACCCTCACAATCACCTCTGACAACTCATTTCATCATTTGCCATCCTCCAAATAAAAAAATCTCTTCCTAATGCCATTTCTAACCACACTGGTGTGTAGTTTCCAGGGTTGACTCCTTTTTGCAATATATTTCATTTTTTTAATTATATTTAGTACTTAAATGTTCTGATGTTTGTACTTTTTTTTCCCTCTTATTTATTAATTGAATAATTATTAAAGATTACGCTACTCGGCAGTAAGGAATGATGGTGGATTCAGCAGCAGTCGCAAGTGGCGTAACGCCAAGTTCTCCGCCATTTAAGAACTCAATTATTAGCAATATCATAAGGGACTTTGTGGCATGCAGTACTTGCGGCATGTATGCATCTCGGGAATTACATATGTGGCTTGTTAAAGAGAGTGGAGAGCGTATGTGCGCAAAATGCAGGCAGTTGGAGGAAATAAGTAGATTAGATATATCGATATCCGACTTTGTTGCTCCAGGAACGGGGAATGAATGTAGGAAGACAAGTAGTGTGATAGGAGACAATGAGAAAATAATAGTTGATAGTGTGGAAGGTGTGAGTGACTGTGAAAGTTTAGGAGATGGTTTTGTTTGGGAGAGTGAATTTAGATTAAGAGTGACTGACCTGCAGAGGGAGATAGATGAGTTGAAAGAGGAGGTGGAATGTCTTGTGAATGAGAGCAGAAGTATGAAAGATAAGATTAGGAGAATGGAAGAGATAAATGCAAGGCAAATCAGAGTAGGAGAAAGAGAGAATTTAGGGAGTATGAGTGAGAGGTATGGGAGTGCTAGAAGAGGAGAGAATGGAAACAGTAGAAGAGAGGGAATGAGAGAGAGGTATGGAAGTGCTAGAAGAGGAGAGAATGGAAACGGTAGGAGAGATGGAATGAGAGAGAGGTATGGGAATGCTAGAAGACGAGAGGATGGAAACAGTAGTAGGAGAGACAGAATGAGAGAGGGATATGGAAGTGCTAGAAGTGGGGAAAATGGAAACAGTAGGAGAGAGGGAATGAGAGAGATGTATGGGAGTGCTAGAAGAGGAGAGAATGGAAACAGTAGAAGAGAGAGGGATGGGAATGAAAGAAGAGGAGAGAATGGAAACAATAGGAGCGAGGGAATGGTAAGAGATATAATGTATGGGGACCCAATGATCCGTGGTGTTCAAGATAGGATGCATGAGGAGTGTTTGCCAGGAGGAACAATAGAAAGGGTGGCTATGGCAATTAAGAGAGGTGAAAGGGTGGATGAGATGATTGTGATGGTAGGAAAGAATGACTTGAGTGGTAATGTAAGTCGGGCAGCGAGAGATATGAGATTTTTGCTTGAGACTGTACGGAAGAAGACAGAGAGAGGAAAAATAGTGTGCATGTTGCCTAGGTATGATAATGATGAGCTGAGCAGATGAGCGGTGATATTGAATGGCATAATAGCGAGAATGTGTGACAAGAGAGGACTGGTATACGTGGATGCTTGGAGTGCGTTTGAGGAAAGAGAGGAATTGTATGCGAGAGACCGTTTACATTTGAATGAGGAAGGACATAGGCATCTGGAGAGATTGCTGTTCTGAACGAGTCAGTGTGTCCCAGGGAGGATGATAGCAGGGGTGGCCTCTTGTGGGAATGGATACTTGGGAGAAGGGAGACAATGTGAGGTAACACTGAGCCCAGTGGAGTCTAGAAGGGATAATGCTGGGTATAGAAACAATGGCATTTATATGCTTTATACTAATGCCAGGAGTATCCGGAATAAGGGAGAGGAATTGGTGGCACAGATAGCATCAGCCTGGAAAATTATTGCGATCACTGAGACGTGGTTGACAGAAGGGGATATAACAACAGGAATAGAAGTCGCTGGGTATAGCATTTTTCGTCAGGATAGGAGGGGAAAGCATGGTGGTGGTGGGGTACTGCTTATGATAAGTGATGACCTATGTCCTCTAAGAGTGGAGAATTTGGAAGGAAGTGAGACAAATGATTTTGAGAGCGTATGGTGTGAGGTAGAGGTAGGCAAGACAGGATATTTAGTGGGGTGTTGCTACAGACCCAGGAGCACAGAGGATGGGGACCAGGAGATGTTTAGACAGCTAAGTTTGGCAAGTGCAAGAAGAATGATTGTTATGGGAGATTTTAACTTCAGTAGTATAAATTGGAGAGAGGAAGATGCATGTAGCAATAGGGGAATGGAATTTCCAGAATTCTTGAGGGACAAATGTCTTAGGCAACATGTAACAGAGGGAACAAGAGGTTCAAAAGTTTTGGATTTGGTTATAGCATCAGAAGAGTTGATAATAACTGAGTTGATGTCCCACCAGTTGGAGAGAGTGACCATATGGTGTTGACTTGGAAAATGAATAGACATGCAGGAGTATCAAAGAGACGAGAACTTATGTGGAATTATAAGGCAGGTGATTATAATAGTCTTAGACGTCAACTTCGGGAAGTTTCATGGAGGCAGGAATTGGAAGGCCGGGATATCACTAGTGCGTGGGAAATTGTGAAAGAATACTTGTTATCAGCAATGGTAAGTTGTATACCACGAGTGAAGAAGAGGACGCAATTTGGAGTAAAGTGGATGACAAACAATATTAAACAGGAATTGCATGTGAAAAAGAGGCTATGGAAGAGATATAAGGAGACAGGTGAGAAGAAGATGCATGAAGAATATAAGACACAGGCCAGAAGAGTGACTAGTGTGGTAAGGAAAGTGAAACTGGAATATGAGAGGCGATTGGCCCTAAGATCCAAAGAAAATCCTAGGGAATTTTTTAGCTATGTGGCCAGTAGGAGGAGAAATGACTGTGGAAGAATGATATTGTTGGATAAAAATGGGAATAGAGTGACTGATGCAGAGGACATAGTGGAATTGTTCAATGAACACTTTATTGGAGTATTTCATCCTAGAGGAGTCAGTTTTAATGCTAGAGGGATAGGACTGGTTCGAGGTCTGGAGGTACAGGAGGAGAGTGTGTTTCAGATACTGAGTGCTCTGGATGTCAGTAAAGCTGTGGGACTGGATGGTATTTCACCATGAGTTTTGAGAGAATGTGCTAGGGAATTGACAGTGCCTTTAACGTGGCTTTTCAATGAAAGTCTGGCTTTGGCAAAGGTACCCAGGGAATGGAAGGAAGGTAAGATAGTGCCATTGCATAAGGGTGGTAACAGACTGGAAGTGTCTAATAATAGGCCAGTCTGTGTCATCAGTAGTTGTTAAGATCTTGGAGAAAGTAGTGAGGGACCGTATACAGCATTGGGCAGATGAGGGTAATGTTATCTGTGAGAATCAACATGGATTTGTGAAAGGACGCTCTTGTTTTAGCAATATGCTAGCCTTTTATAATAAAGTTTCAAGAACATTAGATGAGGGAAAGGCATATACTGCAATTTTCTTAGACTTGGCAAAGGCATTTGACAGGGTGCCACATGATAAGCTGATATTTAAGTTGCAGCACATGGGTCTGGATGTCAGATTGGTCAACTGGATTCAGGATTGGCTGTCTGATAGGTATCAGAGAGTTGTGTATGGTGGAGCAGTTTCCAGGAGGCAGAGGGTTACAAGTGGGGTCCCACAGGGCTCAGTACTAGGACCTATATTGTTTAACCTTTATATCAATGACATAGCCAGTGGATTGCAGGGGGATATTCAGTTGTTTGCGGATGATGCGAAGCTGGGAAGGATTATTAGTAATAGTGCAGATGTGGTAGCCCTGCAAGAGGATTTAAATAAGCTAGATAGATGGGCAAATGAATGGAGGTGTCAGTTTAATGCAGCAAAATGTAAGGTCTTGAGGTTTGGGAAACATCGATGGGATGCTGCATACTCTATGGGAGGCGTTATACTGGAGGAAGTAGGGGAGACAAGAGATCTGGGGTTGATGATTGATAGAAACCTGAAGTTTAGGGGACATATTGCAAAGGTGGTGAAGGTGACACAGAGGATTGCTGCAATTATGAGAAGGACACTAACCTGCAGAGAATAAGCGGGTTATCATTCTGTTGTATAAGTCTCTGATCAGACCACACTTAGAATATTGTTCTCAGATTTGGTCCCCAGGATTTGAAGGGGATAAATTAACTGTGGAAAAGATACAAAGACGGATGACAAAGACAGTTTCAGGACTGTACAAGGATAGTTATGAGGATCGGCTGAGGGAATGTGGACTGCAGAGTTTGCTGGATAGAAGAAGGAGAGGTGATATGATTGAGACTTTTAAACTGTTGAGAGGTGGTTACAGGGTTGACACTGGGGAGTTCTTTCGCTTGGTTGAACAGCGGGAAGGAGTGATGACAAGAGGCCATCCCTGGAAGTTACGAAAGGAAACTGTGAGCAAGAGGGTAAGGAGTGGTTTCTTTGTGTGGAGGGTGGTTGAGCCGTGGAATGCATTGCCTGATGGAGTGGTGGGAGCGAGAACGGTCAGTGAGTTTAAAGAGGGGTATGATAGACTTTGTGTTTCTCAAGGGGGGGACCTCCCCTTGATGAGTCTTGACAGACTTTATGTCTTAGGAAGGACCTCCCTCGATGAGTCTTTTGACTCCTTGGAGGCCTGAATAATAATAATAATAATAATAATAATAATAATAATAATATTGAAAAAAAAAAGTCTTCAGTGTTAGTCTATAAAACTCCTTTAGTAACTTATGTTTCTGTCAAGTCCCCTCCTTTTTGTCTATCAGCTAGTTTTTGAAACACACAGACCTGCAATCTATTCTCATAGGAAACATTCCATATACCTGCCATAATGTTCATCTTCATGGTATACAGGCACCCAGAAGTAGAATGAATAATAAGTATTGCTGCTTGTCAGTGTTCAACAACCACCTAATCTGATATGCCATTTTGGTCACCTTTTGCAAAAATTCTTTCTATACTTCAACTCCTTGTCCACAATCCCTGGCCTCATCAGTTTAATTAGCTTCTCCATTTCCTGCAATTCAGTTCCATCAATATAGTACACAGCTTGTGATCTCTTCATTCCAATCTTACACTTTGACATATTAAACTGGTAGCCATTGTCCTTACCCATACTGCTAGTTAATCCAAGTCGGCCTGTGGATCATTTCATTGACTATTGCTTTTCCAACCTGCATCATTGGGAAACAAATGAATATTTCCCCTTAAATCTTTCCTATATCACTGATGTACAAATTAAACAGCTGCAGACCAAGTACTGAGTCCTGCAGTACACCACTAGTTATCCATCTTCTCCTGAGTTGAATTCCCTTATACACTACTTCTTTATGTCCATCATTCACTCTGTTATTCAAATCACCAGCTTTATATTATTATTACCTCATGGAGTCAAAGACTCATTTGAGAGGTCCTTTTATCACACACACAGCTCATTATGCCATGTCTTAAACACACTCAAACTCCTTGCAGACATCACACTCTCAGGCAAGGCATTCCAATCATTTACAACTCTACACGAAAAAAACCTGCCTTTCATTCCCCTACTCACACCCTCTTTATACAGTTTCCAGTTCCCATATCCATCCTCATTTGCTCCAATTTATGTAATAGAGCTCCATGTGGAATTTACAGTGTCACAGTATATCCATTTCCAGTATCCGACTGAGTTATCATTTTATTATATAAAAAAAAAATTAAATAGATTATAAAGACAAGATCTACCCTTCACAAAACCATGTTGCCTTCTAAAGAGTATCATATTCCTATCTACGCATTTTCGAATTCTGTCTTTTATTAACTTCTCCAATACCTAAACCACCACTCTTGAAATATTAATCAGCCTATAATATAGTATGTTTCTTCTGTCTTGGAGCTTCCTTCATGCATGGAATTAGGTTGCTCTATTCCCTTGGAGCTGAAATGTTCCTTGAACTGAGGCTTTAGATAGCTTGGTCAAAAACTTGTCTCTTAACATTCTCCTAACACATAGGCTGTGATATGCTGTCTAATCCTTTGTGTGGCTATGTTTCCATAAAGGTTCTAAAATATTGTAAACACTTTCAGTCCATCTACTTCCATCAATGTTACATCTGGCATTGCAAAATCTCCACTTGGATAGTATATACCCTTGCAAAATTATAACTCAGTAACTCATCTATTTCATTTGCTTTTGTTGCCTTCTTATCGTCAGCACCTGTTAGTCATCCCTCCATAGTAATTCTTCCTTTTAATCACCACATAGTGAAATAGCTCCATCGGCTACCTTCCTTTCTCCTTAGCTTTGGCCTTATTTACCATACAGGTTGCACACTTCATGTCTATTCCTTGTACTGCTCCTGGACTGATCACTCTTTCTTTATTCCCTTAATAACTTTTTCTTTTTTTATTCAACTCCTGTTTAATATGATGATATTCATCCATCTAACTCCTGCCTGATTGTTCCTCCTGACTCTGAATACTACTTCCTTCAAACACCCTTTGGCCACCTCCAATGCACTGCTATTATCTCTCCTCCACATTTTTGTGTTGTGGCTGTTCTAAGCCGACTCTTCAGTTTTGTCATAATCATCTGCTTTTGTAATTCCACACACTCCTTACCAGAAATTTCTGCATGTCTTGTTGTCTCCCAGATCAAGACCACATGATTGCTTTTCCTAAGCAGAGGCAGTGAGGGTTACATTGATACTGTTAAGTTCTCTGATGCAGTAACTAGATCCAGCATTCTTGAACTTTGAGTCCTCAACTTTGCATGTTGTCTCAAGGTAATCATCTTTTAGCAGCTGTATACATTCCATTTCCTTCCCTCCTTGTGATTATTCCTCTTTCTAGTCTACTTCCCCATAGTTGAAATCCCTCCCCCATGATAATTACTTGTCATGCACTCCATGCACTAATTTGCCAAAACATGGAATTTACATTCTCCCTTATATCCTGGCTTGTAGCAGCAACCAAATATATGTTCCATGTTGTTTTGGTCTCTTTCTCACACCAGACAGCCTCAAGGTAACTGCTTCTGCATCCAAGTCCTCCTGGTGTACTTTCCTCATTTTGGATTCAATTTTCCTGCTATCATTAGCAAACCCTTCTTCTATTCTTTTCTCATCCGTCCGTTCTTCTAAAATACTATACCCCTTGCATTTGTTGACTATATCATCTTTCATCAATCAGTAATGCCTTCAACGTTTGACCAAGTTGAACTAACCAATGCCAAAAACTCCTCACTCATTTCAAATACTTCTGGCATTAGTATACGTACATAATACCAGAGATCACTCTGGCATTGTGTATAAACATAGATCATAGTATGGAAACATATTATGACTCTCCCACTTACATGAGGAGAGATGATAGCAGTGCATTGTCTAGGTTGCTTGTATCCACCCTCATCTGTGCCCTTCCCCCCAAAAAAATCTCTAGTTTTCCTAACTCTGTACTCTCACTGGCAATACTTCTGCAAGACATGCAATTCCCGTTCCACTCAAATGTACCATCCACTGTACATAAGTCCTGTCATCCAACAGACTCACTTCACAATCCATAAACTCCATACTGATTTATTCACAATCATAGCTCATCTTCTCAGGTTGCCTCTATCATACTATACTGTGGCAGCAGATTCAAAATTTTTACTTTCTCATTCTTCTTATTTGTTTGTAACAGCAACTCTTTCATATCATCTTGCATACTATACTTGTCACCTGCTAGATCATTAGTATCAGCTAAAATAATTTTTTACTTTCCATTTTGCATCTTTAAGCATTGCTAACATCCTTCATCTTGCCTTCAAGGAAACATGATTTCATCACACTCTCCTCAAGCACACCTTTTATCATGGAATCACCAATGTACATAATTATTATTAACATCTGATCCTCCCCATGGAGTCAGACTCATTGTGGGAGGTACACACTATTGCACACAATACTCATCCAACAATGCTTTAAACTGATTCAATGTGTCTATACTCACCAACTACTCTCCATGCAAAGAATCTTCTCCTCACACCCTCCTTATACAGTTTACAGTGATGGTCTCTTGTTTACTCCCTCTCCCATTCTATGAAAAATCACTTCCATGTCAACTTGACTAGCTTATGTGTCTCAATCATATCCCCCCTATTCATGAAGCTTTGCAACTTACATTCTCTAAATCTGTCGTACTCCACATTCCAAAGAACACTGACCACCTTGGTGAATCTTCTCTGGACCCTTTCCAACATATCCTCATCACCATGAAAACCTGGTGACCAAATCTGTGCACAATAATCCATATTGAGAGCTGATCAAGGCCTTATACAATAGCATCATAACCTCTCTATTTCTGCATATCAGGGTCCACTGCATCATTGGCATTATCCGATGTGACATCTTCACAACTTGTGCAATGTGGCTCCTGAATTTCAGGTCTTGTCCACTATCACTCCTAGATCTTTTATCTTCTCTACTTCCTTTAAAGTTTCCCCACCAAGTGTGTACTTTGCACCCCATGGTTGCTTACCAAATCCGAAAACCTTACACTTTGCAACATTGAACCGATAGTTCCACTTACTTGCCCGTTCATGCAATCTATTCAAGTCCTCTTGTAAGGCCATAACATCTGCTTGACTCTGCATTGCCCTCTCCCCAGTTTTGCATCATCTGCAAACATCTGCATATCACTAGTTAAACCCATCCCAATATAATTAATAAATTGAACAACAATGGTCCCAAAACTGAACCCTGTGGTACACCACTTGTGACCTTTCTCTTTTGGGATACTGCACCTCCATAAAAAAAACTTTCTGATACCTACTGTATTTGACAGCAAGTCATTAATACAACTCAGAGTCTGTTATGCAATCCCATCTGTTTCAATTTATTTACCTGCTTGTCTTGTGGTAGTCTATCAAAAGCTTTTGCAAAATCCAAGTACACTACTGTATATGCATCTCCCCTATCCAAGGTATTTGTCACCTTGTTATAGTACATAAGTAAGTTAGTGAAACATGATCTCCCTTTAACAAACCCATACTGATAACCACAGAGAATACTGCTGTTATCAACTCATTTTTGTATCCTACTTCTTAGCAATCTCTCCAGTAACTTCACCACAACTCCAGATATACAGATTGGCCTATAATTGAAGCTACAACCTTATCACCACATTTATGTAGCCAAATGATTTTACCCTCCTTCCACTCCTTTGGCCTGTGCTGTTGCAAGACTCTTATTAAACATGCATGCTACTACCAATTTCCTGGAACATTCCCTTAAGATGTGTGCTGATATATCATAAAAAAAATCCTCAAATACCTCCTACTCACTCACCATTAAGCCATCCTCTCCTATGTCCTCTACACTTAAGTTCCTCATGATGAAACACCCTTATAAATTGATCGCTGAATACCCTCAACAATGTCTTTTGCAGCAGTTACCATTCTACCATCCACTTCCATCTTATCATGATCATTTTCCTTCTATTTGCCACATATCTAAAAAATAAAATAAAAACTAGGGTTTTTCTTCACCTGATTGCCAATATCTGCTCATACTGCACTTTTGTTTTCCTTACTGAGTCACCCTTCTGGCTTGTTCTTTATACTCTTCATGTAACTGATTATTACCATTATTTATCTTGTACTTCCTCCAAAGTACCTTATTTTTCTAGATTTCATCCTTAAGCTCCACATTCATCCATTTTACACCTACCTTATTCAGCCTTTTTGGCCTTTAACACTTTTGCCAACTGGAGGAAAGTGCGAAACCCCCTCTCACAATTACATCCTATGAAACGATCAGATCTAAAACTCTTAATCCTCACGTGCCCTCCTTCATGTGCTGCCTGAGATAGTTATCCCTCAAGAACTTAAGAAATTAATTTTCCTTATTCCCAAATACTATCTCTTCATTCCAGTCTATACCACCATAATTAAAATCACCCATAATAATTACCCTTCTTTTGTTCACTAATCCAAGTTGTTTATATATTGTTTCTTCATCACCACCCTCCACATTCCCAGGTCCATAGCAACATCCAGCCTGTTAACCTCCACGTTACACCACACTTCCTCATAACCATTGCCACTATTTCCCTCTTTCATGTCCACCTTATGTGGACATAATTCCCCTACTATCATTGTCAGCAGCACTCTCCCTCCCTTCCTTCTTGTCCTTTCTATCCTCACAAAAAGTACTATATCTTTCCATTTCTATTGCCATTAGAATATCATCTTCATTCAACCATGATTCACTTATTCCAATGATTTTGGAGTGAATAAACTCAATAAGTGAAACCATTTCATCTCCCTTATTTCTGATACTTCTGGCATGTGTAAACAAACACAGTAATTCATTTTTAGGTCTATAACCAGTCCTATCCAAGCTACTTGTTATGATTTGCTCTCCACACCTGTCCAATCACCTTTATCACCACTTACTACATATATCTGGAAGCAGGCTACTTCAAATAAATACTTTACTGGTTTTCAAAAGTATACTTCAGATACATTTTCTGATTGCTTTGCTTGGCCTTGCATGGTATTAGTTTCTAAAAGCAGTTAAAGTATTCTTTTACATAGCTCCACTTGCCTAGAGCCCAAAGTATGATATATCTATTGCACTGTGCACATACATGGTCAGTATTAAGTACTAATTAATAAAAATCCACTTGAAATGTGAATAGATTCCTAATATAATAATTTTGACTATCTAGAAAAAATATAGTATTAAAATTGCTTTTTTTTTCCAGATACATGAAATAAAATGGTGCATGCAGTAATTGAAAGAAAATCTACAGACATAAATCCAGGTTGGATTTTGACAACAGATCAGATAGAAGTCTTAAGAAGAAAACCATATTTGTATAATGCAACTGCTGGTTCTGTACTAGAGTTACTTTTTCTACAAAGGTAAAATTCTGTTTGTGTGAAAAAAATTTTACCATTATTATTATTATTATAGCAACCTCCATGAAGTTGGCAGACTCATGGGAGGCACACTTAACTGGCTACATATTTATCATATTAAACTTTGAATTTGTTTATGCTCCCTGCATTTATAAAGTCTTCTGCGCAGTCTTCTGCATTACAAATTTTTTCACTTAATGTGAAAAATGTATTCCTTACGCAACTTCTAGGAACTGGCCTCTCATTCTTCCCCCTCACCTTCACACTTTTTATAATCTACTCTGTAATTAGTTGCATAAAATCCCCTCACTAATTTAAATGTCTGTCATATCACCTTTTTTTCCTGCTTTCCCTCAGCTTCTCTGCATCATCAACATTTCAAGAGTCCTGATAATACTTTGATTTTGTTTGTGGGCCCTTCCAGTATTTTCACATCACTGAAGACTAGGTGACCAAATTTGAATATAGCAGGCCACAAGTAGTCCAATGCCTTATACAGTGACACCATCACCACCTCTTTATCCTTGCCAGTATACTCCTTACGATAGCAGCAATATTATTTGCAATATGTATTCTGAACTTTAGTCTATTGTCACTAAAGTCACTCTTGATCCTGAATTTCATCCACTTAAAGCATAATTCTACCAGTAGAATACAAAGTGTAGCACTATGCATGTATTAATATTAAAACTATAGCCTCTCATTCGTCCAAGTGAGAAGCTTAAATTTTCCTGAAGGGAGTTATCATCAACACTCCTTATGAATTTCCCTAGGTTTGCATCACCAAAACAACTGAAGATCCCCAGTCAGTCCACATTAAATGTCATTACCAAAATGTTAAGCATTTTGTTAATGATATTTATCCCCAAAATACCAAGAACAGACCTCCTGAGACACAACGCTGGTTGCTGTCCTTTTCTGAGATGCCCCATTATACACAACTTACTTGTATTGTTCAGAGAACCAATAACAAACTCATCCTTCACAAACCCATGCTGAACATTTATAGAGGGATATGTTTGGGATGGCTTTGATTGCGAGAATGAATTTTAGGTGGGAGATGAATTTCATACCTCTGTGTAAGACCACCACCTGCTTACGGAAAGTCTGGGGTGGCTTGAAAAAGTTCCACATTTCGTCTCTAGAACAGAGTTTGCAGACTATGTAAAAATAAAAGTACAAAAAATTTATTATTATTATTATTAAGAGAAATCTCCAGAGAGTTGGGGGGGGTCACCAAGGAGGCCACATACTACACGCACAGCTATCATATTTGTTCTTGAATTAATTCACACTGCTTGCACTCGCAACATCCAATACAACCCACTCCAATCACACACCATCCTATGAGAGGAAAATCTAGATACCACTTCCATCTTGGCAGCATTTATTTTCATCTTCCAAGAATGCTCTCTTGTCCTTTCCCCACCCTCCATAAAATGAAAATTCCATCAACTGAAATCTTGTATGACCCTTAAATTAAGGGGACAAAAATCCCTTATTATTTTACAGTATGTGAAACTCTAATATCGAAAACTATGATCTACGAGTTTCATGCCGAAGAACTATCAGCGAATCCAAGCGTAAGTGACCACTTGGTAGTACAACACCAAGGCAACTCGAAGCAAAGGTGGAGCACTACCATTGATATTTTCTCATAATCTGAAAACACAGCTCCTAGGAGATGTACTACTGCTTTATATTATGAGGAGCGGTCACTACCCAGACTGGTTTCAACCTTTTTTGAGGTCTCATCAGTGAGTAGGTAGACCTGGACGATATCAAAGTTTAAGTGAAAAGAACTTGCACACCTTCACTATACGAATGCCAGAGTGGTGTGCCCATATATATTGTATATTATATTATAATTAAGATGAAAAGCCAAATGGCTATATTTTCTGGCGAAGTTAATTAAATTAAGGGGACAAAAATCCCTTATTATTTTACAGCCAGTATGCGAAACTCTAAGATCGAAAACTACGATCTATGAGTTTCATGCCGAAGAACTATTGTTGAATCCTAGCATAAGTGACCACTTGGTAGTACAACACCAAGGCAACTCGAAGCAAAGGTGGAGCAAGCTCCCTCACTATCATTGATATTTTCTCATAATGTGAAAACACAGCCTTGGTGTTGTACTACCAAGTGGTCACTTACGCTTGGATTCGCCGATAGTTTAATTAACTATTGGCAAATTAAATAAATCCCCTTAATTTAATTAACTTCACCAGAAAATATAGCTGTTTGGCTTTTCATCTTAATTATAATACTTGTATGACACTTTCAGAAGTTTGTTAGTCGCAATTATATCACCCCTCTTTCTTCTGGTTGCTAGTGTCCACAGTCTACAAATTCTCAATTTGTGTTCGTAATCAGTATTTTGCAAACCTGATATTATTTTAACACTCTCATATGCTCTGTCTACTGTATCATAATCACGACAGAAACCAGGAGACCAGATGCACAATAGTCCAAGTCTTATCAAGGCCTTGTAAAGAGACAAAATGACATCCTTATTTTTAAATTTCAAAGCATTACAATTAGCTTTTGAGTTCTATTTGCAATTTTTGCTACATAGCCCCTGAACTTCAACTTCCTATCTACTAATACTCCAAGATCCCTAGCCTGATCAGCTTCCTCTAGCATAATCCCATCAATATAATATGAAATTGGATATCCAATGACACCAAATTGAATGACTTTACATTTACTGACATTGAGCTGACATCCTTTTTCCTATGCCCACAATTCCAGCCTATTCAAATCATTCTGCAAATACTGCATATTATTATTATTGTTCCGGGCAACTCCAAGGAGTCGACAGACTCATCGAGGGAGGCCCTAACATCATGTCAAGAACAACTATTCGACATTCACGCAGTATCTATCATACCTTGCCTTGAACTCATTCACGGTCGTAGCACCCACAACAGACTCTGGAAGCTTATTCCACTCATTCACTACTCTCCAAGTAAAAAACCTAGCTCTAACACCCTTGTCAACCACGCTCTTGCCAGGCTTCCATTCATGGCCCCTAGTCCTCCCACCACCAGTCATATTTTCAAAAATATCTTCTGGATCAATCTTATAGAAACCTACTTTTCCCCTCTTTCCACCCCCTCGGGACTAACCCAGACCCGAGACTCGAACAAAATGGTCAAGGGTACTGACAATTCTTTAGCTGCTTCTCATACAACACGAGCTGGTATACTATCCAATCCCACAGATGTATTGACATTGAGGTTATGCAATAGACTACTCACCTCCACTTCATTCACCACAATTCCCGTATAATCTACTGGTACATTCGTTTCTGCAATGTCACCACCTGGATGATATATTCTTGCAAAGTGCTCACTCAGTAACTCAACTATATCAACTGATTCAGTTACCTCCCTACCATCGGCACTCTTTAAAATCATTCTGCCATGTACATTTTTCCTTTTACTTGCTACATATCTAAAAAAACTGTTTAGGATTCTCTTTAGCCTGCATGGCCAATGTTCTTTCGTAATCCTTTTTTGCTTTTCTTACCACACTCGTTACCCTTCTGGCCTGCGCTTTATACCATTCGTGTGCCTGCCGGTCACCTTTCTCCTTAAATTCCCTCCATAGTTGTTTCTTTTTTTGCAGCTCAAGCTTAATGGTGTTATTCATCCATTTAACCCCTACTTGATTTATTATTCGGACTCTAGGTATACAGTCAGCCATTGCTTCATGCAAACACTTCTTAACTACCTCCCATGCACTATCGACTTCTAGTCCTTGCAGTTGTACATGCCATGTCACTGAACCAATCAAACTCCTAAGCTTGTCATACTTTCCAGCCCGATAATTCCACATGTACCCTGTCTTAATTGAAAATTCTACACCTTTAGCCACCTCCCAAGTCAAGACCCTATGATCACCCTCACCGATTGGTGGCAATGTGGTCATATTTGTTACAGCCAAATCCTCAGATGTAATTACTAGGTCAAGCACTCTCTGACCCCAGTATTTTCCTTTACATTCTGTCACAGATAGTTATCCCTTAATAACCGCATAAAATCCAATTCCTTCCTCCCGTGTGTCCTCTCCTCACTCCAATGAATGCGACCATAGTTGAAATCTCCCATAATAATCACCCTCCTTCCACTCATTTCTTCTATTTGCTTGTGCATACTGTCACCACTATCTTTTCCATCACCTGGTCTATAGCAGCACCCAATTGTATATTTAATTCTGCTAGCCACAGTCTCACACCAAATGGCCTCAAATGTGCTCTTTTCTGTATCCTGCAATTCAACTTCTATTCTCCTTGGCTACAGCTCATCAGCTATCATCAACAATACTCCTCCCCCCCTCATTTTATTCTCCCTGTCATTCCTGAACACACTGTACCCATCACATTCAATCCCACTAGCTATATCATCTACAGGCAGCCATGTTTCACTAATACCAATAACCTGTGGTCTGGAAGTGCCAACCATGGCCAAAAACTCTTCCTGCTTGTTCCTAATACTCCTAGCATTAGTGTACATGAATTTAAGACCCCCATTAGCCCCAACCCTAGCTTGATGCCTTATATTAACTATCCCACTCTGATTTGTTGTCCTTATTTGCTCGGACATATTATATTCATTCTTACATTCAACTGCCTCCCTAAGGACTGTATATCCCCCCCCCCCTTAATAAATCTAGTTTCCCTGAATTTGCACATCCATCACATTCAGCAACACTTTCTCAAGTCTTCTTACACCGTAACCATTCAAATGCAAGCCATCCATCTTATATAGATCCTTTCGCCCATTGAACTCACTCCACACGTCCACAAATTCCACACCCCTCTTCATACATAACCCACACATAAAGTCATTTGCAATTATGGCCCTCCTTTTAAACATTTCACTGTCATACCATGGCAAAAGACTAATCATTCTAACTCTCTCACTCTTTTCTTTTGCTACCTCAAACAATTCATTCAGGTCTTCTATCATTTCCATTTTGTCTCCTTTCAAATCATTCATACCTGCCACAACAATCATTTCTTTCACCCTTTCCTTTTGCTCTCTAATAGACTCAGTTACATCCTTTATGGTCGCACCAGGTTGGTACGATTTTGTCAAATCCTCTACTATCACACCTCGTACTAACGAGTCTCTATACAGCACTCTATCCATCATTTTGTTCATGTTCACACTCATACGTCTATTTTTCCTGTCATACTTTTTATTATTGGCTGGTTCATTCAGTCAACTTTTGCTCATACGCTCCAGCTGCTGTTTTGCCCTTTGTATCGCACCATTCAACAACGCGATCTCACTCATTGCATCTATCTCATCTTTTTTATTCTCAGTAAAACCATTAATACTATCATTCACACTTTCTACATTCACAATCTCACAATTCTCTGGTACAACCTCGCCGTTTCTTGTCATATCCCTATTTTCTTCATTCTGAAGTTTGACAAAAATATCACACTCACGATCCGAAATAGTCTTCAATTTCTCATTCTCCCTACATTTTCTACACACATTCACTCCTTTATTATCATCTAACCACACTCCGACTGCACTCTGCAATGCGTACATTTCGCAGCTAGTACACTGAATCATCTCTTTTATACTAACGTTCTTTGATAAAGATGGCGAACCATCATTACTGGCCACCATTTTCCTTCGTACTGGAGCCATACTTACTTGCAACGTATTTTATCAAATTATAAATTATAACACACCAAAAACACACAAAAAGATGCACTAAGAGACGCAAGGCAAACAAAACTATGCAATATTAAATAAATTTATCAACGATAACTGAAAATAATTCTTATCTTACCCGGAGCTTTCACGAGCACTACACACTATGAATCCCTCTAGCGGCGACAGCCCCAATAAAATATGTTATAAAGACACACAAAAATTGTTCTAATATACTATAAAACCAATTTTCTAAGGAAAAACACACACAAAAAACACCAAAAATCACCAATTTTACACAATCACCAATATCAGCTGCATTCCTGATTATCCTACTTATCTTTGCACCATCAGCAAATAACTGTATGTATATAAAATTGATAAATTAAAAAAATTCTTTAAATTAAATTTTTATATATAAACAAAATTTAAAAAAAAAATCCCATAGTACTAATGTACTACAGGTTTATGGAAACCTTTTGTGGGTGGGAGTCGCAGAAAAAATGTTAGGTGAAAGGATGTGTGGAGAAAGAAATAGGTGTTGAGAAAGGAAATCGAAGACAGACAATAGAATTAAGGAGGGTGTATGGAAAGATTAAGACTTCAGAGGTTAACTGGTGAAAGGAGAGCAAGAGTAGGTATGAGAGAAAGGTGACACTAAAAGCAAGTGGGGGTAGGAAGTGAGAGAAATGGGGAAAAGAGGAAATCAAAGATGTAAGTGAAACGGATAGAGATGGGACGAAGATTGGGAAAGAAAGGGGAGAGTGTATGTGGAAGTAGAAAGAGCTGGAGATCTCAGTGAGAAAAGAATGAATGTTATGAGGAGCATGGAGATTTGAGGATTTGGGGATGTGCAGAGTAGTATTAGAGTAGTTCCCTGGAGGAACAGTAGTGGGATATGAATGAGATAATTGGTATGACCTTGAGAGGCAGTGTGAATTGGGCAGCAAGAGATTATTAAAGATTGCATAGTAGAAGAGTGAGGTAAGATAGCATGTTGCCTCGATATTTTAATGCAGGGATGCTAGTTGCTAGAATTGGAGATAGTAGAGATTGCCTCATGTGAAGACAGTGGCTTGAAGGATGTGATGATGTACTAACTTTGTATCATCAGCAAAAACTGAACATCTCTCTTCAAATTATCTTTTAAACAGATGTGGTCCAAGCACAGAGTCCTGCTGCACACCACCAGTCATCTGCCTTCTCTTGAATCCTGCTCTTCCATATACTGCTTTTTGGTATCTGTCCATCAGCCACCTTTTTATCCATATCACTAGTTTCATATCTATCCCTATTTGTTGTGGCTTGCTTAAGAGAGTTAATCTATTATAAAATAGATTATTAAGCGATGACCAATCCCTCAGAGCTATGCTTTCCCTGATTGTCCACCCATTCTTGAATTATCTTTGTAACTAAAATTATCTTTGTAACTTTGTAACTAACTTTTCCGGTACTTTTACCACCACTTGTGGGATACTGATTAGTCTATAATTTGCTACCTCAGACTTAGATCTACCTTTATGTAAAGGAATTATATTACCTTTCTTCCACTCTCTTGGGACTTTACCAGAGCTGAGACTAAAATTAAACAGCCTAGCCAAAGGCATCACCAGTCTCCTTGTGCATTCTCTTAAAGTGCATCCCATTGGATATCACATCTAGTCCCACAGCTGTATTTGCATTCAGATTCTGCCATATCCCAAGTACCTTCAGTTAATCAACTTCTGTTCCCACATCAGTCCATCACCTCTGCCACAACAATATCTTCTTCACTTGAATGATATATATACCCTTGTGATATATGGGACAGGTCTGTTCTCTATAATCTTATATCTTAGTGTATATGTTTCTTTAACTTAATACTCGTTTTCTATTATTTTCCTTCTTTATTGTTCTACCTTAAGTAAGATTTTTATTGCCTGGGATCTCCAGATATTTATTTGATTGAAGACTGTGCCTCTGAAATTTCCCTATAGGCAGAAGAAAGTTTTTATACCCTAGTAGATCTTATATCCTATTTTAGCCAAGGTGTGCAGTCATGGCAAAATTTACTCATAAATCACTACTAATCATTGGGGTTCCACCATCAGGTCTGAAATAGTGTTTCTTGGATCAGTGCATTGCAAAAAGATTGAATCGGACAACTATTTTTATCAACAAATAGTTGATAAATTTTCATGTGAACATATCACATGAAATCACAAGATTCATTTATGAAAGGTAATTCTTAGTCTTTCTCAATCACTCAACTTGGTTTTTATTGAATTCTCTCGCACTTACTTAGTTAGACCTTCAACAAGCATACTTTATATTACAAATATCAGGAAGTTATACATATAGCATGAAATCGTTAGTTGCGCTTGACATTCCTAATTTAGCATCAATCAAAATACAATATACATGTTTGCAAATATATCTCTCAGAATCTCATTCCTTTCAAACACTTGATCATAATCTAGGCAAATATATTTATACAATCCACCTCATTGAGTTTCAAACATCCCAACGGTAGGATATCAGGAACAAGTTACGAAAGGAAACTGTGAGCAAGAGGGTGAGGAGTGGTTTCTTTGTATGGAGGGTGGTTGAGCCGTGGAATGCATTGCCTGATGGAGTGGTGAGGGCAAGAACGGTCAGCGAGTTTAAGGAGTGGTATGATAGACTTTGTGTTTCTTAGTGGGGGGGGGGGACCTCCCCTCGATGAGTCTTGCCAGACTTTATGTTCTTAGGAAGGACCTCCCACGACGAGTCTTTTGACTCCATGGAGGCCTGAATAATAATAATAAGAAGAAGAATTTGTAGCTTTTCACCATCTATGCTTATTCCTCCGTTTAGGTCTTTTTTTTTTTTTCAGGATGTATTCTAAAGTGCTGGTAAATAGATTTAGGGAGATCACATCGCCTTGGCAGACCCCTCTCTCATCATCATCATCTTCCTTATACCCTCTTTTACCTTGCGGTGTCGAGGGTCCATTGATCATCGGACCTCACTCCCTTTACAGGATAAGGTGGTCAGCCTTATGCCCCGGTGTATCCTATGGCCTATAGTGTTGAGTTCTCAAGGCCAGTTTGCCTGCTTTGCGGGATGAAAAACCCCAGAATAAACTGGGGA